>NC_090376.1:85868623-86177327 GCF_036365525.1 Heterodontus francisci | reverse complement strand
ATACCTATAGAAACATTTACAGTCAGTTTTTATGTTCCCTGTAAGCTTGCTCTCGTACTCTATTTTCCCCTTCTTAATCAATCCCTTGGTCCTCCTTTGATGAATTCGAAACTGCTCCCAATCCTCAGGTCTGTTGTTTTTTTCTGGTGAATTTATATGCCTCTTCATTGGATCTAATGCAATCTCTAATTTCCCTTGTCGGCCATGGTTTGGCTACCTTTCCCATTTTACGTTTGCGCCAAACAGGGATAAACAATTGTTGCAGTTCATCCATGCGCTCTTTAAATGTTTGCCATTGCCTATCCACCGTCATCCCTTTAAGTAATGTTTCCAATCCATCATGAACTCAGAGCATGGATCGGTACATGGAATTGTGATATTATAGCTATTACGGAAACGCGGTTGAGGGATGGGCAGGACTGGCAGCTCAATGTTCCGCGGTACCGATCTTTCCGGCGTGACAGAGGTGGAGGTAAGAGAGGAGGGGGAGTTGCAGAATTGATTAGGGAGGACATCATGGCAGTACTTAGAGAGGATATCCCGGGGGCAATGTCCAGCGAGGCCATATGGGTAGAACTTAGAAATAAGAAAGGGGTGATCACTTTGATGGGATTATACTATAGGCCCCCCAATAGTCAGAGGGAAGTGGAGGAGCATATATGTAGGGAAATCACAGATAGGTGTAGGAATTATAGGGTTGTAATAGTAGGTGATTTTAACTTCCCTAATATTGACTGGGACTACCTTAGTGCTAAGGGATCAGATGGGGAAGAATTTGTTAAGTGTGTCCAGGATACTTTTCTGAAGTAGTATGTGGATGGCCCTACTAGAGAAGGGGCTATACTCGTCCTCCTCTTAGGAAATGAGGATGGGCAGGTGGTTGTGTCAGTGGGGGAGCACTTTGGGACCAGTGACCCTAACTTTATTAGCTCCAAGATAGTTATGGAAAAGGATAGGACTGGTCCTCAGGTTGAAGTCCTAAATTGGAGGAAGGCTAGTTTTGATGGTATCAGACAGGAACTCTCAAAAGTTGAATGGGAGAGGCTGTTTACAGTTAAAGGGACGTCTGGCAAGTGGGAGGCTTTTAAAAGTGAGATAGGAAGAGTTCAGGGCCGCATGTTCCTGTTAGATGGAAGGGCAAGGCTGGCAAGTTTAGTGAACCTTGGTTGACGAGGGATATTGAGGGTTTGGTCAGGACAAAGAAGGAGGCATATGCCAGATATAGGCAGCTGGGATCGAGTGAGTCCCTCGAGGAGTACAGGGGATGTAGGACTACACTTAAGAAGGAAATTAGGAAGGTGAAAAGGGGCCATGAGATTTCCCAGGCAGATAAGATAAAGTAGAATCCTAAAAGATTCTATAAGTATATTAAGAGTAAAAGGGTAGCTAGGGAGAGAGTAGGTCCCCTTAAGGATCAGTGTGGTAATCTATGTGTGGAGCCACGGGAAATGGGCGAAGTCTTAAATGAATATTTCTCGTCCGTAATTACCTTGGAGAAGGTCATGGAAGCTAGTGAGTTCAAGGGAGGGAACACCGATATTCTGGAGCATATCAACATTACAAAGGAGGTGTTGGAGGTTTTGAAGTGCATTAAGGTGGATAAATCCCCAGGGCCTGACCAGGTATCCTAGGATGCTATGGGAAGCAAGGGAGGAGATTGCTGGTGCCCTGGCAGAGATTTATGTAACATCGTTAGCCACGGGTGAGGTACCGGAAGACTGGAGGATAGCTAATGTTGTGCCTTTATTTAAGAAGGGTAGCAGGGATAAGCTAGGTAGCTACTGGCCGGTGAGCCTTGCATCAGTGGTGGGAAAGTTATGAGAAGGGATTCTGAGGGACAGGATTTATATACATCTGGAAAGGCATGGTCTGATTAGGGATAGTCAGCATAGCTTTGTGCGTGGGAAATCATATCTCACGAATTTGATTGAGTTTTTCGAGGAGGTGACCAAGAGGATTGACGAGGGCAGGGCAATGGACGTTGTCTACATGGACTTTAGCAAGACCTTTGACAAGATCCCGCATGGTAGGCTGGTCCAGAAGGTTCGAACACATGGGATCCAGGGTGAGCTAGCAAATTGGATACAAAATTGGCTTGGTGATAGGAGGCAGAGGGTGGTAGGGGAGGGTTGTTTTTCAGATTGAAGGCCGGTGACCACTGGTGTGCCTCAGGGATCGGTGCTGGGCCCTCTGTTGTTTGTCATATATATTAATGACTTGGATGTGAATGTAAGGGGCATGATTAGTAAGTTTGCAGATGACACCAAAATTGGTGGTATAGTGGACAGTGAAGAAGGTTGTCTAAGGTTACAACAGGATATAGATCAACTGGGAAAGTGGGCATGGGATTGGCAAATGGAATTTAATGCAGACAAGTGTGAAGTGATGCATTTTGGGAAGTTAAACCAGGGCAGGACATATGCAGTGAATGGCAGGGCCCTGGGGAATGTTGTTGAGCAGAGAGACCTTGGGGTGCAAGTACATAGTTCCCTGAAAGTGGCAACACAGGTAGACAGGGTGGTGAAGAAGGCGTATGGCATGCTTGCCTTCATCGGCCGAGGCATTGAGTACAAGAGTTGGGATGACATGTTGCAGTTGTACATAACATTGGTTAGGCCACATTTGGAGTACTGTGTGCAGTTCTGGTGGCTGCACTACAGGAAAGATGTGATTAAGCTAGAGAGGGTGCAGAAAAGATTCACAAGGATGTTGCCTGGTTTGGAGGGCTTGAGTTATAAAGAGAGATTGGATAGGCTGGGTCTGTTTTCCCTGGAGCGAAGGAGGCTGAGAAGGGACATGATAGAGGTATATAAAATTATGAGAGGCATAGATAAGGTACATAGCCAGAGTCTCCAATGGTAGGGGTGACTAAAACTAGAGGGCATAGATTTAAGGTGAGAGGGAGGAGGTTTAAAGGGGATCAAAGGGGTAAATTTTTCACACAAGGAGTAGTGGGTATCTGGAATGAGATGCCTGAGGAGGTGGTGGAGGCAGGAACAGTAGTGACATATAAGAGATCTGGACAGGTACTTGAATGAGCAAGGCATAGAGGGATATGGAATTAATGCAGGCAGGTGGGATTAGTATAGATAGGCATTATGGTCGGCATGGACGCGGTGGGCCAAAGGGCCTGTTTCCATGCTGTCCGACTCTATGACTCTATAGCCAACTCGCACCTTATAACTTCATAGTTTCTTTTACTAAGATTCAGGACCCTAGTCTCGGAATCAACTGTGTCACTCTCCATCTTGATACTATCATATTATGGTCGCTCATCCCCAAGGGGACTCGCACCACTGGATTGTCAGTTATTCCTCTCTCAATAGACAATACCCAGTCTAGGGTGGCCTGTTCTCTAGTTGGTTCCTCAACGTATTGGTCCAGAAAACCATCCCGTATACATTCCAAGAATTCCTCCTCAATGGTATTTTGACTAATTTGATTTGCCCAATCTATATGCAGATTAAAGTCACCCATAATTACAAATGTTCCTTTATTGCATGCATCTCTAATTTCCTGTTTAATGCCATTCCCAACATCACCACTACAGTTTGGGCATCTATATACAACCCCCACTAATGTTTTTGCACCTTAGTGTTTCTCAGCTCTACCCATACAAATTCCACATAGTCAGAGCTAATAACTTTCCTCATTATTGCATTAATTTCCTCTTTAACCAGCAATGCAACTCCACCGCCTTTTGCTTTTTGTCTGTCCTTCCTAAATACTGAATACCCCTGGATGTTAATTTCCCATCCCTGGTCACCATGCAGCCATGTCTCTGTAATCCCGACTATATCATACCCCATTTACATCTATTTGCACGATTACTTTATCCACTTTATTGCAAATGCTCCACGCATTAAGGCACAAAGCCTTAAGGCTTGTCTTTTTAACATTTCTTGTCCCCTTCCCAGTATTTTTCACTGTGGCCCTGTTTGATTCTGACCCTTGATTTCTCTACCTATCACTTTTCTTATTCCCCTTACTGTCTTTTGTTCTTGTCTTTGATCCCCCCCCTTTGTTGACTCCTTGCAAAGGTTCCCCTCCCCCTGCCATTTTAGTTTAAATCCTCCCCAACCACTCTAGCAAACACTCGCCCTCGGGCATCAGTCCCGGTCCTGCCCAGGTGTAACCCGTCCAGTTTGTACTGGCCCCACCTCCCCCAGAAGCGGTCCCAATGTCCCAGGAATCTAAAACCCTCCCCTTCACACCATCTGTTCAGCCACGTATTCATCCGATATATCCTGCTATTTCTTCTCTGACTAGCACGTGGCACTGGTAGTAATCCTGAGGTCACTCCCTTTTGATGTCCTACTTTTCAACTTACTTCCTAACTCCCTATATTCTGCTTTTAGGACCTCATCCCTTTTTTTTAACCTATGTCATTTGTACCAATGTGTACCATGACCACTGGCTGTTCACCCTCCCCCTTCAGAATGTCCTGTAACCGCTCTGAGACATCCTTGACCCTAGCACCAGGGAGGCAACATACCATCCTGGAGCCTCTTTTGCGGCCACAGACATGCCTATCTATTCCCCTTACAATTGAATCCCCTGTAACTATTGCATTCCCACACGTTTTACTCCTCCCCTGTGCAGCAGAGCCAACTGTGGTGCAACGAATTGGGCTGTTGATGCTTTCCCCTGAGAGGCCATTCCCCCCAACAGTATCCAAAGTAGTATATCTGTTTTGCAGGGGAATAGCCACAGGAGATTCCTAAACTGCCTGTCTAGTCCTCTTGCTCTGCCTGGTGGTCACCCATTCCCTTCCTGCCTGTAGAGTCTGAGCCTGCAGTGTTACCACCTCTCTATACATGCTATCCACAATACTCTCTGCCTTGTGGATGCTCCACAGTGTCCCTAGCTGCCGCTCCAGCTCTGAAACCCAGGCTTCCAGGAGCTGCAGCTGGAGACATAAAGAAATGCTGATACAAATACATTGTTAGGTGTGCCAGAGGAGGGGTGTCTTACAATGTAATACTTTGTACCCAATATGGAATTTAACTTTGATTTATTTTGAAATGTTGTTTGAGCATGTTAATCCACGCTGTATTATAAAAGAAAGAAGGGAATCTGTTAATTGTGTATCAATTGTTTGATTATATGTAGGTGGAGAGTGTAATTGGGGTCTTACTTGAGCAGATACTGACTAAGACTGGTGGAAAGGTTTGAGTGAGGAGCTACATGTTTGCAATCCTTTCATTCTGTACAATAAATGTGAAACTGAGTAAAGAATAGCTGCAGCGTTATCCTTCCATAACAAGCTTTCTGGAGTTTAACACTGGTGTCACAAAAGCAGAAATTTCTTTGGCTTGGTCAGTCAAAGGGACTTGGCAATTTCCCTTAAGCGAATCAATCTCGCTGTCAAAGGCTGAGTTTCCCACCCTATCAATACAATCTTCGAGCCCTGGAATCAGATAGGACTCCATCTTAGATACTGCATGAACCTTTTGGTAATCAGTGCAGAATCTTTGAGAACCATTTTGTTTTGCTGCCAGACAACAGGAGAATTCCAATTATTTTGACTGCGTTCAATTATATCATTTTTTAAAAATGTATTGAGCCTCCTCTCTGATTTTGGACAATTTACTAGGATTGAGTATGGAAGGGTTTTATTTAATTGGTTTAGCTTCCCTTACATCAATCTCATGAATTGCCAGAGAAGTATGACATGGCTTATCTGTACAGACAGGGTTATATTCCCACAATAGGTCAGCTATGCCTTTCCTCTGTTGTTCAGGTAAATGGTGCAGCACCTCATCCAGACCCTCCAACACCTCTGCATCTGCCAGCTTAACTGCAACAGGTTCAATCTGACAACTCTCAGTCTCAGACTCATTATCTGGTTCTCATCACATGCACCAGTATCACCATCTACATTAATAAAAACAAGAAATGCTGGAACCACTCAGCAGGTCTGGCAGCATCTGTGGAAAGAGAAGCAGAGTTAACGTTTTGGGTCAGTGACCCTTCTTCGGAACTGACAAATATTAAAAATGTCACAGGTTATAAGCAACTGAGGTGGGGGTGGGGCAAGAGATAACAAAGGAGATGGTGTAGATTGGACCAGGCCACATAGCTGACCAAACGGTCATGGAGCAAAGGCAAACGATATGTTAATGGTGTGTTGAAAGACAAAGCATTAGTACAGAAAAGGTGTTAACGGACTGAATATTGAATAGCAACAAGTGCAAACATGAAAAAAAAACAATGGGTAAGCAAACTGAACAAACTAAGATGAAATGAAATAAATGCAAAAAAAAAGGTTGCAAGAAATGTAAAAAAGAAAAAACAACTAAAAATGAAAGTAAAATGGGGGGCTGTCATGCTCTGAAATTATTGAACTCAATGTTCAGTCTGGCAGGTTGTAGTGTGCCTAATCGGTAGATGAGATGCTGTTCCTCGAGCTTGCGTTGATGTTAACTGGAACACTGCAGCAATCCCAGGACAGAGGTGTGAGCAGGGGAGAGTGTTGAAATGGAAAGCAACCGGAAGCTCAGGGTCCTGCTTGCGGACTGAGCGGAGGTGTTCCGCAAAACGGTCACCCAGTCTGCGCTTGGTCTCCCCAGTGCAGAGGCGACCACATTGTGAGCAGCGAATACAGTATACTACATTGAAAGAAGTACAAGTCAATCGCTGCTTCACCTGAAAGGAGTGTTTGGGGCCTGGGATAGTGAGGAGAGAGGAGGTAAATGGGCAGGTATTACACCTCCTGCGATTGCAGGGGAAGGTGCCATGGGACGGGACGAGGTGGTGGGGGTAATGGAGGAGTGGACCAGGGTGTCACAGAGGGAATGATCCCTTTGGAATGCTGACAGGGAAAGGGAGAGAAAGATGCATTTGGTAGTGGCATCACGCTGGAGGTGGAGGAAATGGCGCAGGATGATGCTTTGGATATGGAGGCTGATGGGGTGGAAAGTGAGGACAAGGGTTACCCTGTCACGGTTCTGGGAGGGAGGGGAAGGGTTGAGGGCAGAGGTACGGGAAATGGGCCGGACACGGTTGAGGGCCCTGTCAACAACAGTGGGGGGGAATCCTCGGTTGAGGAAAAAGGAGGTCATACCAGAAGCACCGTCATGGAAGGTAGCATCATCAGAGCAGATGCGTCGAAGACAGAGAAACTGGGAGAATGGAATGGACTCCTTACAGGAGGCAGGGTGTGAAGAAGTCTAGTCGAGTTAGCTGTGGGAGTCGGTGGGCTTATAATGGACATTAGTAGACAACCTATCCCCAGAGATGGAGACAGAGAAGTCGAGGAAGGGAAGGGAAGTGTCAGAGATGGACCATGTAAAGGTGAGAGAAGGGTGGAAATTAGAAGCAAAGTTGATAAAGTTTTCCAGTTCGGGGCAGGAGCAGGAAACGGCACCGATACAGTCATCAATGTACCGGAAAAAGAGTTGGGGGAGGGGGCCTGAGTAGGACTGGAACAAAGAATGCTTGACATATCCCACAAAAAGGCAGGCATAACTAGGACCCATGCGGGTACCCATAGCGACACCTTTTACTTGAAGGAAGTGCGTGGAGTTGAAGGAGAATTTGTTCAATATGAGAACAAGTTCAGCCAGGCGGAGGAGGGTGGTGGTGGATGGGAACTGGTTGGGCCTCTGTTCCAGGAAGAAGCGGAGAGCCCTCAAACCATCCTGGTGAGGGATGGAGGTGTAGAGCGATTGGACGTCCATATTGAAGAGGAGGCGGTTGGGACCAGGAAACTGGAAATTGTCAAAATGACGTAGGGTGTCGGAAGAGTCACGGATGTAGGTGGGAAGAGACTGGACCAGCGGAGAAAAGATAGAGTCAAGATAGGAAGAAATAAGTTCAGTGGGGCAGGAGCAGGCTGACACAATGGGTCTGCCGAGACGGTCCCGTTTGTGGATTTTGGGAAGGAGGTCGAAGCAGGCTGTCCGGGGTTGCGGGACTATAAGGTTGGAAGCTGTAGGGGGAAGATCTCCAGAGGAGATGAGGTCAGTGACAGTCCTTTGGACGGTGGCTTGATGTTCGGTGGTGGGGTCATGGTCCAGAGGGAGGTAGGAAGAAGTGTCTGTGAGTTGGCGTTGAGCTTCTGCAAGGTAGAGGTTGGTACGCCATACAACAACAGCACCACCCTTGTCTGCAGGTTTGATGACCATGTCGGGGTTAGACCTGATAGAACGGAGTGCCTCAAGTTCAGAGGGGGACAGGTTAGAGTGAGCGAGGGGGGCAGAGAAATTGAGATGACCAATGTCTCGCCGACAGTTTTCAATGAAGAGATCAAGAGCGGGTAAGTGGCCAGGGGGAGGGGTCCAGGTAGAGGGAGAATGCTGGAGGCGGGTAAATGGATCTGCTGGTCGGGTGGAGGACTCCTGGTCAAAGAATTGAGCCCGGAGGCGAAGGTGACGGAAGAAGAGCTCAACGTCATGCCGAGTGCGAAATTCATTGAGGTGGGGGCGTAAGGGGATAAAACTGAGACCTTTGCTGAGTATAGAACGTTCAGCATCAGAGAGGGGGAGGTCAGAGGGTATAGTGAATACACGGCAAGGGGTCAGATCCTTTGTTATCTCTTGCCCCACCCCCACCTCATTTGCTTATAACCTGTGACATTTTTAATATTTGTCAGTTCCGAAGAAGGGTCACTGACCCGAAACTTTAACTCTGCTTCTCTTTCCACAGATGCTGCCAGACCTGCTGAGTGGTTCCAGCATTTCTTGTTTTTATTTCAGATTTCCAGCATCCGCAGTATTTTGCTTTTATTTTAGTGTTTAATTCACTGCCACTTCTCTTCCAGGAATGCCTACCTTGAAGAAGTTCTGCTCTTCTCTCCGATGGGATTTTCGTTTGTCTCTTTTACCTTGTTCACCTTCATTGCTTTCTATTTCCCTCCTGGTGTTTGATAAAGTATCTGCCAGAACTCATTTTCACAGCCACATCTCCTTCCTCAGTGACTGTCTCCAGCTCCGACTCATTCCACATGGATTCCAGCTGCAGTTTCCCCCATCATGCGTTGAATCCACCCAGGACTACAGGTATCTCCGAGAAATACAACGTTCCTTGGACTGCTACTCTCGCCGCATCCTGAGATCAACACTCAGGGCTATGCGTTGCCACATGCACACACTGGACCTCTCTCTCCAGCAGCACCGCCTCACCTTATCTCAAAGCTGTTCTACTCCGCAGTTTCATTTCATCTTTCATCGCATCCGACGCATTAACAAAAAACTTTTTTTCTTCCTTTCAATGTCAAGGAACGCAAGCTGCAGCAGCTGATGGAGATGAATGCTCCTCCAGATCCTCCTTCTGCTTCACTTCCCTCTGACCCCACCCCTTCTGATCTGACCCCTTTCCGTGTATTCACTATACCCTCTGACCTCCCCCTCTCTGATGCTGAACATTCTGTACTCAACAAAGGTCTCAGTTTTATCCCCTTACGCCCCCACCTCAATGAATTTCGCGCTTGGCATGACGTTGAGCTCTTCTTCCATCGCCTTCACCTCCGGGCTCACTTCTTTGACCAGGAGTCCTCCACCCAACCAGCAGACCCATTCACCTGCCTCCAGCATTCTCCCTCTACCTGGACCCCTCCCCCTGGCCACTTACCCGCTCTTGATCTCTTCATTGAAAACTGTCAGCGAGACATTGGTCATCTCAATTTCTCTGCCCCCCTCACTCACTCTAACCTGTCCCCCTCTGAACTTGAGGCACTCCGTTCTCTCAGGTCTCACCCCGACATGGTCATCAAAGCTGCAGACAAGGGTGGTGCTGTTGTTGTATGGCGTACCAACCTCTACCTTGCAGAAGCTCAACGCCAACTCACAGACACTTCTTCATACCTCCCTCTGGACCATGACCCCACCACCAAACATCAAGCCACCGTCCAAAGGATTGTCACTGACCTCATCTCCTCTGGAGATCTTCCCTCTACAGCTTCCAACCTCATAGTCCTGCAACCCCGGACAGCCCGCTTCTATCTCCTTCCCAAAATCCACAAACGGGACTGTCCCGGCAGACCCATTGTGTCAGCCTGCTCCTGCCCCACTGAACTTATTTCTTCCTATCTTGACTCTATCTTTTCTCCGCTGGTCCAGTCTCTTCCCACCTACATCCGTGACTCTTCCGGCGCCCTACGTCATTTTGACAATTTCCAGTTTCCTGGTCCCAACCGCCTCCTCTTCACTATGGACGTCCAATCGCTCAACACCTCCATCCCCCACCAGGATGGTTTGAGGGCTCTCCGCTTCTTCCTGGAACAGAGGCCCAACCAGTCCTCATCGACCGCCACCCTCCTCCGCCTGTCTGAACTTGTTCTCACATTGAACAACTTCTCCTTCAACTCCACGCACTTCCTTCAAGTAAAAGGTGTCGCTATGGGTACCCGCATGGGTCCTAGTTATGCCTGTCTTTTTGTGGGATATGTCAAGCATTCTTTGTTCCTGTCCTACTCAGGTCCCCTCCCCCAACTCTTTTTCCGGTACATTGATGACTGTATCGGTGCCATTTCCTGCTCCCGCCCCAAACTGGAAAACTTTATCAACTTTGCTTCCAATTTCCACCCTTCTCTCACCTTTACATGGTCCACCTCTGACACTTCCCTTCCTCGACTTCTCTGACACCATCTCTGGGGATAGGTTGTCTACTAATGTCCATTATAAGCCCACCGACTCCCACAGCTAACTCGACTAGACTTCTTCACACCCTACCTCCTGTAAGGAGTCCATTCCATTCTCCCAGTTTCTCTGTCTTCGACGCATCTGCTCTGATGATGCTGCCTTCCATGACAGTGCTTCTGGTATGACCTCCTTTTTCCTCAACCGAGGATTCCCCCCCACTGTTGTTGACAGGGCCCTCAACCGTGTCCGGCCCATTTCCCGTACCTCTGCCCTCAACCCTTCCCCTCCCTCCCAGAACCGTGACAGGGTAATCCTTGTCCTCACTTTCCACCCCATCAGCCTCCATATCCAAAGGATCATCCTCCGCTATTTCCGCCACCTCCAGCGTGATGCCACTACCAAACGCATCTTCCCCTCCCTTTCCCTGTCAGCATTCCAAAGGGATCATTCCCTCCGCGTCACCCTGGTCCACTCCTCCATTACTCCCACCACCTCGTCCCCGTCCCATGGCACCTTCCCCTGCAATCGCAGGAGGTGTAATACCTGCCCATTTACCTCCTCTCTCCTCACTATCCCAGGCCCCAAACACTCCTTTCAGGTGAAGCAGCGATTGACTTGTACTTCTTTCAATGTAGTATACTGTATTCGCTGCTCACTATGTGGTCTCCTCTACACTGGGGAGACCAAGCGCAGACTGGGTGACCGTTTTGCGGAACACCTCCGCTCAGTCCGCAAGCAGGACCCTGAGCTTCCGGTTGCTTGCCATTTCAACACTCCCCCCTGCTCACATGCTCACATCTCTGTCCTGGGATTGCTGCAGTGTTCCAGTGAACATCAACGCAAGCTCGAGGAACAGCATCTCATCTACCGATTAGGCACACTACAGCCTGCCAGACTGAACATTGAGTTCATTAATTTCAGAGCATGATAGCCCCCCATTTTACTTTCATTTTTAGTTGTTTTTCTTTTTTACATTTCTTGCAACCTTTTTTTTGCATTTATTTCATTTCATCTTAGTTTGTTCAGTTTGCTTACCCATTGTTTTTTTTCATGTTTGCACTTGTTGCTGTTCAATATTCAGTCCGTTAACACCTTTTCTGTACTAATGCTTTGTCTTTCAACACACCATTAACATATTGTTTGCCTTTGCTCCATGACCTTTTGGTCAGCTATGTGGCCTGGTCCAATCTACACCATCTCCTTTGTTATCTCTTGCCCCACCCCCACCTCAGTTGCTTATAACCTGTGACATTTTTAATATTTGTCAGTTCCGAAGAAGGGTCACTGACCCGAAACGTTAACTCAGCTTCTCTTTCCATAGATGCTGCCAGACCTGCTGAGTGGTTCCAGCATTTCTTGTTTTTATTTCAGATTTCCAGCATCCGCAGTTTTTTGCTTTTATTATCACCATCTACATTCCCTACCACCTGTGCTACACCTACTGGCTGACTATGCTCGCGGTCATAGTACCTCTTCAGTATATTCTCATGATGTACCCTTTGACTCTTTAGTCTGTCTGCGGTCGAGCATGATGGGACCCGAAGACATGTGTCGGGTGCGGGTCAGGTCGCTCTACCGGTTCCAGCATTCAGGTTCGGGTCGGGTCGGACACACTCTATCACCACCTCTGGTACATGGCTCCAATGTTAATGTACATTTTGGACTTGAAAGTTTAGTTACAGTTTTTTTAAACTTGTGCAGATTAGCAACAAAGTGAAAACTGGAAACTAGGTTGACTGATGGTCGGGTCGAGTCAGGCGCGGGAAAAAAATGAAAGCACTATGGTCGGGTCGGGTCTCATTTGCTAACTACATAGTTCACTCAGAGTTTATGTTTGATACAGTAGGGTCCACTAAACCTAAATTATAATGGTTCACCTGGCAAAGGCAACAAGACTAGCACCTTATCCCCAGGTTGAAAACTACGTACCTTAGGTGTTCTATCTCCTTGCGCTTTCATCACCTGCTGAGAAGCCTTGAGATGTTCTCTGGCCACCGCTGAAGTTTTTGAGAGCTTTTCTCTGAAATTGGACACATAATCTAGGAGAGTAATTTCCTTCTCCCGTGCCAAAAATCTCTCCTTAATGAGTTTAAGGGAACCCCCTAAAATCATGCCCATAGACCAATTCGAAAGAACTGAAACCAGTTGATTCATTTGGCATGTCCCTAGTCTCGAATAACAAGAATATCCCTTTATCCCAATCCTGGGGATACTCAAGACAACAGGCCCTAATCATACTCTTTAGGGTTTGGAATTACCTCTCTAAAGCACCTTGGGACTGTGGGTGATAAGCAGATGACTTGAGCTGCTTCACTCCTAAATTATACATTACCTCCTAAAATACACCTGACGTGAAATTTCTTGTCAGACTGAATTTCTTTTGGCTACATATACCGAGTGAAAAACTGGACCAACTCCTTAATCACAACTTTCTCTGTGATCTTCTTCAATGCTGCTGCCTCTGGAAATTGAGTTGTCAAATCCAAGATGGCCAGGAGACACCCATGACCCAACTTAGTATTAGGCAAGGGTCCAACACAATCCACAAGAACCCTACTAAATGGTTCATCAAATGCAGGTATCAGTATTAATGGGCTGGCTTAATTGAAGGCTGTAGCTTCCCGACCACCTGACATGTGTGACATCTTACAAAAGTCAACCACATCCTTAGGTAGCTTCAGTCACTAAAAATGAAGCATTGCCTAGCCTGAGTCTTCCGAATACCCAAATGACCTGCGACTGGAATATCATGGGCAGTTCTCAAAATTTCACTGTGGTAACAAAGAGAGAAAACATGTTGATGGACTACGGTCCAATATTCATCAGCGAGCCTCTGGGGAGGTCTCCACTTCCTCATTAAAATGTCATGCTTGACATAATAACACTCAGGGAGCTTTTCAGCCTCTGCCTCAGAATATGCCGTCTGAGACAAGCTCCTCAAATCAGGGTCTGCCTGTTGTGCCTCAACCAAGGATGATCTGCTAAACAATTCACCATTGCAGCCTTGGAGCCTTCAACACCAACATCCCCATCCAAATCCTTGAAAAAAGTTTAGCTAACCAAACACCCCCAGTTTCCTCCAGCAACTGAATCTGTCTCATCTGTTGTAACCCCATGCACCTGGGATAAAGTCATAACACAATCTGGGAATAGTCTGGGAAATTCTTCTGGCAAAACCTCAGTTTCAGCAGCCTCAGCTAGCTTCCCCAAAACCATTGGAGATGCCAATACCTTATCCTCAGCCATGTCATATCCGAGCAAAAAATCTACCCCTTCAATGGGCTAGCTAGGAATGACACCAATGCTAACAAGGACCAGTGACTAAGTCACATTTTAAATCAACCCTATATCAGGGAACGGGTAAATAATTTCCATCAAGACACTGAATTACCACCTTCACATTCAGTGAACTGCTGGGGAAATTCATGTCACCTGCCAACATCAGTGACTGTGCCATCCCTGTATCTCTAAGGAGAACAATTGACTTGCCTGCCTCACCGGACAATAATGGGGGATACTTCACCTTCAAGCAAAAGACTTCCATAGTTTCCTGAAATCTGATTCACTCTATCAGTGAACTTGAAAGAAACTACCTGCATGTCGTGACCGTTACCTAGTAGGACAATATTTCCTGGGGTATTTGACTGTATAAGTGCAATGGGAATTTCCACTTCCAATACTCAGCCTTCACACATCCTTTTTTATGACAAAAATAGCATGTTGGTCCCCTCGAACCAAACTTGCCCTCTGGATTTTCTGTTTTACTGACCTGAGGAGTGTTTGTGTCTTTACCTTTGCCATCTTTGTCAGTAGTACCAGATCTCTTTTAATTATCCAACTTCCTATCTCTCCAATTTCTCTAAGTTTCCAAATTGGGGCCTGTTACTACTATTGTTGTGAATCAATTCATAATCATCTGCCATTATGGCAGCTTCCTTTAGTTTATGAACGTTATGTTCTTCTAGGTGGGGCCTTAATCCTGAAGGGACACTATTCTTGAATTTTTTCATCAGAATCACTTCCTTAAGGTTCTCAAAGTCTTGTGCAACCTTTATCAATCTAAACTACCTATCAAACATCATTTCCTTCTCTCTAGCAAATTCCACAAATGCCTGGCCCCTTTTCCTTTTTAAATTTCTGAATTACTGTCTGTAGGCCTCTGGTACCAACTCATAGGCATTGAAAACAGCAGTCTTTGTCATAGTCCCATGAGTGCTCTTCTGAAAGAAATGAGTATGGCTCCAAAACTTTCCCTATGAAAACGTTCCATAGGAACATTGTCCAAGATGAGGTGGACTAATTCAGACCCATGGCAATTTTCTCAAATAACACAATATACATTCCTGCTCCCTCCTCACTAAATTTTGGTACCAAGCAAATATTCTTTTCCAAATCAAAACTTCAAGGAGTTTGCTTTGGGTCATCCTCACCTTTCATCTCCAATGCACGTCCATGGAATTTGAGCTTTTCCCTTTCCAATTCTAATTTCTCCCTTTCCCTTTTTCTTTCACATTCTAATTCAAGTTTTCACATTTCTCTTCTCTTTCCAATTTCAAAACCTCTTTTTTTCTAATTCAATTTTGGCTTGTTCTACCTGGGCACTAAGAACGTACGAACATAAGAACATACGAAATAGGAGCAGGAATAGGCTGTTTGGCCTCTCAAGCCTACTCCTCTATTCAATAAGATCATGGCTGATCTGATTGTGGCCTTAACTCCACTTTCCTGCCTGGTCCCCCCATAATCCTTGACTCCCTTGTAGACTAAAAACCTGTCTAACTCAACCCTGAATATATTCAATGACCCAGCCTCCACTGCTGTCTGGGGAAGAGAATTCCAAAGATTAACAACTCTCTGAGTGAAGAAATTCCTCCTCATCTCCATTTTAAAAGGGAGGCATCTTACTTTGAAACTGTGCCCCCTCATTCTAGATTCCAACACAAGGGGAAACATCTTTTCAGCATCGACCTCGTCAAGCCCCTCGGAATCTTACATGTTTCAATAAGATTACCTCTCATTCTTCTAAACTCCAATGAGTATAGGCCCAACCAGCTCACCTTTCCTCATAAGACAACCCCGTCATCCCAGGAATCAACCTAGTGAACCTTCTCTGAACTGCCTCCAATGTTAGTATATCCCTTCTTAAATAATTCCAAAGCTGTATGCAATACTCTGGGTTCGGTCTCACCAATGTCCTGTAGGGTTGTAGCAAGACTTTGCTACTTTTATATTCCAACCCCCTTGCAATAAATACCAACATTTCATTTTCCTTCCTAATTACCTGCTGTACCTGCATGCTAACGTTTTGTGATTCATGTACAAGGACACCCAGATCTCTCTGTACTGCAGCATTCTGCAGTCTCTCTCCGTAAATAACATTCTGCTTTTCTGTTCTTCCTGCCAAAGTGGACAACCTCACATTTTCCCACATTATAGTTCATTTGCCAAATTTTTGCCCAGTCACTTAACCTATCCGTATTTCTTTGCAGACATTTTGTGTCCTCCTCACAACTTGCTTTCCTACCTATCTTAGCATCGTCCACAAACTTAGCTACAATTACTTGGTCCTTTCATCAAAGTGTTATGGACAGGTGGTAAGGAGTGTGGGTGGATCCCACTGTTCCCATCTCAACTGACTACAATCATGTTTTGTTAAAAATGGTGAGTTAGTCCCTTGAGTGTTTTTTAGGGTCAAATGATAGGTCTTCTTGTAGATTTTTTAAAAAGATTTATTTTTACACAATTCCTGAAATGGTCACAACCTCACCCACATACACATTCACTCATACACACATACACAAAAATAGATAGGTAGAGAGAAAAGTGTAGGAGGTAGTTTATAGTCCAAAGTGAGGTAAGTGCTTGTGGTTTACAGTACACCTGTTGAATCTTCTTAGGAGGAAAGTTTTTTTTAAAGGTTCAGGCCTGGCTGTTTGAAGTCTTGAACTTGTTGAGGTGTTAGAGAGTTCTAGTGGTTACAACTCAGCACAAAGCTGGTGGTGTGGATGTTGTTATCTTCACAGATGGAGAGCCTTGAAGCCACTTTACGTTGTCTCTGCTGTAGTGACTGTTCAGTTACTTTTCAGCAGGGTTCTTCTTGCTTGGCTGGATCTCTTTCACAGCCTCTGACAGGACTGCTTTCTGAAAGTGTTGACGTGATCTGCCCTCTCTCTGCAGAGGACTACCTTTTTAAGGTAAAAATTTAACACATTAGAATTTCTGTTAGAAGACACATGGCCCTCTCCCCTGGTGTGATCACACAATGGAACAGGATGTGAAGACCATGGCTGCCAATTTTGGTTTGGGCTGTGAGTCCATCTGTTTCCAGAATCCTCTGTTAGTTCATTCATACCAATAAGAGTCATTAATATGCAATAATGCTCCTTCAAATTTCAATGGGGTTCTTCCCATGAGCTATTTCAGATGAGGTTGCCGATAAGTTTGTTGATTTCTAGTACAGGAGGGGTCACATGACCTCCACTCCATTTTGACCAAGGTACAACTGTCCATGTTCTTGTGGTTTTGTTTAACAGTTGACCTTTTAATTCATAATTCTTCCATTTCTATGTTTATTTCATCACAGCTCCTTCCGTGCATGACATAAGGCAATAATAGAGATCGTAAATAGTTGAGGCCCCAGCACTGATCCCTGTGGCACTCCACTAGTTACAGTTTGCCAACCTGAAAATGCCTCATTTATTTCCATTCTCTATTTCCTGTTTGTTAGCCAATCCTCTATCCATGCTAACATATTAGCCCAACATCATGAGCTCTTATCTTGTGTAGTAACCTTTTATGTGTCACCTTATCGAATGCCTCTTGGAAATCCAAATACACTCCATCTACTGGTTCCCCTTTATTCACCATGCTGATGATATCCTCAATGAACTTCAATAAATTTGTCCAACAAGATTTCCAGAAACATCCTTTTCTTTCTCAAGCTTCAAGTGATGACAATGATCTCCAACTTCCTAGCACCTAATTTTAAGATGAACCCTATGTTCCCTGCTATAGCCTTCAAATTGTCTTTTGTCAACTGTTTGAAGGCACTAAGAAACAAATCCTCTCTCCCCACTAAGGACTGAGAATCAAAGGTACTCTTGTTGATTTCCTACTGAATACTGCAAAAGTAAATATGAAATCTGTTCATGTAAATTCTGAAAAATTCCAGCAAACCTGTTTTATAGCCTAATTTGGATCAATTCCGGATGAGCTCCTGATTTTGTTATGATCCCCATGGAGATCAATAAACCAAAAGAACCGAATTTACCAAACGTGCCAATAAACAAAATCATATATATTACGGATTGCACCTTAACAATCAGATACAACAAAGATAGAGCTCATGGATTTTCTGGACAGTCCACTCAGCATATATGGCACCAATTACAGCCACAAAGTTCTTCAAAGCTCTGAACTTCCTCACGCCATCTCCAGCTTCTTTCTTCCAAGATGCAGCCACCGATTCTCATCTGACAGCAGTTCCCTTTCAGCCTGAGCTCCCTGGGTATGGTCTTCATCCAAAATGGCACACTACTCCAGAATCTCTTCAGTTCTGCTCACGACAGTCTTGATGGTGTGGGTCCACCAGTATTACCTTTATCCGAGCCTTCAGTGACAACCCTATGCACTATATAGCCATATCTGGTTAATCACTTACTTTAAGTAACAGAAAAAGCTCCTGGATCCAGCCTTCACTTTTCAACTTTCTTGAACGCCACTCCTGCGTGGTCTGAGCTTGAAAGGCTCTGGTTCCCTTTTATTTGGTTCCAACCAGTTTCAATTTCCCCAGAAACCTAAAGTTATAGTTTCAGTTTCAGTTTTTATTTCAGTTTCTGTTTCACTTTTAGTTTTCATTTCAGTTAGGGTCTGTCTCAGAAAAAAAAACAAGCTTTGAAACCAGGGTCAGTCCACCGATCAGAACATTTGACCAGTCATCTATACAGACAACATCTTGCACATGCTCCACCAATGGTCCAGCAGACCACAGACTCCATCACAGTACCAAGGGTCGAATCTCATATAAATTGCTCACAGATGGCCTCATGTTACAAACACTGAGCTCAGTAGTAGAGTGATCAGCCACCAATTCCTAACTTTGCATTAAATGTCTTGCTTTTATCCCTTAACTGCACATTGTCATATGTCCCGCATTCTGTGAACATGTCCTCCAGTTTACTTTATCTTCCATTAGCTCAGCATCTCAGATACTTGTTGTTCGTATTTTACAAGTGGGTGAGAGATCCAAGGCCTTCATTCAGCAACATCTAAGGTGGGGTTAGAACAAAGCAGAATCTGCCTGTTTGAATACATCCAGAGAAAAGGTAAAAACAACTCCTTATATGGTTTAAGACAGGTAGATTTATCTTCCTGAAGATGATAACTGCACAAGGAACAGACAACTGTCTCTACAATAATAATCTTCAAGCAAAATACTGCAGATGCTGAAAATTGGAAATAAAAACAGTAAGTGCTGGAAATACTCAGCAGATCTGGCAGCATCTGTGGAAACAGAAGCAGAGTTAACGTTTCAGATCTGTGACCTTTCATCAGATGCTACCTGACCTGCTGAGTATTTCCAGCACTTTCTGTTTTTTATAACTGTGTGTACAACTCCAGCTTGTACCAATCTCAGAGGGATATTGAGGGCCAGGGCTTGTTTGGACATATTCCAGAAGATTGCTCCTGCAGTTTCCTGAAGAAGATGTCCGTTTGCTACAAAGTGGTGTTGGCAACATACAATAGATTTCTTAATACAAACTTTCTCAGTAACACCCACAATGGCAAAATAAATTCCTGCCTTTCACCTTCTAGGTTCACATATGGTTGGTTACCAGTGAGAGATTTCAAAGGTTATGGCAATTGCTGAACCCTACACCAGGAGATGGAAAAAGAGAAGATTGGGAAAAAAATACATGGAATACTCAATCTGCACTTCGCATATGGCAGTAATTGCCGGAAAACATTGCTTACACTGCAAATATTATCCTGTAATTTTTCAGTTTCTATAGAATACATCCTTTACTGACTTCTGCATGTGTTATAGATTAATGAGTCAATTTGAGTGGAGCTGAAAAATGTTCAGTCCTCATTCATAAAGATTGGCGTTAAGAATTCATTTTAACACAACCACCATTGCCTATGACTCTATTAAAAATCTGACACATTGCTGGATTAGAAAATCATTGAAAGTCTTAAATAGCTGATTGAATTCACATTGTTTTGAAAAGTAGTGTCATTAATCATCTACAACACATAGGCTGCAAAATTCAGCTGTGTAGTGCCTGTATTTTTGGCACTTTTGGTGCAGTTTTAGTTCCAAAATGGCGTCCGCGATATGCATGCACATATCTGGCACTGGCTGCACTTGACACCTTTCTGGTGAGGCTTTTAGTGTGGGTACAGGGAGCATAGAAGGAGGTCATTCGGCCCATCAAGTCCAAGCCGGCTTTCCACGGAGCGATGCTGTCAGTCCCACTCCCCAGACTGATCTGCGTAGCCCTGCAAGTCTATTTCTTTCAGGTGGCCATTCAACTTCCATGTGCCAGAAGTATGTAGTGTAAGCAGATCATGACGTCATTCAATGTGTAACACTGATTTGGTGCTAATGTTGTCATTTTGGAGCCCAATGCTCCAGCTAACGCCTTCTTTTAACCTCGCACAGCTGAAAATGCATCCAGCAGAAAGGGCCACCCCCAATCAGCACTATTTAAAGAGATCATCAATTACTTTTAGGCTAATTGCTGATTGATTTCTATTAGCTCTAGTTGAGTTTGTAGAAATGTTTTGTGATTTGTACTGCTACTTAAACTTGTTGAAGCCTACAAGAGGTGGTACGACATGTGCTGAAGGATTTGGTCCTGACTTCAAGGGTTCTGCTCAGACCACTTGGTCCCAGACATGGCATAGTTGTTTGTATCCCCCTTGGCCTGCAGCATGACAGGGAAAATGAGCAGAGGTGACACAGAGCAAGACATGCTTCTGGAAGAGGGAGGAGTAGTGGGAAGAAGGGCTCACAACAGGAAGCTGTATCTACCTAGAGGGCTCAGGGAGCAGTACTCCAACCACACCTCAGTGAGGGAGAGTGAGTCAGACAACTCCACATTACTAAGAATATACTCACTGAAATCTGTCACCTGGTGCAGCCTCAGAGCAGGGTGAGCACAGCATTGCCAATCGCTGTGAAGATAACTGTCATAGAACCATTTATGGTACAGAAGGAGGCTATTCAGCTCATCGAGTCCATGCCAGCTCTCCACAGAGCAATCGTCCCACTCCCCCACGATCTCCATAGCCCTACAGGTCTATTTCTTTCAAGTGGCCATCCAAGATCTTCTTGAATTATTGATTGCCTCCACTTCCACCACCACTGTGGGCAGTGAGTTCCAGGTCATTACCACCCTCTACGTAAAAAACTTCTTCCTCATATTCCCCCTGCATCTCTTGTCCAAAACATTCAACCTGTGTCCCCTAGTCCTTGTACCATTAGTTAATGGGAACAGGTTTTCCTTGTCTAGCCTGTCATAATTTTGTACACTTCTACTAAATCTCCCCTCAATCTCCTTTGCTCTAAGGAGAACAACCCCAGCTTCACCAACCTAACCTTGTAACTAAAATCCCCCATCCCTGGAACCATTCTGGTAAATCTCCCCTGTACCCTCTCAAGGACCTTCATATCCTTCCAAAAGAGTGGTAACCAGAACTGGATGCAGTACTCCAGTTGCGGCCTATTCAGAACTTTGTAAAGGTTTAGCATAACTTCCCTGCCTTTCTACTCAATTCCTCTATTTATGAATCCCAAGATCCCATATGTTTGACTAACTACTCTCTCAATATGTCCTGCCACCTTTAAAGATCTATCCACGTGCACCCCCAGGTCCCTAAGTTCCTGCACACTCTTTAGAACTGTGCCATTAAATATGTATTGCCTCTACCTATTCCTTCTGCCAAAATGCATCACTTCACACTTGTTAATGTTAAATTCCATCTTCCACCTGTCTGCCGATTCTGCTATCCTATCCACGTCCTGTCGCAGGAGGTTCATATCATCCTCACTGTTTGCCACACAACCAAGTTTGGTGTCATTCGAAAATTTTGAGATTCTACTCTGTATTCCAAGATCCAAGTCATTTATATCTAGCAAAAAAAGCTGTGGTCCTAGCACTGACCCTCGGGGAACACCACTCCAGTCTGAAAAACAACCATTTCGTACATCTCACCGTTTTCTGTCCTTGAGACATTTTTTTTTATCCAATTGGACATTGACCCTCCTATTCCACGAGCCTCAATTTTGTTAAACTACCTTTTATGTGGTAGCTTATCAAACGCTTTCTTAAAATCCATATAAACAACATCCACCGCATGTGAATTTAAATCTTTGAGAATTTGAATTCACTTTTTAAAAACATCTAGAAATAAAAGGCTGATAGCAGCAAAAGTGATCATGATTTTCATAAAAGCCCAACTTTTTTTACTATTTGTTCTCGGGATGTAGGCGTCGCTGGCAGGGCCAGCATTTATTTCCCATCCGTAATTATTCTTGAGAAGGTGGTGGTGAGCCTCCTTGTTGAACCTTTGCGATCTTTGTGGTGTAGGTATACCCACAGAGCTGTTATGGAGGGAATTCCAGGATATTGACCCGGCAACATTGAAGGAAGGGATGGGGGGTGCGGGGGGGTGGGGGGTGGGGGGGGTGAGGGGGGCGGTGCAATAAGCTCAGTTGGCCAGACGGCTAGAATGTGGTGCAGAGTAGCACCAACAGTAGGGGTTCAATCCCTGCTGAGGTAGTTCTTGGGGCCTACATCTTTGCTGCGCCCCATAGTGATATCATGGCATAAGCCATGATTAGCAACCCTTGGTTGACAAGGATGCTACATGAAGAAACAGAGAGAGGGAGAGAGACTGAAGGAATCATGATATAGTTCCAAGTCAGGATGGTGTGATTTGGAAGTGGTGGTGTTCCCATGCGTCTGCTGCCCTTGTCCTTTTAGTTGGTAGAGGTCACAGGTTTGAAAGGTGCTTTTGAAGGAGGGTTGGCGAGTTGCTGCAGTGCATCCTGTAGATGGTACATTGCTGCCACTGTGTGCTGGTGGGGAAGGGAGTGAATGTTTAATGTGGTGAATGGGGTGCTGCTTTGTCTTGGATGTCATACTTCTTGAGTATTGTTGGAACTGCACTCATCCTGGTACGTGGAGAGTATTCCATTACACTCTTGATTTTTGCCTTGTAGATGGTGGACAGGTTTTGCGGAGTCAGAAAAGTTTTTTTGCTGCAGATTTCCTCGCCTCTGACCTGCTCTTATAGCCACAGTATTTATATGACTCGTCCAATTAAGTTTCTGGTCAATGGTAACCCCCAGGATGCTATTGGTGGGGGATTCAGTGATAGTAATGCCATTGAATCTCAAGGGGAGAATGGCCTGTTCCTATGTTCCTTTGTTCCAATGTCTCTCTGTGGTCCATGATCTGGTTTGTTTCCCTCTGATCTGGATTGTCTCTCTCTCTCTTTGTGAGCTAGATTCTCTTTCTCTCTAATTCAGATTGTCTCTCTCTGTGATCTGGATTGTCTCTCTCTCTGTGGCCTGTGATCTGGATTATCTCTGTGATTTTGTTTGTCTCCCTCTGTGTGGCCATGAACTTCTATGCATCAGGCTCTTTTCAGGCTGGAGCAGGCAACATTTGCAGCATCTCCCAGTTTGCCATCCA
Source organism: Heterodontus francisci (assembly GCF_036365525.1). NCBI lineage: Eukaryota > Metazoa > Chordata > Chondrichthyes > Heterodontiformes > Heterodontidae > Heterodontus > Heterodontus francisci. The sequence goes on along the minus strand of NC_090376.1, from coordinate 86,154,040 downwards.
CTGTGACATAAGGGAGGTCACTGAGACTCTGTATTCCATGACGAACAAGAAGATGACTACTAAACGACAAGGACTATCCACTAACCACATGGCTCGTGACTCTGGTGCACAACCCAACACATGGGCAGAATGTATATAACAAAAAACATGTTGCCACATGAAATATCATCGAACAGCCCCTTGGGGTGCTAAAACAATGCTTCCGCTGCCTGAATTGCTCTGGAGGAGCCCTCCAATACTTTGCAGAGTGTGCATCATGATTTATCAAGGTCTGTTGCATCCTGCACATAAGGGGACAGCCCTTGCCACCAGTTATGTAGGAAGCAGCTGAGAACAAATCGGAGGAGGAGGAGGGAGTGGAGGAGGGGGAAGAAAAGGTGAAGGAAGGGAAGAGGCAACCAGCACATCCCCTTTTTGGCTAGAATGTCCATGATCAACCCATCTGACTGCTGTGCCAGTGAATGCAACTCCTGTATGCCTTTGCTTGGCCTAGTGCTCCAACACGGTGCTGCATCATGGCTAGCGGAAGGCTGCTGAATTTCAGTGGAGGAAACTGCAGATGGCGTGGCAGGACAACCTCGAGCAGCTCTGGCCCTAGAAGATCCAGTTTCAGACAGCACGATCTTGGCATGAGTGGGAGTAGTCAGGGCTGGATGGCTGACAGGCAACTGCAAGGGCATTGGCGGAGTAGCAGTGGTGAGAGATTGAATTCTGTCAACCTGAGAGAGGAGAACACGTTTGTGCTCCACACTGCCACTTCCATGGGGTGGTGCCTAAGCAATCTAGCACCACGTTGGAGTATAGGTTGCTGGACTGCTGGGACACCCTGAAAGCCCCTTTGAATACTGGCATCTGCAGCTATGATGGCAGCAAGCTGAGCTTACAGGACTTCAGTCTGAGCTTCCACAGCAGCACACAGATGCTGAGCGATCTCTGCTTCTGCTGCAATTGAAGCTGAGACATTGGTCATCAAACGCTGCACCAAGGTTGGATCAACAAGTGTTCCCATGGAGTTGGCCACCACTTACATGCATGAAACAATGGGCTCATGTGCCAAGTTGGTGCTGGATTTCTCTATGCTCCTTGACATTGACCTCTAGCTTTCTGGCAGGCCTCCCAATGCACCAAGTATTTCCTTATGCAACCCCTCAGCCCTTTTCTGTACAAGGCCCCATTGAAGTCCCCATCTGATTCCTCTGCAGCAGGACTTGTGCAAGACCTCCCCCTCTGGTGAGCTGACACCTGCATTACTCTTGCCTCTGCTCTGGCTGCAGGTCACTCATGCCTGGTATCACACCACATGCTGTTCCCGCCCCAATGCTACCCTCTAAAGTACACACGATGCCAATATCTGAGCTGCAGGTTGCAAGTATGGAAGCAAGTGATGGTGCTTCTTCTTCATCATTGTCTTTCTGCTCTATCTCACAACCATGTCACTCGACTCCTCCACAGTTGCTAACTTATCAGACTAATTATCCAACATCCGGTACTGGATAAGCAGAAAATTCCTCCAATTAAATATTGCAAATAGTGAAGCCATTGTTTTTGACCACGATACAAACTACATTCCCTAGCTACCCACTCCATCCCCCTCCCTGGCCACAGTCTGAGATTAAGCCAGTTTGTTCACAACCTGCTGTCACGTTTAACCCCAAGATGAGCTTCCGACCTCATATTCGTGCCATTACATAGATCGGCTATTTCCACCTCTATAACATTGCCCGACTTTGCCCCTTTCTCAGCTCATCTGCTGCTTAAGCTCTTATTCATGCCTTTGTTACCTCCAGACTTGAGTATTCCAATGCACTCGTGGCTGGTCTCCCACATTCTACCCTCAGTAAATGTGAGGTCATCCAAAACTCTGCTGCCCATATCTTAACTAGCATCAAGTCCCTTTCCCCTATCACCACCTGTGTTTGCTGATTTACATTGGCTCCCAATCAAATAACGTCCTTGTTTTCAAATCCCTCCATGGCCTCGCTCCTCCCTATCTCTGTAAACTCCTCCAGCCCCACAACCCTCCAAAATATCTGCACTTCTCTAATTCTGGCCTCTTATGCAGTCCTTATTTTAAGAAAGAGAAAGGGACAGAACCTGAGGAGAGAGAACCATTAACAATGTCAGCTAACATGGGAGCCAGGAAAGGAAGTTGCATGGCCAGTACTTTAGTGGGAATAGGATCAAGAGGGAAGCTGGTGGATGTCATGGACAAGATGAGCTCAGAGGGCATGAAGGGAGATAGGCAAGATGCTGCAGAAGGAAACAATTTCAAGGCTAGGGCAGGGGGATGCGGGGAGCCTTAAAGCAGGTTGGGCCCGGTAAGCTAGGGGAAGGCTGATCAGATGGTCTTAATCGTGGTGACGAAAAATCCATGAGTTCCTTGCACTTGTCATTGGTTGTGAAGGTGGGGGAGAGTGGTTTAAGAAGACGGCTCATGGTAGAGAAAAGAAAGCGGGGTTACATTTGTAATCCTGTATGATCCTGGAACATTAAGCAGTTTTCATAGATGATAGCAGGACCCGATAGTTCTTCATGTGGTCCAGCCAGATCTGACAGTGAATGGCTAAACCAGTTGTCTGCCAAATCTGTTCAAGTCTGCGTCCCTTTCACTTAAGGAAGTGGAGATGAGGGCTGTACTGGGGGAATGGCCAAGGTGAGAGAGAGTAATGGTTTTAATGAGTATTGGGGTGTTGAAGGTGGAGGTGAAATGTGGTTGAGCAGATCAGTAACTACAGAAATTTTATGGTCATTGGAGTGGCAATTGGGTATTTGACAACACAATTCTAAGTGAATTGGGTAAGACTTTTCTCCAGGGGCAGATAGAGAAGGAAGCAGGGTGTGGGTGGAGAGTGATACAAAGAAGTGATCAGCGATGGCCTTAGATGTGATCAAAACTATGGGGTTAGTGAGGCCATGTAGGATAGCAAGGTCAAGTAGCTGGCTGTAACTGTGGGTTGAGAAGTTTACATGGAGGAGGAGAGTGAGGATAGGAGGGCAGTGAACTCAGAGGAGCGAGAACATGATGAATTGAGATGGAGGTTAAAATCACCTAGGATAAGAAGCCAGTCAGTGTGGAGGCTGAGGGAGGAAAGTAGTGAAGAAATCATATAGACTGAAGATGTCATCACCCCTCAGCCAGGTTTCCATCAAGGCCATGATGTCTCTGCAATCATCCACAAATAAGCTCATGGACTGCAAGGGCTTTGTTGGTGAGTGAAGGAAATTCTGGAGGGAGATGTGGAGAATATCACTGATAGCTGCAGCACTGGCAGAGTTCACAGGATAAGAACTGGGAAGGATGAGTTGGACGGGAAGGATGAGTTGGACAGGAAGGAGATTGGCAAGATCAGGCCCTTGTGGGAAAGTCAGTGAGAGAGTAGGATGGGGCAGTTGGGGTTGCTGTTTATAAGGTGACAGTGATGAGTGCCTCGAAGGGCCCTTCAGAGAATGCCAAGAGAGACATAGAGGGAAACTATAGGCTTATCTAAGAAGAAAACCTGACATCGGTCACTTGTGGGATGCGGTTGTGGGCAGCAGAACGTGAGATTCTACAGATATAACCAGCTGATTTCTGGGAAGAACCAGAAGTGAAGAAATTAAGGGCTGTGGTGATTTTGTCAACCCTTGGCAATGTGTGCCTACCTGGTCCATTTGGCAGAAGGTTTTCATTCAGGAGACTGCAAATGTCAGTGACCACCTGACAAGGATCTCTAAGCCACCTAAGGCACTAGTGCTCTGTCATGTCCAGGAAACGTATCCCTTGCCTGTAAACCCTATGTTTGGGACATCGCCTCCTGTGAGCTGGAGCTCTGTGCCCATCCTCTTTGTCCTCTGGAGTGGTAGGTATTTGAGGAAAAGGCTGCTGCTGCTCCTGCTGGACGGCTTCTGCTGCTGGTGGTGGTGCTTCTACTTTAGCTCTTGTTCCTCATCTGAGGTCCAAGGTAAAGCTGGATAAGTGGCTCCCATGCTGAATTGAATTTTGACAGCTGGGATGTGTGGACTGAAAATAGTGGAAATAACAGCCAAAGTAATAGATATTGCTTCCAAAGCAGTAAAAGCACACTCCCAGAACAAACCCTATGAGCAAAAGCAAGAAAGCAGGTGTGAGATTTCAGAATTTAAAGCATTTATTGCCTGTCACTTGTTTAGCTCTTGAAATCTTGCTGTCCTCTTGCTTTGCTTTCCCTGGTGAGTCTGTGTCGCATGGGAACCGCTGCACACACCATTAAAGTCTGAAATCATGGTTAAAGCAGCTGATAATGAGTACTTTATCTATTTAAATTGCCAACCCACCATTCCCATTCAGGCTGACTACCTGTACCGCTGAGTGTGTAACAGGCAGACGATGCTGCCGACATCTCACTCGTCAGACGCCTGTGAATAAATCTAACTTTTCAAACCAAAAAAAAAGGTTAAAGGCAGAAGTCAGCAGGCTGCTGCCAACTTCCCGATGCACTGGCAATTTAACCTGCCGTCTGCTCACAAACCCACCCACTTTGTCAAGTTAAAATCCCCCCAAAATATCTGTTCAATGAATGCTGCTTTTCTCGGTAAACCCTTCACTGCTATCCTGCAAAAAAGCCACATGCTGTTCATCAAGTCTAGTATCTGAAGTCATTCAGGCCTGTAAAAGTTCATTCTAATTAAACGTTTTATACATTCTACATTAAAAAAGTGAACGTTTTTTTTTACAAAATTTTTTGATAAAGCAGCATTTTGAATATATCAGCATGTCATATTTCATTACCATGTACAATGGCATATTTTCCACCGGCTACAGAAGTATAGTTGTGATGTAGAAACATTGATTGCAGAAGTTATTAGGTACAGTATTCTAACACAGTAGCAGAATTTGTTCAACAGTTTGAAAATTACATTGAAACAAAAACCAACAGAATTTGTAGTTCATGATTTAGTACCAACTGGCTTGATTCTGGAGTGATCCCTGAAGTGTAGGTTTTTGTAGAAGATGCAGGAACATTGGTGACACAGTTGTGTCTGGTTTTCTGGTAGTGTATAATAACTCATTTTATTTACATCTATTACATGCAAAGCTTCATTGTAGGTGAACATGGGAAAAATGTAATGCCTTACTTATTGAGTATAATTATGTGAGATTGATTTATTAGGCAAATTGTGTAACCGCTCTAGTCCTTAACAGCACTGCATGTTAAACTGATTTGACAGATTGGGTATCTTTGCACAAAAGAGGTTTTGAGGACAATCACTACTAACCAGTTATACAAGTGAACAAAAATGAAAAAGAACAAGAATATCAGGTTCCTGTGACGTGGCAGGTACGTGACAAAGTTTTACTTTGTTATTTAATTGACTTGTTATGCAGAGCTTGACCTGGACAGCACCAGCTAACAACTGCAGAGTAGAAATAAACAAACTGGGTTCAGTGGTCTGAGTCAGTACCTTCACCTCAAAAGACTTGTGGTTAACCTTTGCACTGTTACTAAGTAGGAATGAATGTAAAATACAAATATTATTTTATTTGAAGCTTTTATTCAGAGTTATGGGACAATATTTAAGCTGCAATGACTGTTGAGCAATTATTGTTGCACAAAGGTATTACATTTGCACAAAAGAAAATTAGTTACAGGTGAAAATTAGTTTTGTTTCCTCCTTTCAAAAGTCTATATTTATTCTTTGACAGCATTAAATTATGTTAATGGTAGAATAACATTCATCAATTGTCCAAGTTAGTCATCACGACTAAAAGCAAATTTCAATTTGGGAAAGTTGTAAAATAGATTTTCAAACATAACTTCACCATGACAGTGAAATGGTTAAATCAAGGCAAACCTGCTGCCTGTTTGATTGCTCTTTTGCACTTGCAGTTTTGTTCTTGCCATGAGAGCTGCACTTGAAACTAACACTTTATGACTTAGAATATTCTTGGATATAAATATGTGTTTCTCTGTGCATGTGTGTGTGCACACATCCATATACAAAGACCTGTTATATGGAGAGTCGCACTGCATTGTACAAGATTTCATGGTCTTACTGAAGAAAATCTAGAACCCAGGGGCTGATTATCTTTAACCTTGAATAGCAGAATTGGAATAGTGTCATGGACAAATTTTATATCTTGGATTGAATGCCTTGGATCTTCAACAGTTCCACCACCAGAACTTCAACAAAAACCCCTTTCAAGTGCATTAACATCGGGGTTTACACAAAACCTTCAGCAAGTTACTAAGGGAATGCTGGAGAAGTCCTGAGAAAATTCCCAGTGTGAAAGTGCACTGAGCTGCTGCCATCATTAATCAAAATTTCTGGAATTAATGTGTCCCTTAGGCACAATGAAAGGCTAGTTCATTGGCAAGATTGAGGCAGTAACTGAAAGGCTGAGATTTTAATACTAGGGTAACCGTGTTGATGTAGTATAAATGTTCATTCAGGTACTACTCCACATTGAACTCCATCAACTAAAAGGACCTCCATTCACCATTTTAGTATTGGCAAAAATGCTAAAATTGTCCAATAGTGATTATAAAAGAAAAGTAATTGAAGTGAAAAAACAGTTTGAAAGATTTTATTTTTTCAACAAGAACCTAGAACTTCTAAACACAAGTGATCGGAAACTACAGTCCTGCATATTCAGGTAAATGAATGATTTTACAAATTGTTTGCGTTAATCTAATCATCATTATTTATTGCAGGTGATGGTTTTGTCTTCAGTGCCTCAGTTCCGCCTCTTGATGTTTCTTGAAATAAACGACGTGGTGTACACAAGGACATTATGATTCTTTTATATTCTTTTCTGAAGTTTTGGTTCAACAGTCCATATATAATTGCATTAAGGCAACTGTTAAAGTAGGCCATGAAGTAACTAAGGACAAAGAGCCACTCTGGGATTTTTGGTGCAATCTTGTGTGGATTGATAGCTATGGCTAGGCCAATGAAGTTCAGGGGTGCCCAGCAAAATGCAAACAGCACAAATACTAAAAACATAGTCAGAAAGTTTCTGAAGTCGCTCTGCTTCAGTCCTGGTCTCACATCCGTTTTGACGCGCCTCCTTACTTGAATAACCAAAATCCAGATTCTCAGGTAACAGAATGACACAACCGTGATAGGAACTATGAAGTGAACTACCACTACAGCAATAGTGTAAGAGGAACTAACTGTCTGAGTAAATGTACAGGAATAGATGCGGGCATCATACTGTAAGGATCCAACAAAAAAATTTGGTACTAGTGCAAGCACTGTTAATGCCCAAATCAGAAACACAAAGATCATTGTGTTTCGAAAGCTATATAATTTGTCATAAGTCAGACTGTGACAGATGTAGCAGTATCTGTTTATTGCAATTGCTGTGATGTTGAAAATTGAACCTATCACACTTAGACCCATCAAAAAGCCACTCACTTTGCAGTGAATGTCACCAAGGAACCACCCATTGTGAAAAATTGCAAAGAGCACTAGTGGATATGTATACACAGCCACGACAAGGTCAGCAAACGCCAAGCTTACAACAAACACATTACCTGTAAGAGAATAAGAAAAAGAGCTGTTAAAGTAAACTTAAGTACAATTTACCCCAAAACAAACTGGCATTTACAGTAACTACAATGAAAGTAGGTTAACTGGTCATTCATCTTGTTGCATTTACATTCTGCTAGTGCAGAATGGCTGCCATATTTGCTGACCTAACAACAGCGATAATGTAAAGCATTAGGAGAAATGGGGAAGAAAGAGTTACAAACTTCACTCCACACACAAGCAGACAAGCGTCCTCTGTACCAAATCTAGACAGAGAGAGGAAGATTCAATTCATTACAAGTAAGACATTGAAGCCTCATTTAAGATTAGCATCTGCAACTTGAGAAAGAACACAGCCTGACACTAGAGAAATAGGCAAGTTAAGAATGTGGCAGACAGCATTATGAGACGAAGTCATGTCACCCATATTAATCATTTGTTTAACTTTAGTCCATTGGTCATATATCCCATTTCTTGTAGTTTAAAGAGGTTGCTGCATGCCTTGTTTTTATTTATTCTTTCTTGGGATGTGGGCATCGCTGGCAAGGCCAGCATTTGTTGCCCATCTTTAATTGCCCTTGACAACTGAATGGCTTGCTAGGCTATTTCAGAGGGGAGTTAAGAGTCAACCACATTGCTGTGGGTCTGGAGTCACATGTAGGCCAGACCAGGCAAGGATGGCAGATTTCTTTCCCTAAAGAACATCAGTGAACCAGATGGGTTTTTAGAACAATTAATGATCGTTTCATGGCACCATTACTGAAACGAGCTTTTAATTCCAGATTTTTATTACTTAATTCACACTTTGCTACCTGGCAACATGGAGGGAGAGGTCAGGTGATCTCCTCCTGTACTGCCAATCAAAAAGTTTGTCTGTTGAAGATGGGGCCATTATTAACATCTGGAATCATCTTGAGGAGGCATATTGATGTGTAAAACAGCCCATTCCATGCTAATGACTTTTATCATTAAAAATTGCGCTAGAAAAGGCTTTTGCAGATAGACTGACTCCGATTCCAACACCAAGATAATAGCTGTGAAATAACACCTATTTATTAAAATGGGCCACATTCAGATGCCATTATGTAGCAATGGTCCCCACATCCTGGGACATTATATGAGCACTCCAGTGCAGAGCATCTTCAATCACCTGACTAAAACCAAAACCTGATACGTTTTTACCTTAAAAGAAGTAATTTTCCTGAGAGAGAGGGAAAGACAGAATGCCATTCCAGCCAGAGAAGCTGCGAGCTCAATCCAGCTAAGGAAGGAGCCCTGCCAGCACCATCTTTAAACTACTGAGGCAGAGAGATTGCAAGATGACCTTGAAAACTCCCCATCTGGGACATTGAACCAGGACACCCACCACCGACTTTGGACTGAGTTTTAACCAAATGAGTCAGTGACACTTCATCAATTCCAAGACAAGGAGCATCCATGCCTGCAACACCATTAAAAATTCTTCCTGGAAAACCAAGAAGGTTTCAAAGTGAACTCTCATTACAACAATGGGACTCTAATTGCAGGCTACCCTCTACTTTCTATCTTTTCATGTGTGTGTGTGTGTGTGTGTGTGTGTATGTGTGTGTGTTTGAATGTGTGTGAATGCGTGAGTGGGTGAGGTTGTGAACATTTGCAGGTATTGCTTTAATAAATAGTTACCTTTCATTTTAAATCTATGACAAAACCTGCCGTTTGTCTGTTCATTTGACCCTTAACCACTCAGAGACTAAAATACTATTTTTAAAAACACTATCTGTGGTCAGTTGAAAATGGGAGGAAAATTGATTCCTAAATTTGTAGAAATTAAAGAAACAGGTTTTCTCATATTCTTTTCTTCTTTATGGTGCTAAAACACTTAGAGGCATGGCCACCTTTGATGCTAAAGCATTTGTTGAGTAGGGAGAGGTATCATGGGATGCCTTAAATCTATTAAGTATTGAAGACTTAAAAGCTGTAGATACCCAGGTGGGAGTAACATTCAGGCAGAAAGCAAGCAAATGTGAAATCATTCAGAATCAGGCTAGGCATTTTAATATTACCCCAGAATCAAGAGGAACAGGCATGGAATCTGAAACTGAAAAGGTAGCCATAGTTAGACTGCAAATAGAAATGCGAAAAGGGGAATTACGGTTTCAGAAGGAAAAAGAGGAAAGAGACGCAGTTTCAAATGGAAAAAGAGGGAAGTGAGATGCAGTTTTAATAGGAAAAAGAGGCAGCGGAAAGCGAGATGCAGATGCAAAGGGAAAGAGAGGCGAGACAGTTTGTGCTAGATAAGCTGAAGAAGCAAGTTGAGGATGCCACTGGCAATTCAAATATTAACCCCAATTCAGAACAAAGCTTTGATGTTATGAGACACGGCTAGTGCTGAAATTTAATGAAGAAGAGGTAGAGTCGTATTTTATCTCTTTTGAGAAAATTGCTACCAGATTAAAATGACCAAAAGAATATTGGACCCTCCTTTTACAAGGCTATTTAGTGGGAAGAAATCATGAAACCTATTCCATAATGTTGGAGGAAAGTTCTTTAGATTATGTACAGACTAAAACTGTTATTTGGAATGTATACGAGTTAGTCCCTGAAGACTATCGGCAAAAATTTAGAAATGTTAGGAAAAGACCTCCTCAAACCTTTATCGAATTTTAGAGAAACACATGGCTTTCGATCGCTGGATAAGATCTCTAAAATTAAAACATTCATATGAAAATTTGAGAGAGGTAATCCTATTAGAAGAATTTAAAAATAGCTTTGCTATTAACATAAGACCCATATCAAAGAACAAAGGGTTACAAGCGTGACAGAAGCTGCTGCAATGGCAGTCAACTATGAGCTCACACATAAACCTTTTACTCAGGGAAAACTCTTCCATAATAATTCTCAGAGATCCGGGAAGAACAGAAAGTGCGATAGTGACAAAAGATGGGGTGCTAGTGAAAGGAATACAGGAAGCCCTCCACAAGTCAGGAAAGAAAGTGCAGTGGGCAGGAATGTTTTCCACAGACCCATGTGCTACCATTGTAGCAAAGCAGGGCATGTGCAAGCTGACTGCTGCAAATTGAAGGGGAAGACTGAGGGCTAAATTTTATCTTGGTGGTCTGCCTGCGTGGATCTGCTATCGCTGAGCTCCTGCGATATTTTGCGCGGGGGTACATTTAAATGGAGGTGATGGGGTGGCCACCCCTGATGAGGTGGAGGGGCTGGCTGCTGTGTCTCTGGCAATGGCACCCACCGCCATTTTTAAAGGGCTTCAAGCCCTGACAGATTATTTGAATTTTTAAAGCGACCATCACCATTTATTTGAATAAAATCAGTTCATTACACATCAAAGCCCCCCCTTCCAGTACCCACAATGATTAAACACTATATTTATGTCCCTCTCTCCCCTGAAAAAACATTTTTGCCGGTTCCAACCATTCAACCCCAAACTTTGCACACTTCGCCCTTCAACCCCTTACCACCATCCTCTCGGCCAATTGAATTAATTTTCACCATTTTCTATCCCCCACCCTGGCACCCTGAGAATTTCACTGCTCCCCCCATCCCCACCAGTGTCACATCTCAGATGTCCGTGCGGACATGTGAAGGCATGGGAGTTCCAGCCGGCGACCGGAATATGTGCGTGGGACAGCCGTCGGGAGCAGGTAAGTTTATTGGCATGTGTTTTAATTAACTGTAATATTAAAATGAAGGCCCCACCACCGAGTGGCAGGGGGCCACACCGAGGCCTCACTGCCGCCAGTAAAATGCGGTGAGGCCTTCTCGGCGTTGGGGGTCGAGGCGGAAGAAGAATTTTCTGGGCCCCCTACGCCACGACCCCCAACTTTGGAGGGCTGATAAAATTCAGCCCTGAGTTTTGTGGGAGTTCACAAGCCCAGCCCAGAAAAGGGTGCCCTAGCAGGCAGCAAGGCAGACAAGCCTGTGGCCTTAACTATGGTGATGGACCCCTCAAAAGAATACTGCATAGGTGCAGCAGAAACAGAAACAAAATCCTGAGGGTTACCAGAATTTTGTTTTAAATGGAAAGGTGTTCCCTTAGCCCTCTAATTAGACAGGCAATTCCATTGTCCTGCTCAGAGATAAAGGTGCCACTTAATCTTTAATGTTGGATAAAGGCATGATCTTTCCACCAGAGAGATCACGAAAGGCAAAGATTCTGGTAAATGGCATTGAAGGTAGGTATGTTTCCATACCCCTATATCAGGTCTACCTGCAATGTGACCTAGTTTCTGGATCAGTTACAGTAGGGATAATTCCTAGTCTGCCTGTGGTCAGAATAGATTTGCTACCAGGCAATTATTTAGCTGGAGGTAGAGTGGTAGCGACCCCAATAGTTTTAAACCAGCCAAAGGAGGCCAAAGAGATGGAACAGAAAGAAGTCCTTGGGATATTCCCTGACTGTGTGGCAACCATGTCTATGGCTAAGCAATCTCTGCCATAGACAGCTGGGCTAGTAATTCAGCCAGATAACCCAGAGGTCTAGCTGGCTGAAACATTTTTCAGAAGTTAAGGAGAGGAGAAGCAGGCATACAGGAGGTCCTCCCTGATTGAAGCCCAGCAGGCAGACCCTGATTTAAAAATAGTGCAGACTGCCTATTCTGAGGCAGTGGCACAAAAATGGAGTATTAACGAGGAAATGGAGACCTCCACAGTGACCTGCACAGTGTCCACCAAATTTTAGTTCCCCTCGGTATCGCAGGGAGAGTTTTAGGATTGCCTATGAAATCCCAATGGCTGGGCATGTGGATATCTGAAAGACCCAGGCCTGGATAAACTGACACTTTTACTGGCCTCAAATCCACAAGGATATGATTAAATTTTGTAGGACCTGCCATACCTGCCAGTTGTTGGGAAACCACAACCTACAACCAAACCTGCTCCACAAATCCCCATCCCTGCTTTCCGGGAACCCTTCAGCAGAATTCTGGTCGAGTGCATGGGACCCCTACCTAAAACTAGGAGAGGTTACCAATACCTCCTCACCATCATGGATATGGTTACCCAATTCCCAGAAGACATACCCTTGAGGAAAATTATAGCTAAAGCCGTAGTGGAGGGGCTGACCCAGTTTTTCACCCGATACGGACTTACCAAAGAAATTCAATCCGATCAAGGAACTAATTTCATGTCTCGAACATTCCAAGAAGTTGTACATAGCCTTGGTACCGAACAGCTGAAATCTTCAGCATATCTCCCACAGTCACATGGGCTCTAAAACGATACCATCAAACCCTGAAAACCATGATCAGGTCATATTGCTGTGAATAGCCCCATGATTGGGATAAGTGTTATTACTGTTCACCTATTGTACTAGTCCCCAAACCCAATGGATCAACAAGACTTTGCAATGATTATCACAAAGTTAAGCAGTAACCAAAACAGACTCATATCCAATCCCCCATATTTAAAACTGCATTCACCAAGTAGGAAACCCCACCTACATTAGTAAAATTAATTTATTGAAAGGATACTGGCAAGTTCCTAGGACCATTCAAGCAAAAGAAATCTCAGCTTTTGTAACCCCAAAGACTTATTTCAGTGTAAAGTAGTGCCATTCAGTTCAAAGTGTGCCCCAGCAACATTCCAGAGACTAATGAACCAGGTGGTAGCTAGATTAAACAATTGTGTCATCTACCTGGATGACCTGTTAGTTTACAGCGATACCTGGGAAGACCATTTGAACCATTTATGGGAACTCTTTAAAGGCCTACAGCAAGCTAACCTAGTGGCCAATTTAGCAAACAGCGAGTCCCACCAAGGCAAAAGTAAGCTATTTAGGCCAGATTGTACACCAACGTCAGGTGGTGCCAAGGGCAGCAAAAATGCAAGCCTTGATAGATTTCCCATTCCCAAGACTGGGAAAGAAATCATGCGATTCCTGGGGAAGTGTGGTTTCTACAGTAAATTTGTCCCCATCTTCAGCACCCAAGCTACACCCTTAACCGACTTATTCAAGAAAAATGTAAAAATAGTGTGGTCAGAGTGGTACCAGATAGCTTTTGAAAAGTTGAAGACGATTTTAACAAATGATCCCATATCGGCAGCCCCAAATTTCAACAAATCCATCTCAAAGATGGCTATTGACGCTGGCTATGTAGGAGTGGGAGCGGTCTTATTCCAAAATGATGATTCAGGCCTCGAGAGGCCAAATGCAAATATTCCACAATAGAGGAGGCATTGGGACTCCTGCTAGTGCTTCAACATTTCAAAGTCTATGTAAATAACGGACACAGAGAAATTCAAATCAACACCGACCACAAACCCCTAACATTCCTGGAAAAATTCAAAGATAAAAATGCCAGACTGTTCCGATGGAGCTTACTTCTCCAGCCATTCAAGTTGAAAATTGTACATATATCTGGAAGAACAAAATTCAAAGTTAAAAATGCCAGACTGTTCCGATGGAGCTTACTTCTCCAGCCATTCAAGTTGAAAATTGTACATATATCTGGAAGAACAAAATTCAAAGTTAAAAATGCCAGACTGTTCCGATGGAGCTTACTTCTCCAGCCATTCAAGTTGAAAATTGTATATATATCTGTGAAGAACAAAATTATCACAGACACACTGTCCAGAATTTAAACACTGTACTACCAGAAACCTGTGAAAGAATCATGACTGAAAGCCTGAGGAATGCAAGGGATGAATGCGTGCAGATGTGTGATATCCTATGTCTTTCTTTCTTTCTGAAAAACAAGAAACAACAAAAAAAAGAAATAACAAGGAATTAATTTTTTTCACTTTTTACAGGGAGGTATCATGCTCACGAAGTGAACAGTGATGAAATATGAAATAAACTGGAGGAATTATGAAATAAAAGTAAACTGTTGAACTAAGCTACAGGAAAATGGACACTTTGCTACCCAGCAACTTGGAGGGAGAGGTCAGGTGATCCCTCCTGTACTGCCAATCAACATTTTTGTCTGATGAAAACGGGGCCATTTTTATGTCTGGAATCATTCTGAGAAGGCACATGTAAAACAGCCCATTCCATGCTAATGAGTCTTATTAACAAAAATTGGGCTTTTGCAGACAGACTAACTCTGAAGCTAAGGCCAAGATAATAGTTGTAAAATAACACCTATTTATAAAAATGAGCCACATTTAGATGCCATCATGTAGCAATGGTCCTCACATCCTGGGACATTGTATGACCATCCCAAGGGGGAGAGCATCTTGAATCACCTGACTGAAACCAAAACCTGATAAGTTTTTACCTTTGAAGTAACTTCTCTGAGAGAGAGAGAGAGAGAGAGAGAGAGCGAGAGAAAGCCATTTCACCAGAGAAGCGACGAGATTGATCCAGCTAAGCAAGGAGACCTGCCAGCACCTCTTTAAACTATTGAGGCAGAAAGATTGCAAGGTGACCTTGAAAAGTCCACCATCTAGGAAATTGGACCCAGGACTCCCACCACCGACTTCAGACTGAGTTTTAACCAAAGGAGTCAGTAACACTTCACCAATTCCAAGACAAGGAACATTCAGGCCTGCCATGCCATTAAGAATTCTTCCTGGAAAACCAAGAAGGTTTCAAAGTCAACTCTCATTACAACAATTGGATTCTAATTGCATGCTACCCTCTGCTCTCTATCTTTTCTTGTGTGTGTGCATGTGTGTGAATGTGTGAGTGGATGAGGTTCTGAACATTTTTGTGTGGTATTTTAATAAATAGTTATCTTTCTTTTTAAACCTATGAGAAAATCTGTCATTGGTCTGTTTATTTGACCCTTAAATAATTAGGACTAGAACATATTTTTTAAAAGCACTATCTGCGGTCAGTTGAGAGGTGAAAAGTGGAAGCCAGCCACACCAATTCCCAGCTGTCTGTAACAATAGTAACACCTGAATAAACAGCTCCTGAAACAGTTTGGAGTTTTCTTGTGCTTATCACTCAGTAAGCTAGTAAATTCCTATAAGTTGAAAATTGAGGATATTGACTTGATTGAGTGTTAAATCTGACCATTACATACACTTGTTAAAATCCCTTCAAGCATGCATTATGCATTGTTCTACAACCATTTGAATTAATGGTTAGAAAATGATATTCAGCACATTCCCAGCTTTCCAATATGTGTTCACAAGCAGGTAAGGCTTCCCACCAGGAGTGTAAAGTCATAAAATTTCTTTTGATGTACATTTTAGGGTACATTTTTAGAGTGTTTACTCCCAGAATGGAGTTTTGCATGAGGGAGCATGGATTTGAGAAGCAGAAACAGAATGATGGGAAAATCAGGAGTGCTGCGAATCAGTCGCAGTGACCTCAATGTCTGATTCTCCAATCTGGGATCCTATCAAGCGAGAATCCGTACTGGAAGCAAACTCTCTGAAAATTGACCTTTTTAGAAATTTCCAAATCGCACATTCAAAAGCTGAACTGCCCAGCCCAAACCAGGACAGGTAACAGCTTGAAGTAGATTTACTTTTGAAAATTTTAATGATTCATTCTTGGGATGTGAGTGTCACTGGCAAGGCCAGCATTTATTGCCCATCTCTAATTGCCCTTGAGAAGGTGGTCATGAGCTGCCTTTTTGAACCACTGTAATCCATGTGGTATAGGTGCACCCACAGTGCTGTTGGAGGGAAGGTCATTGATGATACAGCTGAAGATGGTTGGACCTTGAAATGACTGACCACTTCACATGAAAAAGAACCTGTACACACAAAATGTCATGTAACGAATAACAAATTAATATGCTAAAAAATAAAACACAACTGTCAACAATATAGTATTACGAGTGTTTCCTTTTTTTGTTAGATGTTGAGAAGTTGTGTTTTAAAACCAAAAAGAATTCCATAGATGCTGGAACTTTGGGTGCTTTTTTAAAAATAAAAAGCAGGTCACCAGAAGGTTTGGACTGCGTTTGAACTATAAACAGTTACAGGAAGGCTCCTGTTTTCAAATAATCCAGCAGGGGTTGATTTTGACTTGGAGAGATGTTTACAAAGAATTAACAAGCCAAGATTTATGATTATCAGGTGGCTTGCTTTCTGGAAATTTTTAGTTTCAATTTAGAACTGTTAAAAAAGCCAGTTGCTTCTTGCCTGTCATGAGAAGACAACTCATCTTTCTCTCTTGAAAATAAACCGTGTATTTCCAATGTGGAAGATTCCTATTTCCTCCTGTATTTGAGGAAACCCTATATGTTTAAAGAAACCTTGCACCAAATGTGTAGGAACTAAAACCTTGTTGCTGCATTCCTGCTGCAAGACCTATCTGGAGCCTCTTTAGCTTCATCTCTTGGAAAGCCTACCCAAACTGATCTTTAACATCGCCTGGAAAGAACTGTTTTAGGAAGATCCCATTGACAGCCATCTATATGCATTTAGGACGCCAAACCACATCAAAGGACATTTTTCCATACCTTTCCATCTTTCCATGGAGCCTTTGATTTTTGATACTCCTGATTTTCCTAAAATTAAAATGAATAATGGGGAAATCAGGAGTGCTGCGAATCAGTCGCAGTGACCTCAATGTCTGATTCTCCAATCTGGGATCCTATCAAGTGAGAATCCGTGCTCGAAGCAAACTCTCTGAAAATGGACCTTTTTAGAAATTTCCAAATCGCACATTCAAAAGCTGAATTGCCCAGCCCAAACCAGGACAGGTAACAGCTTGAAGTAGATTTGCTTTTGAAGATTTTAATTATTCGTTCTTGGGATGTGAGTGTCACTGGCAAGGCCAGCATTTATTGCCCATCTCTAATCTTTTCAGCCTAAGTGTTCCTTTTTCCCTTCTGTTTTCTTTGTAACAGCTGTAAAAAAAAATCCCTTTTTATTTTTCCAGGTTAACCAGTGTATATGTATGTGTGTGTGAACAAAGAACAAAGAACAAAGAAAATTACAGCACAGGAACAGGCCCTTCGGCCCTCCAAGCCTACGCCGATCCAAATCCTCTATCTAAACCTGTCGCCTATTTTCTAAGGGTCTGTATCTCTTTACTTCCTGCCCATTCATGTATCTGTCTAGATACATCTTAAAAGACGCTATCGGGCCCGCGTCTACCACCTCCGCTGGTAATGCGTTCCATGCACCCACCACCCTCTGCGTAAAGAACTTTCCATGCATATCCCCCCTAAACTTTTCCCCTTTCACTTTGAACTCGTGTCCCCTTGTAATTGAATCCCCCACTCTGGGAAAAAGCTTCTTGCTATCCACCCTGTCTATACCTCTCATGATTTTGTACACCTCAATCAGGTCCCCCCTCAACCTCCGTCTTTCTAATGAAAATAATCCTAATCTACTCAACCTCTCTTCATAGCTAGCGCCCTCCATACCAGGCAACATCCTGGTGAACCTCCTCTGCACCCTCTCCAAAGCATCCACATCCTTTTGGTAATGTGGCGACCAGAACCAGTATTCCAAATGTGGCCGAACCAAAGTCCTATACAACTGTAACATGACCTGCCAACTCTTGTACTCAATACCCCGTTCGATGAAGGAAAGCATGCCGTGTGTGTGTGAGGGCTAGAATAAATAAGGAGCTTTAATATTTCAATTTGTGTGTATGGTTCACTTCATTATTGGTTAAGACTTGGTTTAAAATAAACCAATAATTTTGTTGGTTATGAAAGAAACCTGGTTGGTGTGCTTTATTCTGGAGAAAAGTAGAGTAGGCCGGAATTTTTCCAGCTCGCTGCCGATGTGTGGGATTAGCTCCATGGAACCGCCGCAATATTTAGCGCGGTGGCTCATTTACATGGAGGGGGCGGAACGCCCGCCCTCAGTGATGTGGAGGGGGCGTGTGCTCCAACCCTGGCAAAGGCATCTGGTGCCACTGCGCAGGCGCCAGCACCATTTCTAAAGGGCTTCCAGCCCTGACAGTTAATTTACATGTTTAAGGAAATAGTCAATATAAATTTAATTTTAAAAATGTGATAAATGATTAAAACCCCTCTCCCACACTAAAGACTTTATTAATTGCCCTCCCCCCAAAAAAAACTTTCCTTCCCATTCCGACCTGCCCCCCCGAGCTTTATTCACTTTCACCTTCAACCCCTTCCCACCATCCCCTTCACCAATCACAAGAGATTCCCCGCTCCCCCTCCCGCCCTAAAAACCTAACTCCTCCCCCTTCCCCACCAGTGTTCTGCCTCAGATCTCTGAACAGAGACCTGAAGGCGAAGGAGTTCTGGCAATCAACCGGAACATCGGAGCGGGACAGCCGTCACGACAAGGTAAGTATTATATCATTCATTAACATATATTTCCATATTGGATCGAGGTTCCTGTCGCCGTGCGGAGGTGGGGGGGGGAGGTGCTGTGGCGGGCCGCCACAAGGCCTCGCCACCGCTGGTATTATGGGGTGGGGCCTTCCCGGCGTTGAAGCCTGTGGCGTGCCTCGCCTGGAGGTATTTTCAGGCCTCTCCGCCATGACCCCTGATGTCGGAGAGCTGGTAAAATCCAGCCCTTTTTGATTGTTTCAGTAAGTGGGAAAATTTAAATATATGTTGTGACCTGTGGAGAAGCGAAACTAGAATAAACAGTGCGCTCCTCCCATCTCGTTCGTAACAATAGGAACATCAAATGGAGTTTATTTCAGGACAACATTAGCAGTATGTGAAAAAGAGAGGCTAAGCATGGTCTGATTTAGCTGATTCAGTTTGAGCCTGAAGTTATTTGACCTGCAGTACATCCCAGAGTCATACTGATTGCAAGTATTCTATGCAAAACTCCACAAAGATAAAACACATTCTTTTTAAGACTCACAATAGCTGCTGACAGATGGATTTATTTGCATACTTCAATGCACATACTTTTGGTATCTGTGCTGGTGCTTGGTTATTTGCCACAATCTCTTCACATTATGCATTATTAATGGCACAAAGGAAGATGCAAGGGGGGTTATTGATAAGATTATGCGCAAAAAAAGCAAATAGGTTAATGCCAATAGGTGTAGTAGATATTGGTAAAAAAAATGATAATATACTTTCAATGGAGAAAGGCTTGGTGAAGTGGAAGAGCAGAGGAATTTGGGAATCTAGGCTCACAATACATCTGAAGCAGCACCTCAAGTGGAAAAAACCATGAAAAGGCTAACGGAATACTGGGATTTATGGCAAGGGGTATATGGTATAAAAGCCAAAATACGTTGATAAATATATATAAAGCTTTACCAGACTACAATTGAAGTGCTGTTTGCAGTTTTGGGCTCCACACTATAGGAAGGATGTTGAGACAGCAATGGAGGTTCAATGGAATGCTGCCTGATATGAGGAAATGCAAATATAAAGAAAGAATAGAGAAAATAGAACTGTTTCATCAGAAAAGAGGAGATTACAGGGTGATTCAATTGAGATTGAAAATTAGAATTATGAAGGGATGGGACAGAATTGATAACAACAGAATGTTTGCAGTCAATAAAGTGCTTAGAACAAACAGGCATAGATATAAGATTAAATATAAGAGATTTGGAGCAGAGAGCAAAATAAATATTTTTACACAGTTGTAAAACTACAAAATATATGACTATGTGTTAGTGATAGAATCAGAGATTATTTTAATTTAAAAAAAGGTAAATTGATTGTTGAAGAAAATAGGGACAAGGGGATATAGGAACCATGCAGAACAAAAGGGGTTAAGGTGGATGTGTGTTTGAGCAGGAGACAGGTTAAAAGGGCTGAAATTGCCAGCCGACTGCTACCTTTAACCTCAGCGCGCAGGGAAACTCCATGGAACAGAAGGGATGTAATTTATCTATGTTGAATGGCCATTATCAGCCTCTTTAACCCTGATGTCTGACTTTAATGGTGGGCTGAATTTTTCTGGGGTGACAGGGGGCCCTGACGATGGTCTGGAGAACCAGGGACAACACCGCCTCGGCTGTTTGGTGGACTCCCGATCGCAGTTTAGGCCCACCGTGCAGTTAATGAGCTGCCATTAAGGGGCTTTCGTCCCTTTAAGGAGCGAGAGCCCACCTCCAACAACTGCTGGCCAATTGGAGGGCCAGCAGCTTGTCAGTCATAGTAGCGCCAATGGGAGCGGTGGCCACTGCTGGGACAGCACCCAGCCGAGAGATGCAGCGATGGACACCATCTTCAGAACAAGATGAGTGGGATCGGGGGGCGCTGGGGCCAGTCAGGTAGGCCCTGGAAAGGAGTGGGGGCAGGGCGGGGAGCTTGTTGCCACGGGGGCGCCCACTGCTGGCTCCATAGGCCACAGAGTACCCGATTAGAAGGACACCCCCTGAGTCTGAAGGAAGGCCACCAGGGTTAACCAGGTTGTCTTCCCATTTGGTGGAGGGCACACCTGCTATTGGTAAAATGCCAGCGGCGGTGGGAAGAGACCTTAAGTGGCTCAATTGACATCTGGGCGGGAGGTCCATCCTCCACGTTCCCCACCGCTGGCAGAGTACCTTGGTGGTGGGAAGGCAATGGGCACTCCGCCCCACCTTCCTTTGCCATTTTCCAGGGCCTCCCACCTCCCAGCTTGTCCCCAGAGAGCTTGTAAAATCCAGCCCAGTGTGTGCAAGAATTTCCCGGCCTTTGTGGAACTCACCAAGGAAATCAAGCTGAGAGGACAGTGGAATTTGAGGGGTTTGACCAAGTGACAGGCAAGAAGGCAAAAATTGCTTTAAATACTGCAACTTCGGGCTGGATTTTATTTCAGCAATGGGTCGGAAGGCAGGTGCCAACACTGCCTTTGTCCTTCATTGGAACCCCAGCCGAACTCAATGATGGTCAGGCAATTAATTGCCTGCTGTCCCCTTTAAGGGACAAGATCACATGCCAAGCACTGCCAGCCAATCAGAGGGCCAGCAGCTCAGCAGTCCCAGCAGTGCCACTGGGAGTGGGGGGGGGGGGTCAATGTTTGGTACTGCAGGAGGCCTGGCACATCAAAGATAGAGGAGGCCTTGAGACCAAGGCAACAGGGGCTGGGGTTGCTGGGGCCAGTCAGACAGACCCCAGTAAGGGGGTAGGCGCAGTTGCTGAGGGCAGGGGTTTCTTACTGCGGGGGTGGCCATTGCCTCGGGGGGGATCCCCTCCAAGGACAATGGATTGCCCCAAGTCCTCTAAGAGGCTGCTAGGTCTCATCTGGCAGTGTCTCCATGCAGCGGCAGGCCCCTTTGACATTGTCTAAATGCCAGCAGAGGTGGGAGGCATCCCTTAAGTGGCCCTTAATGGGCCATCTAAGTGGCTTAATTGGCCTCCCAGCAGGCTTCCTATCCATCATGGTGCCCATCGCGGACAAAATGGCATGGGGGTAGTACAACATCGGGCACGCTGCCTCACTCCACCTTATGCCTACTCCCCCTACCTCCTGTTTCCAAGAGCTGTATAAAATCCAACCCCTCACATCTGCTTCCTTTCTTGAGTGGGAGGAATTTGCTCACAGGACTTATTCAGACTGTGCTTTCACTGCTTGGATGTAATTTCCATTACTGTAGATTCTACATTGGTGGATCTACAGCTCCCAGCTGTCAACCTTCAGTTCAACATGGGAGTTGCTTATGAAGCTCTACCTTGGTCCTCAGATGAGGAATAAGATGAGCAACAGCAGTAGCCACCAATAGCAGCAGGAGCAACAGCAACCTTCTCCTCAACCACCTGCTGCTCCACAAGACAGGGGGATGGACACAGACCTCCAGCTCACAGCATGCGATACTGCTGATACAGGATTTACAGGAAGAAGGTAAACTTCCTGGACATGACTGAGCACCAGTGCCTCAGAAGGTTCAGAATTTCACATCAAGTGGTCGCTGATATTTGCAACCTCTTGGAAGAAAACCTCCTGCCAAGAGGAGCAGGTGAGCCCACATTGCCAGTGGCTGCCAGAATCACCACAGTTCTTAATTTCTTCACCTCTGGCTCCTTCCAAGGATTAGCAGGTGATAATTGTGGAATCTCGCAATCTGCTGCCACAAGTGCATCTCACAGGTGACTGATGCCATGTTTCCCATGGCTGGAACTTTTGTGCACTTCTCAACCCATGAGACCAGTCAGAATGAGCAGGTGCTTGGCTTTGCCACTCTGGCTTGCTTCCCACAGATTCAGAGAGTCTTCAACAGCACACATATGGTGTGTTCATCAACGAAAAGGGATTCCACTCCATCAATGTGCAGCTCATCGGCAACCACAAAAAGATCATCATGCATTTCTGTACAAGACTCTCAGGAAACTGCCATAATCCTTTTGTCCTGCACCAGTCAAGCCCTCCTGAGCTCTTCACACCTTGAAATAGAATTAGTGATGGCTTGTTGGAGACAAGAGCTACCCTCTGAAGACATGGCTGATGACACCAATGAGGACCCCCGATGATGATGTCCAGGAAAGATACAAAAGAAGCCACCTGACCACCAGAGCTGATATGGAGCAAGAAATCAGGATGCTGAAGATGCGCTTTAGGTGCCTGGACAGTTCTGGGGGTGCTCTGCTGTTTACACCAGCCAGGGTATCCAGAATGATAGATAGCGATTTGCTGCACCTTTCACAACATTACACAGCAACAAGGACTGGAGCTCCAGGAAGAGGAAGGTGCTAAATGCTCTACGTCTTCTTCAGAGGAGGAGCAACATGAGGAGCAGCAGCATGATGTGGCGAGGGCATCAGCAACTGCAGTCATAACTGCCAGGGATGCCCAGTACTGCCTGATTCAGGCATGGTTCACTTAGACTGAGGCAGTGCAGCCATCTGACACACAAATTCTGAACTCACTGGGCCCCCTACAAACCAGTCCCAAAATCACTAATTCATCCCTTTCACAGACACCCATTGCTCATCTTTAACTCATATCTTACCATCCTTCACAAAGCAGGTCACTTGGCAGGCAGCAGGTAAAAATGGGCAAGACTGGACAGTGGAGCCATCAAATAAATTTTATGGTGCACAAACATAAAACAGAAATGTAGCATTGTGTTAAACACTCAAGTGCCTACTCATGTGCAACTACAAATCCTTTGTCTTCTTTTTGGTACTACTCCTACATGGTGCAACCTCTGTGGCTTCAGCAGAGCTCGAGGCAGGATTCTCATATCACTGCTCTGATGACTCAGATGCTCTTAGCTGATGTCCTCTGGGTTCTGGAGCCCATTATAGCCCTGCCAAAGACTGTCCCACATACACCTTTGCAGATGCAGACTCGATAATCAGGATAGGAAGCAGCAAGTGGGGTTCGGAATAAGATGAGGGGGTATTGCAAGGGATCAGAAGTGGCAGCGCTTTGAGCAAATTCCCCATTCCATGTCTCCTTTCTCCATCTTCCCTCTCATGCTCACCCATACTTCCCAGCTAGCCAAGAGCTGGAGAGCACTTCTGCTGCACTTCAGTGAGGCATTGAATGGCCAAAGCAAGGTTTTTCTCAATCCTGCTTAAAGTGGCATTCTGAGCATGTAGGTCATAGCCCACAGGGAGGGCACCTCATTTAACAAGCATGGTGGAGGCACCCCTGCTGCTAGTTAGATCCCAGTGGCGGCAGGAAGAAGCCCTTAAGTTCCCATTAATAGGCCACTTAAGGGCCTCAAATGGCCTCTGGGCAGGAAGGCCATCGTCAGCCTGTCCTGCCCCTGACAAAATCTCTTGGCGATGGGGCAGCAACGGGCCCTCTGCAAACTGTCACGATTCTATGGGCCCCCCTGCCTCCGAGCCCATCTCAGCGGCTCCCATAAAATCCAGCCCATTATTTTCCAGTGGCTGCTGAAATATAGCCAACTTGTATGCCACATGGCTGTGTGATATTTAATATTGTTACCAGGTAGTTGGGATATCTGATCGCTCCATCTTCAATGGCCACAAATGGCAAGACGTGGCTTATCTCCAGCATCTTCTCCCCAGCAGTTATCAAAATGGAGATGACTGGAGGGCCTCCTCTGGTTCTTTGCCTCTCCCTGTAGTTCTGTGCTTTCTTCTCCTGTAAGGAAGGAAAAAAAAGACCTATGAGTGTGAGAAATGGAATGTGTTGAGAGGATGGAAGGGCAATAGTTGTGGAGGGTCACTGTGAGGGAGAGGTGTGACATTGCATTACTCATTAAGGATGAGTGTCAGTGGTGAATGGTCCAATGGGGATGTGAGTAGGGGTCTAGATAGGGAGGAATGGGTGCACCTGCAAGTTGATATGAGGAGCAAGGTGCAGGAGAAGGTTTAGGAAGGCAGAGTGGGGTGGGGTGGGGTATGGGGGGGGGAGGCAGGGTTGGGATAAGATGCACATCATGATATACTTGCATGTGCCAGGCCACTTACCTTTCCTGCCCTGATTAGGTCATTAAACCTATGCTTGCACTGTATCCAGGAGCATGGGACCACACTCCTGCTGTCGATCTCCTCAGCCATTTCCAACCACGCCTTCTTGTGTTCTGCGGTAGGCTTATTCTTCCCGTCTACAGGGAACAGAATATCCCTGTGGGCTTTTAAAGTCTGCAGCATCATCTCCAGATTGTCGATGCATGCTATGTCATGTCTCCACAGCTCCAGGTTCTTGATCTTTCTGAAGTCCTCTACAATGCTTCAAGTTTGATCCTTGCAGGGTCCCTTTAAATCATTGCGCTGAAATAAAGTAATGTAGCTTGTCATCATGCCTACTTGCTCCAATTGGTCGGGAAACCTGGAAGTCAGATGCAAATGCAGGTGTTGCATTAAAAAGTCATGGATAAACACGCTTCTGAATCTTTTGGGTTCCCCATGTGCTGCTGAGCTCCCCTGCTGTGAGCAGGTCCGAAAGTTAAAATCATATGGCAGATACACGTCAACGCAGACTGATTATGCTGAACAGCCTGTTTCTATGTAATACAGACTTGCCAAAAGCGAGTTGCTGCAGTGCATCTTGTAGATGGAATATGCTGCTGCCACTATGCACCGGTAGTAGCGGGAGTGAATGTTTAAGGTAGTGGATGGGGTCGCAATTAAATCGGCTGTTTATTCAGCATGGTGTTGGGTTTCTTGAGTGTTGTTGGAGCTGCACTCATCCAGGTAAGTGGAAAGTATTCCATCACACTCCTGACTGGTGCCGTGTAGATGGTGGACAGGCTTTGGGGAGTCAGGAGGTGAGTTACTCACCACAGAATTCCCAGCCTCTGATCTGCTCTTGTAGCTACAGTATTTATATGACTGGTCTGGTTAAGTTTCTGGTCAATAGTAACCCCCAGGATATTGATGATGGGGGATTCAGCGATGGTAATGCCATAACTGTCAAGGGGAGATGGTTCGATTCTCTTTAAATCAGGCCTATGCCATATTGGGACTCCCATGCAATTTTGGTGGTCTGCTGAGTGGAACTGTGTGTCAGCACACATTTACGTCTTCGATACTCACTTTTATGTTGCTGCAGTGTGTTTGGTGTGAAGGATATCAATATCAATTTACTAATGGGGAAGTCACTAAGTCATCAAATCAACAGATTCAGTTTGAAAACCAAAGAAAAAGCAAATTCATTTCCTTGTAGAGAAAGAAGATTTCCTCTATTTCCCATCTGTAGAGACTGTTCAGAAATTTCAGAAGGACACAGACAGGATGGCACATTGTGCAGTGTGACAGCAAATTAAGTTTGATGTGGAGAAGTGTGAGATGTTACATTTAGGGAGGAAGAATAAGGAGAGGAAGTATACACTAAATGGTAAAACCTTTAAAACAGAGTACAGGAGCAGAGAGCCCCGTGGGATTCAGAGACAAAGCTTTAGAAGTGGAAGCACAAACTAATAAAACTGTAAAAGAATCTTGTCATGATTTAACTACAAATAGTGCAAACAAGAAGTCTTCTTCACCCCCTACCCACCCCCATTGTGTACTGAAAGACAGATTACTGTTGTCCTAGAATTTGCACTTAAAATACTTTATTTACCTTTCCTTCTTGGGCAACATTATTCATTTTGAAGGTGGACGCAATATCCACAAAAAGTGGTCTTTGATTGACTGCAGCTCAGACTCTCACATCAACCAGAAATCCACTACTGCTGGCAAGTTATCTCGTTGACAGCAACAGTAATGTGAACAATGACTTCAACATGTTGTATCAACTGTTACATATCTCATCAAACTTGCTTGATACAAAAAACACATTTTCATTTTTAACTGTTGTTATATATGTATGTTAAAAATTTTTGCATCTAGTGTATGCTTTGTCCATAATACTTGGGTGTGACATTATAGGCATCACATTTGTATGTATTAACATTTTGCATCACACTGAAATGTCATATTCCTAAGATTGCAACAACTGGACAGGTAAGAAATTTACCAGTCAAAATCAGGCAGTGAATGCACAGACAGAGTTCTAAAGAAAACTCCTAAGGGTGTATGAACTCAAACAATAATGAATATTCCTTAAAAGATACCTATGAAAAAAAAGGTGAATTGCGTCAAATATTTTTGAAAAGACTTTTCGGGTGCCATCTGGCTTCTTGCTAAATTACTATAAACCTATCAAGACAATAGTGTTTTCTGTATAAAAAATATCATCTAAGAGCATTTTGATATGAGGCCAGTGCTCTTTGAGAAGCTAGGACGACTCTTATGCTTTTTTTTACTCTCTTATGTCTGCTATTCTGTTTCTCTCTCTTTCTCTCTATCTTTTGTTACTTCAGTGCAGTATTGAGGAAATGTTGCACTTTCAGACGAGATGTTAAACCAAAGGCTCTGTTTGCCCTCCCAGGATCCAATGGCACATTGAAGTGAAGAGCAGGGGAGTTCTCTTAGTATCAATGCCAATATTTATTGCTCAACCAACATCACTAAAACAGATTATCTGGTCATATATCTCATTGCTGTTTGTGGGACCTTGTGCACAAATTGCATGCCGCATTTCCATGCATTACAACAGTAACTGAGCTTCAAAAGTATTTCATTGGTTGTAAGGCATTTTGAGATGTCCTGAGGTTGTGAACGGTGCTTATAAATATAAGTTATTTCTTTCTTTACTCATCTCTTTGTCTCTTGGTTTCTCTTAGTGTTAGTTAACCTTATTTCTATTTATTTTTTTTGTGTAATTATAATCTCACATTGCCAACTGCACATGAATAATTAATTATGGGGATGCAGATCTGCAGTACACTGTGATAAATAATTCCAATGCTTGATTACCACCAAAAGGGCCTTTATGCCACAATAACAACTTTTACATTTTCTAATTATTTGTTTCCATGGAAATACCATGGAAAGCTAGCTGGATTTCAAACAAAATATGCAACATAAAGAGAGACAATAGATCAGACCAGCCAACAGAAGCAATGTATTGTAAGAGTTTGACAACACATTTACCTGACAAGATAATATCCTTCTCCACTATGGAAGTGTATTTTTGAGGTAAAGCTTTTGTACATGCTTGATGAAGGTAAATAACGTGCTGAAGGAGCCTGAGTTTAAGCAATCACTACAGTTTAAAGTGAAGCTTGTTAGTAGGTTGCTTAAAGTTGTTGGGGGTTCCCAAATATCCCAAAGTCAATGCTGGATACTAAGTAGCACCTACAATTTTGAAGAATCAATATTTAATCCTTTGAAAATCTATTGGTTAATTTTAATATTTCTAGATTCCATGCAGCCAGAATATTTTAATTATTCCCCAAAAGACAAAGCTCTTAAAAACTTAACATTGCTTTGAGTGCAATTTAGCACCATGATTTGTTGTGAAATGTTTGCAGTAATTCAGTATTTCAGAAATCTTGCTACCAAACACTAAGTATTAATTATTTGTGGTGTTTTCATGCTAATTTGTGCCTGGTTTGAGTGTTTTTCCGTGTAAGTTAAATTGTGTGATTTTTGAAACTAAAAGTTGATGAACTCAGTCATTACAGATGGTTGTGCCTCTATATATGGTAAGTGGCATATCAGTGGGTACCATATTTTCTCCTCCTGCACATCATTCTCTATTAAATCAAATAATTCTCTCCTCCTGCACACCCTCTGCCATTAAATCAAGTGACAGGTCAGCACTCAACACAATCCTCAAAACTGTGTATTTTCTGACAGTGTAAACTTATTGACCATGCTACTATTGCCATGTGACAACCTGCCTGAGCTCTGTGCATTTCATACAGGCAAGATTGACACATCACATGTAGAATATATGAAGACAACAATTTTCTGGGCTTCTCCCTTTAACATATAGGCTGCACACTACAAGGCACGAACAACTCAAACATCCTCCAGCAATTTCATGACAGGCATGCAGTGGACAAGGATCAAGCAAACGCACAGACCTCTGAAATTACTGGCCAGTTATACAGAACAGCCATAGTGCAATGCTTTATGCTGACAGCAATTTCTAAGCTATAAGGACGAAAACATGTGGAAAATATAAACAACAAAAGGCAACTTTCTTAAATTAGAAGCTTTTTTTATCAGGATAATGATATTCATCAGTTTTAATTTGTTGGCAGAATTGTCCAGGCTCAGCGGATATTGCTTGCCTTTTTGTTGTGCAGCCTAAGATCATTTGTGAATAAAAACAATGCTTTGGCATGTTAATGAGTTTCAATGGCTACATATGAACCTCTAGTGAACTGTGCCAAAAAGTTGGGGGTGAGCCCACTTCCACCGGGCCTGGGGCCACACCAGGATTTATTGCTCTCAGGCCCTCAATTGGACATGGGCAGGACTTCTGCCCCTCTGAGGGGTTAATTAGCCACTTAAGGACCTTGAGAGGGCAGGTCATTTCTCACCACCACCACCCCTCGTAAAATTGCAGCAGGGACGGGAAGGTGTCGGGAATGACCCCTCCACCGCCACCCACTCAATTTTACGACTATCTCCGCCACCAATTACTTTAAATCATGCCTCCTGGTTATTGACCTCTCTGATTGGGGAAATAGGTCCTTCCTATCCACTGCACCTCGGCCCCTCATAATTTTATATACCTCAATTAAATCTCCACTTAGCCTCCTCTGTTCCAAAGGAAACAACAACAACCACCTATCCAATCTTTCTCTTAACTAAAATTCTCCATTCCTGACAACAGCCCCATAAATCTCTTCAGTATCATATCTCGTGTAATCACATCCTTCCTGTAATACAGTAACCCAAACAGTATACAATAGCCTAGTTACGTTCTAACTAGTGTTTGATACAGTTCTGCCATAATCTTCCTGCTCTTATATTGTATGCTTTGGCTAATATATAATATAATAATTATAACAAATATGATAATATCAATATACTAATGGGAAAGTATCCCACTGTTGTATGTTTGGTTTGTTTGCTGCCACCTTAGTATACTCAGTTAGTCTAGTTTCGAGAGATTACTGAGTCTTCAGTACTTTGAACATTAACTACTTTATTACATTCTAACTATATATAGCTTTAGACAAGTCCATATGACTTCTCTGAAACCACACTGCATCTCCCTCCAGTCTCTCCCACATGTGATCTCTTACATCATCATGGCGGGAGGTAGTCCTTACACTGTCTCAATCATTAACCCTTTCAGACTCTTATACAACATCTCTCCCCAAGTCGTTATCCATATATATAATTATATCACTTATGTTTTATATTTTTTTTTTACATACTACCCCATCTCTCTCCAAGTCTCTGACATCACAGACTCAATCCGTCAGGAGACTTTACAACTCTCCCTGATCATTTTGTTGTCAGATGTGGAAGATTAGTAGTCTTTCTCAGAACACTTGTTTCTTGATTTGGACGACCTTCACTGAAGTTTGTAGTATCCGGTGCTTTCTGAATTTCGGTTCAACATCTGTTTCTTCCACATGTATGACTGATTGACGTCTTTGATGAATAGGAATAAGATTTCTGCTGTTTCTTCTTATAGTACCTTCTAAAGTATGTACTAAATAAGATCGCTGTTGATTCTCATCTCTCTGGACGTTTGCATCCTTCTCTGCCTTGGTCTCGTACCCATGCCTTTTGCCCTTCTGTCAACTTAGGTAGGTTCCTGGTATGGTATTTCCTATTATAATGATAGGCTTGTTGCTTTCAGTAAGACTTTTCTCTGTCTTGAATTCTCTGATAATCCTGGACTTGTAGCTCTGGAAGTAACTTTTTGGGTAGGATTGGAAGTTGTGTTCTAAGTTTCCTTCTCATCAATAGTTCTGATGGTGCTAATCCACATATCAACAGAGTAGTTATGTAATTCAGGAGTGCCATTTGAAAATCTTCATTTTTCTTTAACAGTGCTTTGGTAGTTCTGACTCCTCGCTCAGCTTCACCATTAGATTGTGGATATCTAGGGGAACTTGTAAGATGTACAAATCTACAGTTTTCCACAAAGAGCATAAAGTAGTCATTTGCAAATTGTGGTCCATTATCAGACACTATCTGGCCAGGTGTACCATGTGTTGCAAAGATTTCCTGTAACACTCGAATGACCGTCTACATTGTTGTTGTGTACAAATGCTTGACCTTGATCCACCTTGAAAAATAGTCGATGACCATCAGGTAGGATTTTCCATTAAACAGGAATAGATCCATCCCCAGACATTCCCATGGTCTGGTTGGGAATTGTGTCGAGATAAAGGGTTCCCTCTGATCCTGTCTGTGCACTGCACATACCTGGCAATTAGAATTCATTTCTTCTATATCGCGCGATATTCCCGGCCACCACACAGACGACTGAGCCTGTGCTCTACATTTTGTTATCTGCAAGTGGCCCTGCTGTATTTTCCCCAAGATATCTACCTGCAGTGAGACTGGAATCTCCAACCTCTCATCATATACCAGCAAATCATTCACAATAGTAAAGTGCCTTCTGTGTTCGAAGAAGATTTTCATCCTCTTACCACTGGGATGCTGCTGCTCCCAACCTTACTTGCAATATTGGCAGATATAGATGTATTCCTCATCTTGCATCTGAGTATGATGTCTTTCTTGGAGCTTTTTTGAACTTGCCATCCATTGTGACACAGTGACCTGAGAATATGACTCAATTCCATTAATAAAGTTAACATCCTGTTGTGTTGGATGGTCAACATTAGCTCTGGACAATGCATCTGCTGTCGTTTGTTGCTTGTCTTGTACGTATGCCATTTTGTATGTGAACCTCATTAGACTCAACTGGAGTCGCTGGATTCTCAAAGGCATCCTAGTGAGTTCCTTTTCATCAAGTAAGGAAACTAGGGGTTTGTGGTCAGTATCTATGACAACCTTTAAGCTGATGATATAATCTGAGAACTTCTCAGAAGCCCACGTGACTGTGAGAGCTTCTTTCTCAATGACAGCGTGCTTCATCTCAGTCCTAGACAATGCTCGTGATGCATAATAATCCAGTCTTCGACATCCATCTGGCTGTTCTTGAAAAAGGGCTACCCCTATCCCTGTAGATGAAGCGTCTGCTGCAATTGTGGTTGGCAGTGAGGGGTTATAATGCGCTAAGATAATCAGTGAACTCAGTATCACCTTGATCCTTTGAAATACTTGCTCCTGATGTGCATCCCAACACCATGCTTACGTTTTCCTTAAAAGTTGTTGTATGGGCTCAGTATCTTGCGCTAGATTGGGTAAAAATTTTGACAACTGATTAACCATGCCAAGGAATCGCTAAAGATCTTGGACAAAAGCAGGAAGTGGGACTGTGGCTCTCGTCTTTTGCAAATCTGCCATTATGCCATTGC
This sequence comes from Heterodontus francisci, assembly GCF_036365525.1. Taxonomy (NCBI): domain Eukaryota; kingdom Metazoa; phylum Chordata; class Chondrichthyes; order Heterodontiformes; family Heterodontidae; genus Heterodontus; species Heterodontus francisci. Next base: position 86,122,065 of record NC_090376.1, on the reverse strand, counting down.
TACTGACAATGTGTCCTAAAAAAGGAATAGACTTTTTTGAAAACTCACACTTTTCATTAAGTGTCAGGCCTTCTTCTTGCAGATGTTTCAAAACTGCTCTATCTCTCAGGTCATGTTCTTCAATGGATTCACCATGGACTAAGATGTCGTCCATATGGCATATTACACCTTTAAAACCCTGTAGAATGTTTGACACAGTTCTTTGGAATATTTCTGGTGCTGATGTTATACCAAATGGTAAATGATTAAAACAAAATCTTCCGAACGGACGAATGAAGATTGTCAATAACCTTGACTTCTTATCCAATAGAACTTGCCAAAAGACACTATTTGCATCAAGCTTCGTGAACATAGTACTTTTGGATAACTTTGCCAAGCTTTCATCCACTGAGGACATTGGAAGAGCTTCTCTTGCCACAGCCTTATTAAGTCTACACAAATGCAAAGAGTACCGTTAGGTTTAGGAACTGGAACCATTCCCAAACACCACTCTGTAGGTTCAGTGACAGTAGAAATGACTCTCATCCTGGTCATCTCTTCTAGCTGATGTTGGACTTGCTTCGTTAGTGGGTGTGGTATCTTCTAGGCATGAGAAGACAAACTGGCTTAGCATCTTTTCTCAACGTAACATTGTATTCAGTCTTCAGTCTTCCTAGACCAGTAAATAATTCTGTAAAATTCTGTTGCTTAACTTGTTCCACTTTTGTTATAAGATCAACCTCTTCTACTTAAGAGAGAGAATTTTTAATTCTGTAGAACATACAGTATTTCCAATATCTGCTTTCCCTTGTACTGGAGTGTTGTCTGTAGCCTTCCCTTGACTTTCAGTTCAATCCCTCCTGGGCCATGTAACTGAGCATCCGTTGGTTGCAGGTAATGCATTGATAACTATGGTTCATTGTCTGATTAGACCATTAAACCTGCTCCAGTGTCCAGTTTAAAATTAGTGATATATCTGTTGATATATATATCTGCAGACCAGAATGCCAGATTAGGATCATTGATCTCACTAAGGAAGTTTTCTGATTTCCTTCCTGATGAAGGTTGTTCAATTTCATTAACAACTCTCTGCTTGAAGACTTCTCCTTTTGAAATTGTGGGAGTAGAGATTTTGGCACATTTTCCCAAAAAGGCCTGTTTTCTTATAATGGGAGCATTCTGCGTTGTTTTCAGGATACCATTTGCGCCTGTGTTTCTTTTTGGTGTCACAGCGCTAGCAGAGTTTCATGGCATCTTGCACTTCCCCGCACCCGCACCCCCACCACCCCCACCCCCCTCCACCCACTCCAATGTACCTTCTTTTCTGGTACTTGTCTTACAGCTCTCTGGTTAAGGAACTGTACAGTGGCTGGAGGTTTCCTGAACCAAGGTGTATCTTCACTTCTCAGGATTGCTCTGTTCTTCTTCCGGACCTCTGCTTGTCTCACCAGTATACAGTGAGGTCTTCCTTCGACTGCAATAAACCTGATAGGGATTCATCAGCAATACCTCATACAATGAGGTCTCTTATTAATTCTGCTTTTAGGTCTCCATATTCACATCCTTCAGCTAGTCTGTAAAGGTCATTAATAAAAGCATTAACTGTTTAACCTGGTTTCTGGACCCTTCTGTTAAACCGTGCTCTTTCCAGAATTTCATCAGTCCTCAGGTTGAAATAGCTATCAAAGGCTTTTATAACTTCATCAAATTTGTTAGATTTCTCATTAATGCCTTGTCTTGCAATAACATCGCCTGCTATTGCTCCAATGGAATATAGCAATGTGTTAACGTGCTCTGCTTCAGACTGGCTGTCTAATTTGGAAGCAATTCTATATCTCAAAAATCTTTTTCACCAGAGTGACCAATTTTGAGTTTGATTTGGTCCTTCCATATGTCCAAACCTCTCTGGCACTGTGAATGTAAGATCTATGGCTTTCTATTTGGTTTACTTCCTTTTTAAAATTTTCCGTCCAGTATCAGAGGTTTCCTGTGCTTTTTCAGCCTTATGCTGACTTATGCTATGGTTACCGTTTCTCCCTGTGAAATCTCGCCACTAGACTCCTTCTTTCTTTAAACACAGTTTTGTCGCATTTCTGCGATATTCTTTTTACTTTCTTCACTTAGAGTATTGAGTATTTGCAGCCTCTTGGATTTTTTATCGCTCACTTCAGTCACCACATGTAACAGCGCCGACCTCAGATTTGCCCTCGCTAAGGACCTTTGATTTTCCTGATGCTGGCTGCCTCGTGCCATTAGGAACAAAATGTTTTACCCTCTTCACGGGTTGCTCCCCAGTTCCCCGATCTTTGCTTGGTTCTCTGACTCAAAGCCTCAGATCGTTGGACCAGAATTTTTTTTTACAGACTACCTGCCTCTGTGGTGCAGCCTGAATGCCTCAACAAGATGATTCCCCTATTCTCCGTGCCTACTTCATCCATGGAGCAACTCTAAAATGGCAATTCCAGCCTGGAACAAGTGAGTGAGGCTGTGAAACAATTTTCAGGTTTCTGGTGCCATTTTATCGATACCAAATGGATGGATGCCCCTTGAAAGTTGCTCCCACTGAACTGCCTTCTCCTCTTCAGAAGGGGGATTCACCCTTTGTCTATAAACTCACCCCAACCCTGTGTTAGTGGTCATTTTTGATGCACAACAGGCTCGCAGTAGGATTCCTCCTAATAAGAAGGAGCCCCCAGTGCTCACCCATCTTGGCCATGCTGTAATAGTTAAGACTACCCACTCACAAAATAGAAAAATCAATCACATTCCTAAAAAGAAATATATGTCCCCCCTGACACCTATCCCTCTCTCTCTCATGCTCTGTCACCTTTCACTCAGTCTCTCTCTCTCTTTCACTCTCATTCACTCTCTCTGGTTCATACATTTTAGGAAGTTCATAGAGCATGAATCAAATGTTGCAGCAGATGTGTAATTAGCTCGCATTGTCAATTTTTTCTCACCCTTGCAAAGATGGGTGCAATGAGGTCCAATTTCTACCCCATAATTCCAGACAAGCAGTGAAGCGAACTTTGAAATGATTAGCCAAATTAATAGTATGATTATTTAAAGTTTTCTCTTTAAAAATTTTAAATTCAGGATTATGATCAAGCCATCACACAATAACAGAATTGTTACAGCGCAGAAGGAGGCCATTTGGCCCATCGTGACCGCACCGGCGCTCTAAAAGAGCAACTCCCTCAGTTTCATTCTCCTGCCTTCTCCCCATAACCCTGCACATTCTTCCTTTTCATAAAACAGTCTAATTCCCTTTTGAATGCTTCAATTGAACCTGCCTCCACCACATTCTCAGGCAGCGCATTCCAGACCTTAACCACTCGCTGCGTGAAAAGGTTTTTCCTCATGTCATAGGAACATAGGAGCAGGAGTAGGCCATTCAGCCCATTGAGCTTGCACCGCCATTCAATATGATCATGGCTGATCATCCACTACAATGCCTATTCCCCACACTATCCTCATAACCCCTTATGTCATTTGTATTTAGAAATCTGTCAATCTCTGCTTTAAACATACTCAATGACGAAGTTTCCACAGCCCCCTGGGGTAGAGAATTCAAAAGATTCACAGACCTCTGAGTAAAGAAATTTCTCCTCATCTCTGTCCTAAGTGACTTCCCCCTTATTTTGAAATTGTGTCCCCTGTTTCTTGACTCCCCAACCAGGGGAAACATCTTAGCTGCATCTACCCTGTATATCCCTTGAAGTATTTTGTAGGTTTCAATGAGATCACCTCTCATTCTTCGAAACTCTAGAGAATACAGGCCCAGTTTCCCCAATCTCTCTTCATAGGACAGTCCCTCCATCCTGGGAACAAGTCTGGTGAACCTTCATTGCACTCCCTCGATGGCAATAATATCCTTCATAAGGTAAGGGGACCAAACTGCACACAGTACTCCAAGTGCAGTCTAACCAAGGTTCCACAAAATTGAAGCAATACTTAACTACTCCTGTACTCAAATCCTCTTACAATAAAAGCTAACATACCATTAGCCTTCCTAATTGCTTGCTGCTCCTGCATGTTAGCTTTCAGTGACTTATTGACAAGGACACCCAGGTCCCTTTGTACATCTGCACTTTCTAATCTTTTACCATTTAAGAAATACTCTGCACATTTATTCCTCCTACCAAAGTGGATAACCTCACATTTTCCACATTATATTCCATCTGCTACATTCTTGCCCACTCACTAAGTCTGTCCAAATCCCCTTGAAGCCGCTTTGCATCTTCCTCATAACACACATTCCCACCTAGTTTTGTGTCATCCGCGAACTTGGAAATATTACATTTGGTCCCCACATCCAAATCATTGATATATATTGTGAGCAGCTGGGGCCCTGCGGTACCCCACTAATTACAGCCTGCCAACGTGAGAATGACCTGTTTATTCCTACTCTCTGCTTTCTGCCTGTTAACCAATCCTTAATCCATGCCAGTATATTACCTCCTATCCCATGTACTTTAATTTTGCTAACCAACGTCCTGTGGGGGACTTTATCAAAAGCCTTCTGAAAATCCAAGTATACCACGTCCATCGACTCCTCTTTATCAATTTTGTTAGTGACATCCTCAAAAATCTCCAACAGTCAAACATGATTTCCCATTTATAAATCCATATTGATTATGCCCAATCAGATCATTATTATCCAAGAGTCCATTTATCACATCCTTTAGAATAGATACTAGCATTTTCCCAACAATTGATGTAACACTAACAGGTCTGTTTTCTCTCTCTCTCCCTTCTTAAATAGTGAGATGACATTTGTGACCTTCCAATCTGCAGGAATCGCTCCAGAATCTTTTGAATTTTGGAAGATGATCACCAATGCATCCACTATCTCCATAGCTACCGCTTTCAACACTCTGGGATGTAGAATATCAGGTCCTGGAGACTTATCAACCTTTAGCCCCATTAATTTTTCCAATACAACCTTCTTACTAACACTAACTTCCTTCAAATCCTCATTCCCCCTAATCCCTTAGATCTCTAATTCTGGGAGATTTCTTGTATCTTCCTCAGTGAAGACAGACACAAAGTAATCATTTAGCTTCTCTGCTATTTCTCTATTCCCCATTATAAATTCTCCTGACTCTGCCTGTAATGGACCCATATTTGTCTTCGCCAAACATTTCCTTTATATGTACGTGTAGAAGCTTTTACAGGCCAATTTTATATTTTTTGCTAGCTTACATTCATATTCTATTCTTCCTTTCTTTATCCGTTACTTCGTCCACCTTTGCTGTATTCTAAAATCGTCCCAATCCTCAGGTTTACTACTAATTCCAGCAATTTTATAGGCCTTTTCTTTTAATCTTATACAATCCTTAACTTCCTTTATTATCCATGGTTGACTGCCTTTACTTTTGGGGTTTTTGTGCCTTGAGGGAACGTACAGTTGCTGAAAAACTATGTAATATTTCTTTAAAGACTATCTATTGGTTATGCACTGTCATACCTTTTCATGTATTTTCCCAATCCACCTCAGCCAAATTGCCCCTCGTACCTTCATAATTTCTTTTGTTCAAATTTAACACCCTGGCTTCAGATTGAACTACCTCACTTTCAAATATAATGTAAACTTCTACATATTATGGTCATCTTTAAAGGTTCTTTTAAAACAAGATTATTAATTAGCCCTTTTTCATTACATAAAACTAGATCTAAAATAGTCTGTTCTCTAGTCAGTTCTTCAACATACTGCTTTAGAAAACCATCCCTAACACACTCCAGAAACTCATCCTCCACAGCATTCATGCTCATTAGGTTTACCCAGTCTATTTGCAGATTGAAGTCACCCATGATTACTGTATTACCCATGCCAAATGCTTCTCTAATCTCCTGATTAATACCATACCCCACACTACCACTACTGTTTGGTGGCCTATAAACAACTCCTACCAATGTTTCCTGCCTCTTGCTGTTTCTTAGCTCCACCCAAACAGATTTCACATTTTGTTCTTCTGATCTGAGATCCTCCCTTACTAATGTACTGATCCTATCCCTTATTATCAGCACAACACCACCTTCTTGTCCTTTTTGCCTGTCCTTCTTAAATGTCGAATATCCTTGAATACTCAGTTCCAGTCTTGGTCACCCTATAGCCACGTTTCCGTAATGGCAATTAGATCATACCCATTTACCTCTATTTGGGCCTTTAAATCATCTACCTTGTTGCGAATGCTGCATGAATTCAGGTAGACTGTCCTTAACCTTGTCTTCTTGACATTATTCTGCATTCTAAGCCTAGTTGAATCTCGCCTTTGTTTCGTCTGCCTTCTTCTGTCACTTTTGCTTCTCTCACCAAATACTTTAAATCTGTGCCCTCTTGTTCGCGATTCTTTCACGAGAGGGAACAGTTTCTCTCTATCTACTCTGTCCAGACCCCTCATGATTTGGAATACCTCTATCAAATCACCTCTCAGTGTTCTCTTCTCCAAGGAAAACAGTCCTAATTTCTAATTTATCTTCATAACTGAAATTCCTCATTCCTGGAACCATTCTCGTGAATCTTTTCTGTACTCTCTCCAATGCCCTCGCGTTTGTCCTCAAGTGTGGCGTCCAGAATTGGACGCAATATTCCAGCTGAGGACGAACAAGTGTCTTATACAAGTTCAATATAACTTTCCTGCTTTTGTACTCTATGCCCCTATTAATAAAGCCCAGGATACTGTATGCTTTATTAACCGCTCTCTCAACCTGTCCTGCCACCTTCAATGACTTATGCACGTATACACCTCGGTCCCTCTGCTCCTGCACCCCCTTTAGAATTGTACCCTTTATTCTATATTGTCTCTCTATGTTCTTCCTACCAAAATGAATCACTTCAAATTTCTCTGCATTGAACTTCATCTGCCACCTGTCTGCCCATTCCACTAACTTGTCTATGTCCTTTTGAAGTTCTACACTATCGTCCTCACAGTTAACAATGCTTCCAAGTTTTGTATCATCTGCAAACTTTGAAATTGTTCCCTGTACACCAAGGTCAAGATCTTTAATATATATCAGGAAAAGCAAGGTCTCAACACTGATCCCTGGGGAACTCCACTACAAACCTTCCTCCAGCCCAAAAAACATCCATTAACCACTATTCTTTGTTTCCTGTCACTTAACCAATTTCGTATCCATGTTACCACCATCCTTTTTATTTCATGAGCTACAAGTTTGCTCACAAGTCTGTTGTGTGGCACTGTATCATACGCCTTTTGAGAGTCCATGTACACCACATCAACAGCATTGCCCTCATCAACCCTCTCTGTTACCTCCTCAAAAAACTCCAGCAAGTTAGTTAAACATGATTTTCCCTTAACAAATCCATGCTGGCTTTCCTTAATTAACTCGCATTTGTGCATGTGACTATTGATTTTGTCCCAAATTATTTTTTCCAGAAGTTTTCCCACCACCGATGTTAAACTGACTGGCCTGTAGCTGCTGGGCTTATCTTTACACCCTTTTTCAAAAAAGGGTGTAGCATTTGCAATTCTCCAGTCCTCTGGCACCACCCCTGAGTCTAAGGAAGACTGAAAAATTATGACCACTGCCTCTGTGATTTCCACCCTCACTTCCCTCAGTATCCTTGGATACATCTCATCCAGCCCTGGTGCTTTATCCACTTTAAGTGCTGACAGCCTATCAAAGACTTCTTCTTTATCAATTTTAAACCCCTCTAGTGTCTGACTGATGTCCTCTTTCAACATTGCCTGGATTGCATCTTCTTCCTTGGTAAAGACTGATGCAACGTATTCATATAATACCTCAGCTATGCCCTCTGCCTTCATGTGTAAATCCCTTTTCTGGTACATAATTGGCCCCACTCCTCCTTTTACCACCCTTTTACTATTTATATGCCTACAGGAAACTTTGGGATTTCCTTTAATGCTAGCTGCCAGTCTCTTTTCATGTACTGTTTTTGCTTCTCTTATTTACTTTTTCACTTCCCCTCTGGACCTTCTATATTCAACCTGGTTCTCATTAGTATTTTCTACCTGGCATCTGTGCATAAGCACATTTTTTCTTCTTTATCTTAATCTCTACCTCTTTTGTCATCCAGGGAGCTCTGGATTTGTTTGCTCTACTTTTCCCCTTCAAGGGAACATACCTTGACAATGCCTGAATTAGCGATTAGAGTGAGAGCATATCAGGGGACTCCTGTGCTACCTGCCTGGTTCTCATAGACTGCCTGCATGCTCCTAACCTGTGGTATGACCACCTTCCTAAACGTGCTATCCACGTAGTCCTCCGCCTCGTGGATGCACAACAGTGACCCCAGCCGCCACTCGAGTTCTGAAACCCAGAGCTCAAGCTTCTGCAGCCGGTGACATCTCCTGCAGATGTGTTTGTCTAGGATTCATGGTGCATCCATGACTTCCCACATGCCACAGGCTGTTCATTTCACTCGGCAGAGCTGCCTTGCCATACCTTAACTTTACAGACTCTTTATTATAAGTAGAATAGCTTACCAGGTACTCACCAAACAGCTCCTTCCACTGCACTGAAGCAGGAACCAAATACTGGAGGATTAAAAAAGTAGAAAAATGGAGCATCTCCTCCCCCTTCACCGAACTCACCACTCACCAAACTCAAATCTCTACACTCAGCTTGCAATTTGTAAACCATTTTCAGGCTGCACCCAGACCTTTGTAATTATACCTTGTGAAGCTAAAACTGCAGCAACCAGATTTGACAGGTCAGCTACTTAACTAATCAGCTACTCTGCAGTAGAGCCTGTTAATCCCTGCCTAAGACTGTAAGAAACTTAGTTTACTTTCTTAACCCTACTTTACTTTCTTAACCCTACTTTATCTGGAGGGTAAATCCCAGTTAAATGCTAACTGCAGACCAGACTTTTATAAAGATAACAACACTTAAAATCCCCACTCACTAAACTCGAATCTCCACACTCATCTTGCAATCTTCACACTGTTGCTGTCTTGCAAGGTGAAAATCACGTTATGACATATACATAAAATACACAGCCTACTTCAAAAATTATCGGCATATTCAACTCCTACTGTACTGGCCAAATTTCCAGAAATATAATTGATGTACAAATTGGCTAAGTCTATAGTTTTACTCTGCTTATCCGCTGACTGTAGGATACATGATGGGCTGGATTTAATGGGCCCCCCAGAGACAGGCTAGGAGGTGGGGTGCCCACAGAATTACGAGAAAAGGCAGAGGGCCCATCGCCTTCACGTTGCACCATGATTAAGTTGAGGCCAGGAAAGGCATTAAACCAGCAGCGGGAGCGCCTCCCCAACATGGGGAGGTCGCCAGTGAAATGAGGTGACCTTCCTGCAGGTTGTTGGGGAGTCCTCCTCCATGGGCAACCTGTGGCCCGCAGAAGGCCCCCGCTGGCAAACACCCCTGGCGGTAACACCACCAGCACCCCCGCACTCATCGTCCACCCACCACATCCCCCTCCCAAACCGTCGGGGCCTGCTGAACTGGTCCCGTTGACCCACTTCATTTACCTCTAGTCTGGGGCTTCAGTGCTGGGTCTGCTCCCAGACCTCCTTTAGTACCAGCGGTGTCCAACGCTTACGGGAGTGCTGCCAATACTACTGAGCTGCCGGCTGTCTCATTAGCCGGCAGCTCTTGGCGTCAGCAACTTACGTGCCTGAGCACCATTGAATTTTGTGGGGGGTGGGGAAGGGGGGTGCCTCTGAAAGGCCGAGGCGTGGTTTCCCTTGCCATTTTGGCTTAGTGCTGGGAGCCCCACTGACACAACTAAATCCTACCGATATGTGCAGATATAAATTGATTCTTGAAAGAGATCAACATACTGCACCATGAAGTAATAGATTGCAGATTCCAACCTGCAGTTATCTTGATGTGGGCAGGCTTGTAAATGGGGTGGAGCTGGGTGGGGGAGTAAAGTTTCAGTCGTGAAACCCCAGAAATTTGGGTGTGCCCACATGCTGAAGAATTTTGACTCTGCAGCATGTAATTCTGCTTTGACAGGTTCCCCAGCTGAAAGTTCGCCTGATTGACAGGCTTGGCTTCCAGTCAGGCAGGGAGCACTCCAAAGGAGACCACAGCCAAAGTGCAGGTAAGTTACCTGCTGCTACCAATGGGATCATAGGGGAGGGGGCCCAATTCCTGATCCAGTGGCAGCAGTTGTATTAGGGGGTAATCTGATGGTTGAGGGGGAGCTTGGGGATCCAGGGGGAAATTTGTACCTTCTCCCCGAAGTTGTCCTTGCCTTCCTTCAGCTGTCGGGTTTCCCAAGGCTGAGCAAAGCTGGCCAGCAAGGGTTAAACCTGTGAAACAAGTTAAATCGGAGGCTGCCAGCCTCATTAAAATATTTAATTGACCAACCCGTCTCCTGGGAACAAGTTGACTGCCCGCTCCATTAAACCAAGAAGTGAGCAGGTTAGGGGTGAGTTGGGGTTGGGTTTGAGTTTTAAAATGTTAACATCTCACATGACCCCAACCTACCGGTTTTTGGGAGTTAAGATTCAACTCCTTGAGTCCCACATCAGGTAAACATTCATTAGATGGTAACAAGCAAAAAGTGGTGTGCTTTTCCAAAGTTGAGGAAATTTGGAGGGCCTCAACTCAAGCCCTGCAATACAGTTCTGTTGGCATAAGCTATTCATGTCTTTGGTCCCTGCCACAAACTCTGTTCACTAGTTACCAATCCATCCAGCTCACTGGCCACTCTCTGAAGCTGAGCTAGACTGTTCACAACCCCAGTGTTTTCTTTAACCCTGAGCTGAGCTTCCAACCCCATATCCACTCCATCTGTAACATTGTTCATCTCCTCCCCTGCGTCAGTCCATTGACTGCTGAAATGGTTTGTTACCTCCAGATCTGACAATTCCACTCCCCTCCAAGGCAGCCTCCCACCTTCCACTCTTTATAAACTTCAACTGATCCAAAAAACTGGTTTCCTTAGCCAAATTACACAAGTCCCATTCTCCCATCACCCCTGTGCTTGCTGGCCTACATTGGCTCCCAGTCTGGCAATACCTTGAATTTAAAATTCACATCCTTGTTAGACGTCCTCCTGGCCTCCCCCCTCCCTATCTCTATTAACTCTTTCAGCACTATAATCCTCTTCAGTTCCTGTGCTCCTCCCATTCTGGCCTCTTGTGCATTCCCAACTTCCATTGCCGCACCATTGGCGGACATCCTTTCAACTGTGTATGCCCTAAGTTCTGGAATTTCCTCCCTAAATCTCCTCACTTTAATATCTCTCTCTCCTCCTCCAAGACGATCCTTAAAACCTACCTCTTTGATCAAGTGTATGGTCACCGGTCCTAATATCTCTTTATATGGATCAGTTCCAAATTCTTGTTTGCTAATACGCCTGTGAAGCACCTTGGGACAATTTACTACATTAAAGGCGCCATATAAATGCAAGTTTTTGTTGTTGCTTTTGTTGTTGTTGAGTCCAAAAAAATGGCAAAAAACTTAAATATTTGAGTTTGGTTTGATGAAGACATGGATGGCAATTTTCACCTTTACCAATTGGATGATAATTTAATGATAATGTGGATTGCATGCCCAATGCAGAACTTGTCCTGTTTCTGTCCCATTGATTTAAATGGCAAAACCATGGGGTGTGTTCTACAATGATTGGTAAATCACTCTGTCAGATTGCTGCCCAGGTGGGGATGGTGGAAATGATCCCAATGGGGCTGAAAGTCCTTAATTTGTTTCCTTTTCAAAACTTGTGAGCTCCTTTATACCTGGGGTCTCTCCACTGGTTTCCTGCATCTCTGAGGCATTATGTGCCAGCTTCTCTGAATCAATGGTAACAGCACTAAGTTAAGCCAAACATATGGTACCAGGCAGCTGGTGTAAAATAGAGAACGTGTTCAAAATATCCTGCAACATGAGGGGTTGGAGTTGTAAAGGATGACATGCAAGAAGTGTTTACTAGAAATGTTCCCAATGCTATTCAAAGGAAGAGTTACAGAGACACTGAACCATGATTCACTGTGAATAAAGCTGATCATTCCATTTAGGAAGTGAGGGTGATCAGTGGATGAGGTCCAGTGGTTTCAAAGTAAAAAAAAGAAAGTCGATGTTCTTTTAGCCTGCCAGTCCTCATCAGGCCATCTTATCTTTTCTAATACTGTTCTGCTATCCTGGGGTGAGAGAGGTGGAACTCAGTGACACTGCCTCCCTCCACCATATAACTCTGGCTTTTGCTTTTGGTGGTCTTTTTTCCTGTGAGGCCATTAGGTGATCTGTTCTCTGAAGGATCTTCTCCAGGAAGATCTGGAGTTTCCAATTTGAGAAATTCTGAGCTTGCCTCCTTCTCCCACCACTTGCCTCAGGCCTTCCTTGTAGTCATGTTTGAAGATGAAGCTACGACTGACGTCTTGAGCAATCACTAAGGAATCTTTTGCTAAAAGCTCTCTGCAGTTGATAATTCTGAAAAACACAAAAAAAGGGAAACTACATGCCGCTTACCTGCTGTGCTATCAGGAATTTGTTGCCACCTGAAGGCTTTTAAATCCTGTAGCCATGAGGGGCTGAATTTCTCTGTTGACAGTCAAGTCCCGTTACCTGGGCCAAAAGCGGGAGCCGACCACACTCTGGCGGGCAGCAGGACCCTGGGGCAGCATTTTGCCATCAGTGGCCAATTAACAGGCCGCTGCCGGGGCCACCATCCAATTGAGGATGGCAGCTCCCCCTGCCCCCACAGCTGCTGGCCCAATCATAGGACTGGCAGCTCAGCAGCCTCGGCAGCAACCACTGCTCGCAGTAGCCACTGCTGAGGCTGCAAGATGAAGGAGACGGGGGTGGGAAATGTCTTTAATTAGCTTTGGGTGGCCGTGCCGCTGAGGTTCCCACTGCTGGCAATATGCCATGATGGGAAGACGGGCTCCCCTTCTGGCACCTTCACTCATCATATTGTTGGCCTTCCCGCATCCCAGCTCATCTCCCAAATGCTGGGAAAATTCACCCCAAGATTACTTCCTGCACATCTCCCCAACTGACTTCTTCTCTGGGTACACAGGATATGACCCCACAAATTACGGCAGTGTCAGTGGTGCAAGTCACCAGCCGCAGATCTCCCTCTCCACTGATGTTACTGGAACTCAAATGGCCTTATAGATTTCCAGGGCTGTGGTTAGTGATTTTAAGAGAATGCCTGACTTTATCTCTCTGAACTGATCCTGATGCTAAAGATGATGAGGTTCACTGGAGAGACTGTAGATCAATTACTATCTCTGAGAAAATTATTTAGTTGGTTTTCAGAACAAAAAAATGCTCATTGTTACTGTTTGTACAGGATATCAGAGGAAGCGACAGACATAAAGCTCAACAGAAACTATTTCAGTTTTTGCCAGCAATCTTTGGCTTATGTTGAAAAGCTTTTGTTGCAAAGCAACCACCACACACACATAGGTCAAGAATTCACAGAATCATGTTTACGCTGCATGAAGAAGACATACTGAGATCATCCTTGGTGGACTATTCATCATTGCACAAAAGTAAAATTTCGCATTGTTATTTTCCATGAAAACATTTTCAATATTTTGTAGTTAAATAAACAAATACACCATCTCGGCTAAATTCATTGTTTTGCACATTTTGCTTCCTGGACTCGGCTAGTAAAGAAAGTATTGGTTTGCTCTAAAAAATGGCCGCATGTTCATTTTGTCTGGCATCTGATGTAATGATTAATCTGTATCTCCAATGAATTTTTAATCCTTGATGTCTGATTTAATCCACAGAAGTTGATTTGGAAATTATTCTGAAAAACAGGAATTGGAACTGTGCACATTACTTGTTCACCCAAAAACTTCTGATCTTGAGTGGATGAGAATGAAGCCACAATTATAGATGCTCTACTTAAATTAACAATGTAGCATTTATAAACACATTTGTCTTATATGCAGGGTCTGGCCATTAACATGGTGGGGTAGAATTCAAAAATGTGAATTATTCTATTTAGCCAATCTCTTTATTTAGACCAACAGCTCTAAGCTGTTTGACTTTCGGAGTGAAAGATGTTACTAATTCATCTTTAATGCACTTATTGAGTGGAATCTTGTCATTGTCGCAGCATTTACAACGGCAGGACCGGAAGTTGTCGTAACCTCCACTCCCGCTCCAAATCCTGTTTCCCACGTGATTTTGTATTTAAATTAGCCATGCAGTGATGGACACGGAAAACATGCAGGATCATGCAGCGGGGGCGGCCTTTCATTGGTGGAACCCGCCGTCACTGCCCCAAGCACCATGATCGCCACAGATATAAAACATTCTGTGCTTGCAGCCTCAAGGATCAGCAGACGCCCTTTCAATAATCTTCAGAATAATTTAGTTGAAGCTTTCACTTAAATCAAAATGTTTTTGCCTCCCTTATCTTGTGAAACTCACCACCAATTTCATATCATTTATTTTCTCTACAGCCAAAGTGAATGTCATTGCAGCCAGCAGGCCATGTCCCGCCCCACGGTTCAGTGATGCTTCCCTGCAGGTTCTCCTCCACGCCGTCAGGGAAAGGCGGGAGGTCCTCTTCCCTACAGATGGAGTCAGAAGACCCTCCCGCCTCACCAAGGTGGCCTGGATGGAGGTAGCAGAGGAGGTCTTGAACCGTGGGGTAACTCTTAGAACATGGGTGCAGTGCCGTAAGCGCATCAATGACTTGTGCCATCTACTAAATGATGAAGATTGACATTGTTTAAGTGATGGATGTGCCATGCGAAATCCAATGGAGAATGAGTGATGTTGATGCATGTACGCAATGGTTGTGATGCATCATTTGCCATGTCATTAAATCTGCACTGTCCATTGCAGAAGAAATGAAGCCACAACTAGCGTGAGCATGCTAAGATAGGAGGAGGGGTCCCTGACATCAGGCTGCTGACCATGGCTGAGGAGGAGGCTGAGGAGATCGCGACGGAGGAGGGAGGCAGGACGAGCGGAGATGGCGAGGCAGGAGCCAGAAGGCGTAAGGATGAAGTGTCATCTCTGCTCTTGCAGCCAGATGTGAAAACAGAAGGAAATTGTCTGAACTCATGTGAAGCACATGCTTAAAGTTCCTCTGTTTGTGTCTCCACTGCAGGTGCCCGCACTTGAGTAGCAGAACGCCGTGTGGCCCAAGAATCCTCCTCTGGGGAGGAAGATGATGCCAATGCCCCAGAGAGTGCACCATCACCCTCCTCTTCTTCCATCTCCGCCAGCGCAGATACATCCACACAGTCCGCAGGGGGTTTAAGATTAGAATCTGGGTCACAAGCTGGTGTGCACGACAAGGACACGTCCCTGCAGCTGAGGGAGCATGTGCCAGCCAGGTCCCCTGATAATCAGAGGACTGATGCTCAGTCCCACGCTCATGATGATCCTCTGTTTGTTGTTACAGGAAGTCTGCACCATGGAGGAGTCCATGCAAGCCATGACATCTGCCATGTCCCAGACATTTGAGCGTATGGCTTCCCCAGTAGAAAGTCTGGCGAGCTCCGTGGCGAGTCTGGTTGACCATTTGAGCCAAATGCAATCTGACCTGCACTCCATCATTGTTGCCATGGGCTCCATGCAGCAGAATCTAAGCGAGAGGGAGATGAGGAACCTGGACATCCCTCCAGGTGCTCCTTCCCCTCAGGGTGATAGGCAGGTGCCATTGTACACGTAGATGGAGGACAACCATGTGTCAGCTGCCCCGGGGCCTTCCTCTCAGGACACCCCCAGGGTAAGTGGTGTCTCATCCTCCCCGCCGAAATTGACCCCCTTACCTCCATCAGGCGAGGACACGGGATACTCAAGTACCAGTGCTGCAGACCCCCCAGTAGGATGGAGCCATCAAGGCCCCATTCTGCAGAGGACGCCCACCACAGACATCGACAGCAACGGGCAGCACACTGAGCAGACTGCCTCGACCTCAGCTGCTAATGTCGGGGTAGCACCTAGACGTAGTGGGAGAAAAAGGAAATTGAAACAGTTTTGATTACAAAGGTGGCACAGGTGCTGTACAATTTGTCACAATTGCAAAGATGTATTAAAACATTGTTATTTCATTAAAATTGGATCCATTCTCAGTAATGTTTTGCTTGGTTACAGATGGATACAAAGAAGTTTTTTGGAGACCTATGGCAGGAATGCAATGATGCTTGCAAAGCATTTCAGGAAATATCCAGTGTCCGTATCTCATTGGAATTTGAACCTTCGCTCTACAATGATGGCTGTTTTCCTATTGGTGATTAATAACTTTTTCCAATACTGTCATGCCTTACTTTTGTTTTCTACGGTTATAACTTAATGCTGCTTGCAGTGGTGTGTAGTCGCATTCATCGCAGCCCATGGATGATTTCAAATGCCAATCACATGAAAGTGCAGCAACACTTCATTATGATTGCAGAGATGAATAAGACCTCATGCAAAAGGAAAATACTGTGGGGAACTGTTGTGGTTCTCCTCTCAATGTTCCTGGATAATGTGGCTTATTGTTGGCTGAAACGTGCATAAATGAGGTTCTCGCTGATGTCCCTTGCATGTCTCTCCATGGCCCTCATATCGATGACGGCATTGTTGTCCTTCTCACTCTCTTCATAGTCATCCTCATCTGAGGAGGACTGGTGTTCCTCCTGTTCCTCCACCTGTTGAATGTTGCTGCACCTAATTGCGAGGTTGTGCAAAGCACAGCAGACAACAATTATTCGTGACACTCTCTGTGGCAGGTAATGAAGAGCCCCTCCATACCAGTCAAGGCAGCGGAATCGCATTTTCAGCACGCCAATGGTATATTCGATGATGGTTCTGGTGCTTGCATGAGCGTCATTGTAGCTCTTTTCAGCAGCGCTTTGGGAATGATGTACTGGAGTCATCAATCATGTACAAAGGGGGTAACGTTTGTCACCCAGGATCCATCCCATCCACTTCGACTGTTTCCTCAAAGATTTTGGCAGCTGGGAGTTCCTCAAAACGTAGGAATCATGTCAGCTCCCTGGGAAACATGCATGATTCTTCTCCTGTGGTCGCAAAGCAGCTGTACGTTTAAAGAGTGGAAGCCTTTGCCATTGACCAAGACAGCAGGCTGGTCCCAGGGAGCTCTAATGGCCACATGAGTACAGTGGATCACCCCTTGCACTCTAGGGAACCCAGTGATGGAGCTGAAGGCTGCAAACCTTGCTGCCTGGCTGTCCTCATCTACAGTCTAAATAGATGAAATTATTGGCACGTCAAAAAAGGGCATTGGTCACCTCTTTGATGCACCTGTGGGTCGCACACTGCGAGATGCCACATATGTCACCCGTAGATCCCTGGAAGGAGCTGCTGGAGAAAAAATTGAATGCAGCAGTCATCTTGAGGACAACTGGCATGGGATTCCCACCGAAGCTGAGGTCATGCTATAGGATCCTACAGATTTCTGTGACCATTTCATGTGACATCTTTAGGCATCTCTGACATTGTCTCTCTGACATTTTAAGGTAATTTGTCCTTGTTCTGAGGATGCGATGACGTGCCAGTGCCCGTCTTCGATAAGGTCGTTCCTCGATGTATTCATACAGAGCATCCTCACCTTCCTATTCTGCCTGTTGCTGGCACTCAAGCATCATGAGCTGAGGAAAAAGAGCTCTTCTTAGTCTCTCTCTTTGTTCTTCTTCCTGTAGTACTAGACAAATTGGATGTACGAGACCCATGTCGCTGTGGCTTTCCAGAACATTAAGTAAGCAGAGCGTGGCAATGTAGCCCTCTGTTGCTAGTGAGCTGAGACATCAAGGCAATGAGCAGCTCCCTTATATCTGCCTTCAAATTAGCCAGGTAGAAGATGCACCCACTGTTGTTTGCCTCCTCCTACTCTCCTTGCAATCCTTGAGTGTCCATGTGGTTTCCATTATCATTGAAGAAAATGGTGCGCATGGAATTCAGGGCAAGTCTCTCCACCTTCCAACCTCCTCCTGCAATCTTCCAGCTTGAACCCATTACCCTTGACCCACCCAATGTCACCGTTGCCCTTCCCTCTGTTACCATTGAGCCTTCCTCCATTACCATAAACATCAATGTATTCATTCCATCCCTCCCCCCGTTCCTACTCCCGTTACTATCGACATGCCGACTCTTATCCTTGACCCACCTCACATCGAGCTGACAATTGTTATTGAGTCCCATTCCCCTCCGTATGAAGCTGTAGAATACCCATCTATTAGTCTTCACCTTCCCCCCCACAGATTCCATTTGCCCTCATTGACTGTGACCATTCCCTCTGCTAGCCAGTACCCTCAATTTGCCCCACTGCAGCCTGACGTCAACAGCACTCATCCCTCCCTTTAGGCCCTTGCCAAATATCTTCACACTGTACTGATCTAAACCACCCACCACCACTGCAGCCAACAGATGCACCTTCACTACCAGCATAAAGAATTCAGCAACCTGGATGCTCCACTCCAACCTCTCCTGTTCCTCCATGCATCCGATCAACCCCACCCTTCCCTCCTCAATTACCCTGCCCTGCTCCTCCATGTAGCCCCCGCCCATGCCATCATTGTCATTCTCTGGTGCAGAGCCTAGAGGCAAACATCAATTCCAATGGTGGCATGGAGGGAAACATCCATTCCAATGTTGGCGTTAGTTTAGCGGCTGAGTGAAAGAAAGAAGAGCACAGTCCTAAGACTCAACTGCACAAATCCGACTGCTGCACACCGTATTGAAACATTCGTGGACCGGGTGGCACAGGAATATCGCTCGTCATTCACTTAATCTGGCAGGTCAGACAAAATCATAACTATGCGTAGGATAACGAGTATTCATGTTATTTAAATGAATGCAAAGCTGCAATCCGCCACTGCACTGGGGGAACCCTGGAATGCCACAAACCTGCCGCCAGCTTAATTCCTCTAAAATATCCCGCCATTGGGAATCCGAGAAAACACCTCCCGCCTAATTATATCACCCCTCACGCCACCAAATCCGCCACGGCAGACTGCATAAAAGTCCCCCATTAATTCAAAAATTGTATTACTGTGTTCCAGCTTGCCTTAAATTAGTAATGATGAGGTTAAGAGTTGAGGCCAGAAATGAAGCTGCTGCAAAAGATTTCAGCAGAAGTTTGCAACAAAGAATAGCTGCAAGGTCAAGTCACCTCACATGAATCCAACAATCCAATACCATGCCAAGAGCTCAAAGCCTTATTATTCTACTAAAAAAAGGAAGAATTGATTTGAAAACTTTGTTTACAAAGGAAGAAAAACAGATAAGAATATCAGTTTGTGAACATAAAGTGACACAAATGGGTAGAAATACTTAATTCACATTGTTTGAGCAGTGCATTAGAAAAAGAAAACAAAATATAGAAACCAAAACATAACACATTGGAACAAAAGCACATGGTATGTAATGAGTAATTTTTAGGAAGCACTCACTCACCAAGACCAAACCCAAGGAACTGCTTATCATCATTTTTGAACTGGAACAACTTTATCTTTATCTGGTCCTCATTACAACTCTCCTTAGCCCACTCCTATATGTTGGATTCAGAATCTAATTCAGATGCATCTGACAGATTCTCTGAGATTAACATCTTATTGAATCCCTTCACACAAGCTGTTGATTCAGACTCTGAAGCAATAGCCACAAACTCACAAACTTATGATGTGATGTGATTGGGCTGCAGATCTGGACGACATCCACCCAAGGGTGAATATGGAGCTGGAACGCATGATTTGCAAACCCATTGTCTATATCTTTATCAGTTTGCTGGAGTTTAGATTTGTACCCTTGCATTGGAAAGACGCTCAAGTGGTGCCGTTTTTCAAAAAGGTGACAAATCAAAACGAGGGAATACAGGCCAATAAGCCCACTTCAATCATAGGTAAGAGATCGTAAGAACTGCTCTCTATGATAACCTGACTAGAAAGGCGATCATCACAAATGCTGGCTGGGATTTAATGAGGAGGTAGTGGCCCCGCCCACCCGCTGAAAAGTTGGGGGCGAGCCCACCTCCGCCGGCCCTGGAAGCCATGATGCTATTTTGCGCGGCTCAGGCAATTAATTTCCTGAGGTTGTGGCATATGCCCCTCTGTGGGAGGATGTCCCGCCTCCAAGAGCTGCCGGCCAATCAGAAGGCTGGCAGCTCTTCAGTCCCAGTGATGAAGAAGGTAAGTGGGGCCAGGGCCAGGGCTTGCTGGAGCCAATGAGTTAGGCCCCAGCAAAGTGGGGGGGGGGGTGCAGGTCCATCACAAGGGCACGGGGGTTCTTCTAGCAGGGGCAACCCGTGCCTCTGGGGGGGCCCTCCATGTGGCACAGGGTGCCCGATCAGGAGGGACCTCCCCCCACCCCCAGTCCACAGGGAGGTCACCAGGTTCTACTGGGCATCCTCTCCAGGTGACGGTGTGCCCACATGTCACTCGTAAAATATCAGCCGTGGTGGGAAGAGACCCTTAAGTAGTCATTAATTGGCCTAAGGGCAGGCAGGCCACCCACCACCTTCCCCGCTGCTGGTAAAATACCAGCAGAGGTGGGTAGGTGATGGGCACAGCACCCTCTGCCATCCCACCTGATTTTATGCTCCCCCTGCCTCCCAGCCCGCTCCCTGGGGAGGGAGCATAAAATTCCAGTCCCTGAATATGGCTTCTGGAAAAGGAGTTTGTGTATAATTATGCACTAGAATTTTTGAGGAAGTTACAATGTTGGTAAATCCTGGTAGATGTTGTCAACTTGGCCTTCCAAAAAGCCAATAAAATACTCCACAACAGGTTATTCTACAAGGCAGAATATTGTGATATTGGTGGGGAGCTGTTATAATAGATTTGAAATTGGCTATATTTTATTTAGTAGAAAGTTGTGGTTAATAGCTCTGGAGCCTGGCTCCTAGTGGTGTCCCACCAGAATCAGTCATGGGCCCTTGCTTTTTATTATTTTCATATGACCCAGATGTAAGTGATGGGGGAATGGTCCGCAAGTACTTAGCTGACACTAAAATTTCTATGACTGTCAAGCCACACAGGAGAAAGAACTTCAGCATGTGGATCTAAATGTGCAGGTGGAATGAATGGGGCAAACACTGGTACATGGTCTATAACTTAGATAAGTGCAGGGTAATGAAAGTCTACTTACCCACTGCATGGTACTAAATTTTAATCAGTTGAGATGAAACGGGATCTTGACATTACTTTTCATAACTCTCTAAAAATGATGAATAGTGCTGAGAAGCCATAGCCAAAGTAAATAGGGTGTTAGACTTCAAAAATAGAAATATTCAATATAAAACAAACACAAAATCTTGTCCTTGCACAACAGCCTGGTTAGACTGCATTTGGAATACCCTGTACAGTTATGGTCCCCTCACAGCTTTGGAAATATCCATAGGAGGGCCACAGGGTGATCTCCAACATAAAATATCTTTGTTATTCAGAAAGGTTTAAAGGGTCTATTCCCTCTGGAAATAATACGGTTTCAGGATCATTTGATAGAGGTATATAAACTTGTTAAATGGCTTGATTGTGCTCCCCGTGAGATGTTATTTGAACTAGATATGTTGGAGATGACCAGAGGTCATGTGTATAAGTTACCTAACTACAGGACTCGGTTAGCTAGACCTATGGAACAAGCTATCAGCTCATGTAATGAGTACAGATCTCAGTGTGCCTTCAAGAGAGTGCTCTTGAGTAAAGGAGGAAAAAATACCAGGTGCTGTTTGCATGGTCTATATAGTCTCCTGAACTAGGTTTGATTGCTTAAGGGGGCTGTAGGGGAATCTCCCTGATTCTTTCTCCCCTTAATTGGACTTGGGACATTTTTCTAGATTGTTGCTTTTCCCATTAGGTTAAATGACTTATATTGGGTTAAGCTGGTGTTTATATGAGCTGGTGGAAATTAAGTTAGCAGGTATATAAGCTAGTGGAATGTAAGCTGGTGGGTATGTGAGCGGGCGGTATGTGAGCTGTGGTGGGAGGAATAATGCCGTCACCCTGAGGACGAACAGCAAGCTCGTGTTCCATGGAACCACTACCACTCACCCGGGCGGTGTCTCAGCAATTCTAGTAAAATGTTGGAGGACAGATTGTTGTATTCCAGAAAGTCATTTGGTGAAGGCTAGAACTGGAGCCAATCTTTACACATATTTATAAGCATTTATTTAGAGTTACACATTAGAAGCATGCATCTCCTAACCCAATAACGACAATTTCAGTATGTGCCTATTGATAGGGACACAAGAGAATCTGTAGCTAATGCCAACCACCTGCCTACAATTAACACAATTAATATACAATGAACAAACTACCCTCTCTAAATCAAAAAATAGAGTTTATATGTACAACCAAAATTTCAAAACAAATGAAATTAAAAACCTCCATATTCTGTACAAAGCATTACATTGTGAGAGACCTCTCCTCTAGGACCCCAAATTAATTCTTTGTACAAGCATTTCTTTTTGTAAAACTGACAGATAGCTGATAGCTTGCATTCACTCATTTAATTTCAGAGATGTTCTTTCTCTCCAGCGAAACTAATTGTAACCTTTTCTCACTCACTTTTTGTAGAGTGTACACTATCCCACAATAAATGATTATGTACAAAACATTCAATGAGTATACTGCCTTCAGTATGCTCATTGTACAGAATTTCACTTAAAATGTTGGACAAATAGAATCCCATATCAACTGCCTTCACAACAGCCAATGTTTCAGCAGCCAAAGTACTTTTAACAACCCTTTATATTTCCTTAGCTTCTCAAGCTAAAGGACAACATTTCCCATTCTTACCCATAAAAAATATCATGAAACCAGCTGCACTAGAATACCCATCAGGAAGATTAGCACGTGAAGCATCACTAAAAATAACTAGCTTCATGTTCTTTGGGTCACCTAAGGATGGGCACTTAAATACACGTTGCTCCAGATTTAAATTTTTGAATGTTTCATTTGCCTTTAAAATGTTTTTGACTTTAAGCTCTTTCATCATAGTACTTAACTCCAATAAATTAAAACGAGCATCTGGTCTAATCTGAGTGCCCAACTAGTCCAACTAACCAATATATGAACATACGAATTAGGAGCAGGAGTAGGCCATTCGGCCCATTTGAACCTGCTCCTCCATTGAATAAGACCATGGCTGATCTGATTGTGGCCTCAACTCCACTTTCCCACCTACCCCCGATACTCTACCTTTGCCTTAAAAATTCAATGACCCTGCCTCCACCACTTTCTGGGAAAGTGAGTTCCAAAGACTCACAACCCTTTGAGAGAAAAAAAATTCTCCTCATCTCTGTCTTAAATGGGAAACCCCTTATTTTTAAACTGTGGCACCTAGTTCTAGTCTCTCCCACAAGGGGAAACATCCTTTCAGCATCCACCCTGTCAAGTCCCCTCAGGATCGTATATGTTTCAATAAGATCACCACTCATTCTTCTAAACTCCAATGGATACAGACCCAACCTGTCCAAAGTTTCTTCATAAGATAACGACCCTAGCCCAGCTATCAGTCAAGTGAACCTTCTCTGAACTGCCTCTAACGCATTTATATCCTTTCTTAAGTAAGGAGACCAAAACTGTACACAGTACTCCAGATGTGGTCTCACCAATACCCTATACAACTGTATCAAAACATCCCTACTTTTATATTCCATTCCCCTTCCAATAAACAACAACATTCTATTTGCTTTCCTAGTCACTTGCTGTATCTGCATCCCAACCTTTTGTGATTCATGTATCAGGACACCCAGATTCCTCTGTACCTCATAGTTATGCAATCTCTCACTATTTAAATAATACACTGCTTTAATATTCTTCCTGCCAAAGTGGATAAGTTCACATTTTCCCATATTATACTCCATTTGCCAACTGTTTCCCCACTCACCTAACCTATCTATACTCCTTTGCAGACTCCTTCTGTCCTCTTCTTTCCTGCCTATCGTTGTGTCATCAGCAAATTTAGCAACCATACATTCGGTCCCTTCATACAAGTCATTGATATAAATTGTAAGTTGAGGTCCCAGCACTGACCCCTGTGGCACTCCACTCATCACATCTTGCCAACCCAAAAATGACCCATTTATGCCTACTGTCTGCTTCCTGTTAGCTAACCAATCCACTATCCATGTATTATGTTAATAGCTTTGCAATTACTCTGTCTCTTCTTTTAATACATCAGGGGGAATTTTATGCTCTTCCCCCCCCAGCAACTTTGGAGCATGCCAAGCAAACCCTTGTGGGTTCTGGGGTTGGTGGGGTAGTCCCTTGTTAAAAGGCACTTAGTGCGTGAATGAGCGACCTGGCATCGGGAAGCAGGGGAGGCCCACTGAGAGCCACTACTGCCAAACCCCCTACACCCCTCTCCCCTGCGCCACCCACCCTGTGAAATCCTTCCTGCCCTGACTTACCTGTGGCCTGGTTCCAGCACCTCTGGTGAGTCCACTACTGGCAGCAGCCATGGCCTCCACAGTGGTGGTGCTCAGTTAAAGAGCTGCCGGCCTCTGATTGGCTGGCAGCTCCCAGAGGGCGCGACTTCCATCACCGGGGTCCTCAATCATGTGGAAGGCCTGCCATTGTTCACTTAAATGCCTAATTGGCATGTAATTCAGGCCTTCCCCAGAGGAGATGACACAAGAATTTTGCCAGTGCTTTAACCATTGGTCAAGACTTTAGCCAGCGGTCAAAGATATAATTCCGGAATCATCTTTTTATAATGACCTAGTATGATTAACTGGGATGGGAGTAACACTCTCTAAATAGGATTGTTGATTCAAAGTTATTCTAGACCAATATATTTAAAAGCTCCACAAGCCTGAATTTTAAATTCTACTGTAATCTTATTACTAGCATATATCTCAAATTCGGCAGTACCACTTCATAAGAAATCATCAACCTGCATCATGAAGGTGCCTGAAAGTTTTCCTTTGTGATACCAATAAAGCATTGTGGAATTGGCTTTTAGTTGAACACAACCTATTTTCAGCAAAACAGATCTCACTGAAGAATACCATATCCTGGAAGCATCATTCAAGCCATAGACTAATATGTTTAGTTGCCATAGTTTTCCTTCTGCATCAGCTGCCTCTTCAGGCAGTTTCAGAAACACTTCTCTCTGAAAGGTATTGCCCTGCAGAAAGTCCCATCTGCAAAGATCTTTTCAGTACAAATCCAACTATGTGACGAAGATGCTTGCCCCTTATCTGGTACCTCGGAATAAACTCTGAACTCTCTCCAACTATCTAATTCCATTTGTTTTGCCCCTCTTATTAGTTTATCTTCAAGTTTCTTGGCAGCTAGCAAAACTTCATGATCAAGAGGACTGCTGCTTTCAATTCTATTCTGAGATTGTTTGGTGGCCTTTATTTCACTGTATAATCTATTCAAGCTACAGCCTCTACTTGTACTTTTATGTCAGTTGGGACTATTACTGCGAGATTTCCTTTTTGCACTATCAAAGGCTTTTTCTCGAGTTCACAATTGTTTTCTGATGCTAGAGACACTTCTGGATTCACTATTACTACTTACACTGCACTTTCTAACTTTCCACTCTTCCACCCCATTCTGCCAGTCCATGAACTTCGCTTCTTGGCCATCATCCAGAACATTCAACCAAACATTTCCAGTAGCTTTTCTTGCACATCCCACAGTTGTCACAACCCTCCATTTACTAGACCCCTCTGGAATATAGACACCTGAGTACCCACTCTGGGCAATTGATCTTTCGATGTGGTAACTCTGTTATGTGTGCTATGATCACTCACATTAACACTTCTGGTCCTTGATCTACCATACCACAAAACACATGAGCATTTGAGGTACAAGGTGCCTCATTTACTTCTATCAGATGCTCAGTGTCCAAGATTTTGTAATTAATTCTGATTATTCACGAGGAATGAACCCTAAACAGTTTGATTGCCATTTTTGATAAGTACTGTCTTACCATCATGACCTATTACCATACATGGGTCTTTCCATTCCCTGTGACTCTCTCTTTTACAATACATCAAATCTCCCGAAATAAATTCTGTCTCAGATGATCTTATACGATGCCTAAGGGCTCTCAGCCTTGATGAAAACACATCTCCCTGGATGTAAAGCATTCAAATGCACAGAAAAAATGAAACCAATTGCAGTACCTTCTAGAGCAGGCAAACTATTACACAGCATAGAAGGCAATTCAGAATTTTTCTCACAGACTAATTGGTAGAGACTAGACCCACCAACAACCTGGAGTAAATTCTTTGCATAAACTGCCCATGCCAGGTGGTTGTCAACTTGCAGTCTGGTTGATCAGCTAAAATGTTATGCAGGTTTCATCGATCACTACTTGATTCCTTTCACAGCATCCATTTATGAAAGGACTTTCAGCTGCAGTATTCATGACCATGACATTCATGTTTTCACACGTCCTTGAACTCATCATTGAAAAATTCCCCTCCATTATCAGTCAGAAACTTCACTAAGTCTGGTCCCTATACATTTCTCCATGATTTG
This sequence comes from Heterodontus francisci, assembly GCF_036365525.1. Lineage (NCBI taxonomy): Eukaryota > Metazoa > Chordata > Chondrichthyes > Heterodontiformes > Heterodontidae > Heterodontus > Heterodontus francisci. The sequence continues at coordinate 86,095,705 of NC_090376.1, read as the reverse complement.
TCTATAATAACCCTTCTGTCCTTACTGAATATTTTTGTAGAAAGACGAAATCAGGTTGCCTGGTCCACAAAATGTAGAATAAAAACATTTCTGTCTTTGTCCTGTGCCTTTTGATCCATGGCAACTACCTTGTTTTAGTTTTAGTTTTTAGAGATACAGCACTGAAACAGGCCCTTCGGCCCACCGAGTCTGTACCGACCATCAACCACCCATTTATACTAATCCTACACTAATTCCATATTCCTACTACATCCCCACCTGTCCCGATATTTCCCTACCACCTACCTACACTAGGGGCAATTTATAATTGCCAATTAACCTATCAACCAGCAAGTCTTTTGGCATGTGGGAGGAAACCGGAGCACCCAGAGGAAACCCACGCAGACACAGGGAGAACTTGCAAACTCCACACAGGCAGTACCCAGAACTGAACCCGGGTTGCTGGAGCTGTGAGGCTGCGGTGCTAACCACTGCGCCACTGTGCCGCCCACGTGTTAAAGTCACATGCTAATGGAAGGCTAGCAATCTGATGTGGCAGCATCCTCCAATACTTTTCCCAAATGTCATAATTCTTACTAATCTTTTCTATTCGCCTTCATCAACCACACCCGCATTCTTGAGTAGGATTTTTAGCCTTGGACAAGTAGGGTGAGCAAATTGTCTATATAACTTTAAGACAATTTGTTGATTTTACCCTGATTCTTATCACCTGATGCCAGTAATTCTTGTCTAACACACTGATGAGAAAAATCAGGTTTTGTTACGGGCATACAATAATGTACTGACTGGGTAAACTGCAGATCCACTGACTTTCCAAAAATAATTATCTTATCATGCTCCATGTCAAGTTTCATTTGTGCCTTTTTCATAGAAGGTTATTCCCATAAGAGGCTATGTCAGTACTTATAAAATAGTTTACTCCAGCTATTTTACATGGAATGATAACTCTCTTTAGTGACCTCAATGTGTTGTCATCACCAAACCTGAAATATTTTTATATTCCTTAACCTTGCATTGATCCTCACTACTTAATGAATCACGATAACACATTAGCCAATCTGTTCTACATACTGTTGAAGTGCAAGCACTATATAGTACTACACAGTTGAAGGACCCACGACTAACACAGTCATCATAGGACTAAACTCCTTGTGACCAGTATAATTTGTTCAGATTCATCATTATCTTCATCTTCTTCCTCAGAATTCTCTTTATCATGTGTCATTTCGAGGATTCTGCTTCTACACTTTGGCAGTTCACCACATAATGATTCTTCGAGTCACACCTGTGTTGGCATCCTTCCATCGATGAGAGCTGATGGACCTGCAACAAACAATACATTTATATGGGGTGTCTTCATATGGAGTACCTTTGCTGATGGCTGTCGAGGCCAAACTTTGAGAGGCAGGTTCTGCCACAATTACCGCACATGAAGCTACCAGGTGATATTTTGGGTCATTGCTTTTGGCATTGGTACCTGTTGCCAAGCTTCTGTAGCCATTGGTCATGATGATGGTGCATACCGACCCACAAGAGGTGTCGCTCTTCCATTAGCTAGTGACTCCCAGGTGCGATTGTCAATGCTTAGGGTCTTCATATCATTCTTGCAGGTGTCCTTTGGGAACCCCACTGATCACCTGGCTCTGGCTACCTTACCATACAGAAGGTTCTTGGGTATAAGACTGTCTTCCATCCTGTGGACGTGCCCAATCCACTGAAGCCGCCTCTGTTTCCTTAGTACTAACACACTTGGGAGCTCTGCCTTTGCGAGAACTGCTGCATTTCTGATTTTGTCCTGCCAGGATATGCCCATAATGTGCCACAGACAACGAAGATGGAAGTTGTAGTGCTTCTTTTCCTGGTAACTGTAAGTCACGCATGTTTCACAGCCATACAGCAAGGTGCTGAGAACACAGGCCTTTATAAACCTTGGCTTGTTCTTAAGGGTCAGCTTGATGTTATTCCATGCATGTTTTGTGAGTCAGCCAAAGGTGGTAGCTGCTTTCCCTATGTGTATATCAAGTTCTGCATCAAAGGGACAGATTGTCACTGTGGACCTGAGGTAGCAGAATTTGCTAACCACTTCCAGGGGGTTGTTACGTATTGTGATCGGGGCGGAGATGTAACACCTTGTCCCATGACCACAGTTTTCTCAATGTTTATAGTCAGGGAGAACAAGTTACAGGCAGGGGAGAGTCCGTCCATGAGTCTTTGCAGCTGAGTTTCCATGTGGGCAACTAAAGCAGCATCAGCAGTGTAGAGGAGTTCTTTGATCAGGATGTGATGTCCTTTTGTCTTCACTTTCAGTCTTGATAGATTGTAGAGCTTGCCATCTGGCCTAGTATGCAAGTAGGCTCCTTCCATATCTGCAGGGAAGGCAAGGGTAAGAAGCATGGAGAAGAAGATGCCAAACAGAGTGGGGGCTGGGGCTCAGCCCTGTTTCACTCCAGTTTTCACTCCAAAACTGTCAGAAATTGAACCATTAAACTCTACAGAGCAGTGTATGTTGTCATGGAAGGAACTAATAAGACAGAGGAGCTTTCCTGGACAGCCAATTTTCCCCAAAATCTTCGAGAGTCCTGCTCTGCTGAACGTGTCGAATGCCTTAGTGAGACTTATAAAAACAAGGTAAAGGGATATACCCTGTTCCCTGCGCTTCCCTTGTAGCTGGCATATAGAGATAATGTCCACAGCAGGTCTGCCAGCATGGAAGCCACACTGTGCTTCCGGGTACACTCGGTCTGCAAGTAGATGGAGTCTTTTAAGTATGACCCTAGCAAAAGCCCGTGATGCTGAGGAGTGAGATGCCCTTGTAGTTTTTGCAGTCTCCTTTGTCGCCTTTGTTCTTGTATCATGTGATGATTTTTTTGTGTCATGCATTTCATGTGGAATGGAGCCTACCTTCCAGCAGAAAAGGAGAAGGTCATAAAGTTGTGGCAATAGATGGGACTTTCCATTTTTGAGCAGTTCAGCTGAGATTCCGTCCTTGCTGGGTGCCCTTCTGTTCGCTAGGCGGTCTATGGCCCTCTTGAGCTCAAGTATGAGAGTTCTTCATCTCCATGACAGGAAGTTGTGGTAGAGTGTCCAGAGCAGATTGGGAGATGTCCGACTCATGGGAGAACAGCTCACAGTAATGTTCAGCCCAGCGGGACATCTGTCAGTGAGTACTTCATCTGCCAACATTGGGGGAGCAACCTGAAGCACCTAATAACTGTTTCTTGGGCATTCCTGGGATTTATTTGCCGATTATTGTTGTTCCAATTCTGTCATCTGCTGTAATTTTTTTTATTTAGAGATACAGCACTGAAACAGGCCCTTCGGCCCACCGAGTCTGTGCCGACCAACAACCACCCATTTATACTAACTCTACAGTAATCCCATATTCCCTATCACCTACCTACACTAGGGGCAATTTACAATGGCCAATTTACCTACCACCTGCAAGTCTTTGGCTGTGGGAGGAAACCGGAGCACCCGGCGAAAACCCACGCAGACACAGGGAGAACTTGCAAACTCCGCACAGGCAGTACCCAGAATCGAACCCGGGTCCCTGGAGCTGTGAGGCTGCGGTGCTAACCACTGCGCCACTGTGCCGCCCATGTCAGATATGACAAAGGTTGTTTCATCCTCATTCTGCCTGTCTTTAATCCTTCCATTGTATTGATGCCTGCATCCAGTATCTGAACCATTTCAAAATTTAACAATCATTGAGTCCTCTATCCTTTGTGTCTCTTTAGAAACTTCTATTTGTTCCACAAAGCCTGAAGGAGATGGCTGTTTCTCCAGGAAATGTTCAAGGCAGCAGACATCTGATCCAACAACTGGGCGGCATTGCCCCTAGTATAGGTAGGTGGTAGGGAAAATATAGGGACAGGTGGGGATGTGGTAGGAATATGGAATTAGTGTAGGATTAGTATAAATGGGTGGTTGATGGTCGGCACAGACTCGGTGGGCCGAAGGGCCTGTTTCAGTGCTGTATCTCTAAAAAAAAACTAGTAGCCTGTCCATATGCACAACCCAGCAATGTGAATGCTAGTACTGATCCAGGGATACCCAAATTGAATTTCATCAATCCTTTATACAATCTGTTGAAGTCCATGATATATTCCTCTATGGATGTTTTCAGAAATCTTTCAAAGTCTGACCATGCCTCTTAGGCATTTAACGTGTCATCTTTCTTGTAGATTTCATCCAAGAATTCAAATAGAAGATCCGAACCTTCATCCTAATACAACTGACAGGCATCCATCTCACAAAATACTTTCCTACAAGAAGTAAATTCAGAAGTAAGCATGAATGCCAAAGCCATAACTTGTTTCCTCTTTGGTATGGAGGTAATTTGTGTCCACATATCTTCTTCATTCTTCCACTGGTCCTATGGTTCAGACTCCAAGATAATCAGAGGATAATCATAACCAAACAATTTACATTTGCTTCATAATGGCCACTAAGTTTTTAGCTTTCTTAGTTTACAACCTTCACCTTTAGGCAACCATCCTCTGCCACAGTGTTGTACTCCAGAAAGTCAGTTGGTGAAGGATAGAACTGGACCCAACCTTTACACTCAATTATAAGCATTTATTTACTGAGTTACACACATCATAAGCAGCATCTCCGAACACAACAACCACAGTTTCAGCCTGTTCCTATTTATAGGAGAACAATTGAATCCCCAGTTTATACTCACCACCTGCATAGAATTAAAACAATTAATATAATATTAACACAGATTTCTGGACTGCTGCAAGTCCTTCCATGCTTCTTTGAGCACTGGTATCCATAGCCATGATGGCAGCAGTCGGAGTCTGGATGGCAACAAGCTGAGATTGCATGACTTCAGTCTGAGCTTCCATTCAAGCACCCACACGTTGGGTGACTTCTGCTTGTGCTGCGATGGAATCTGAGATATCAGCCATCAGACACTGCATATTAGTTGGGTCTGCAAGTGTTCTCATAGGCTCCAGGCTCTGTGCAAAGCCCTGTGCCAACTTGGTGCTGGATTTCTCCATGCTCCTTGACATTACCAGCAGGCTGTCTAGCAGTCCTACCAATGCACCAACCATTTCTTTGGGCATACCCATCAGTCATTTTCTCTACGTCGCCATATTGAAGTCCTCACCTGAATAATCTCAGCAGAACTCATGTGCAATCACACCCTCCAGGGAGCTGGTATCTGCGCTACCCTTTTCCGCTGCTCTGGTTGCAGGTAACTCATCCCTGCTGACTCATCAGAAGCAGATTCCCCCTCTACGCTACCCTCTAAAGTTCGCGCAGTGCCAGAATCTGAGCTGGTGGGTGTGAAAGCGAGTGTGAGTGATGGTGTTTCTTCATCATCAGTCTCTTGTTTCTTCTTGCACTTCATGCTCCTGCACCACTGCTTTGTCAAGTTGCAGTTCTTATGTATCTGAAAGGAGAAAGGTACAAGGGTAGGGTTATGGTGAGGGAAATAGCAGGAGGGGGAAAGCAAGACGTGCATGCTCATACCATTTGCAGCTTGTAAATCAGAAGAGATTGTGGGATGAGGAGTTAAATCGGATTTGAGAAGGAGGATTAGGTCAGAACGTACTGTCATCTTCAATAGTTTCAGCTCCACCACTTATCACGGACTGAGTTGTGATTGCAGCACCATTTCCTCCATTCGGGTGAGGACATGCAACTTTGGCTATCCCCGTTGATTAGCTGCTGCTGTCCGCAGTTAGGCACCACTTTGTCCTGTTAGAGAGAGTATGGCTCAATGTGTTTGGGTGATGTATCTGTCATAGTTGCATAGTTTTGAGTTGTGGGTCTGAGGCTTGCAGGGCTATGTGTGTAAGGGTGATGTGAGGCTATGTTGATAGGTGAGTGAAGCGGGGATGGTGAATTGAACAGTAGGTGAGGCTAGTGGTTCATTTGTAAGAATGTGGCATTTGAAGATGCATTCACTCACCTTGGCCACTTCTGTGTGATCATTGAATTTCTTGCAGCATTGCATTCAGGTCCTCAGGGCTACACTGCTGGCTTTGACTGTGATGGCTATCTGCTCCCACTGCTTTCACAGTGTCTGTCTGGAGGGCATACTGGTCCCCTGTTTATAGAGATCCTCCCACTTCCTGTCCACCTCCTACACCAAGGCCTCCAGTGCTGCACCTGAGAACCCTGGAACATAATTTTTGCCCTGTTGTGCTATGTGCCATGTACCATATTTACTCCTCTTGTAAGTCAGACACTGTTCCCCAGCCACTTCCAGCATCTGCTGCAGCCAGAATGCACCTCCCCTTTAAGAGGTACAGACTGGCTTTAAGTAGTGCAGGCTAGAGTTAAGGTGTGCTAGTTTCACATGAAATTGGGCTTCCTGCTGAGGTGTGCCACCACTTAACAGTGTTTAGCACTGGACTTCATGTTACTATCATTTAAATTATCAGGCAGCAAGAAATTTGCATGCTGCCTGCATCTGAAGGATCGGACATGGGTTAATCGCATATCACAGTCCCTGTTTTCAGGCTTTATCCAATTTTCTCCCTAAATATTTGAGTGGAGTCAGTGATTTATAGCATTTTAAATAATTCTATTTGCACACTGCGTTTTTACAGTCTTTATTTCTATTAGGTTCTAAAACTGAATAACAATTGTTTCAAACACAGGAAAAGAAAATTTGTCTCTGCCAAAGCTTTTCTCTAAAAGTAATGAGACATATAAAAATAGAGCTCATTGTAATTTTTAGATGTATGACCATCTCAGTTGCTGATTATATATTTTTACTTTTGTATAAAGCATATTTGATGGATTAGAAGGAGTCAAGAGTTTAGCCACAGGCTTTGTTGCAGAGTTAAAGATATTGAATTCAATACAAATTGCCAAGTGTTTATCATCAAGTTCGCTGCCAGTTATTTTGAAATTGTTCCACATTTGATTCACCGTTTCTTCTAAAACTGGAGGGAAAATTTGCCATGTGTGTGTCGGAATTTTCAATTCAGAGTTCAGTTGTGATTTTCTCACAGTAGATTCTTCAGTTAAGATAAACATTTAAAAAGGTATCTTTCCCTTTCCTCATTATACTAAGAACATCAAATACCTTTTTTAATGTGACCATACAAAGAAAAACCTTAATTTATGTAGTACATTTGCACATCTCTCAGTGATGTTTTAAAGTGTTTCACACACATTTAATTATCTTAAAGTCTAGTGGCTGTCATACTTCAGGTAAAAGTAGCAGCAATTCTATGCACAATAATATCCACAAATAGTAATAAGATGAATGATTAGTTAATCTATTTGGGTATTTTTGATGGTGTTTGCAAGGGAATGTTGGCTGGAGAATTTTCAGTCAGGGGAGCAGGAAATTTTTTTGCTCTTTTCCAAATATTGCCATGCGATCTTTAATTTTCCAAATATTGCCATGCGATCTTTAATTTTCACCTGAAAAGGCAGTGGGGGCTTCAGATCAATATTTCATTCAAAAGACAGTTGAGACTTCCACCTGAAATGTAGCAAAATTGGCAGTGCAGCTGTGTCACCTCAGGTTGCCAATTCTGGTTGGAGACATCCCTGGAGATTTGACATGTGACCTGTAAGTGTTATGCCACTCAGCTTTCCTGCCCTGTTAAGGCTCTTGATCCTCTTGGTGCACTGTCTCCAGATGGGAAGGACCATACTTCTGTTGCTCACTTCCTGGCCCTCTTTCATGCACACCTGCATGGTTTGAGAGGCTGGTCTTTTCCTGCCACCCTTGGCAAACATCACCTCACTGCAGTCCTTGAGATCCCACAGCAGGACATTCAGATAAGCATGAGAGACCTGTGAGGGGAGGCAGTGGTGGAGTTCTGGATGCAGCCTTCCCAGGTCTCCTCTCCATTCCTGTGATTGCTACATCCTCAGGACTCTATATCCAGGTCAGCCTTTCTAACCCATGCCACGGTCCCTTTAATTAGAAATCCTTCCTTTGGCAGATGCCGCATTATCCCTCCCATCCTCTCTGATTGGTCAGTAAACCCAGAAGCGGAATGTTAATGCTGTGGCTCCATTAGAGAGCCACGGAAAAGCCTGCTGCAGATTCCAACAGGTTCCTGACCCGCTACAGGTCCATTGTTTCAACTGGTACTATTATTTAAAAATTCTGCCCTATATGCTGGGTATAGCCTCCTGCGTACAGTCCCCAAGAGGCGCAGGTGCTGGTGATTGCTCCTGCTGCTGCCCCTCCTCCAACTCTTGTTCTGTCCAGAACAAAGAAGCAAAAACTCAACCATAGTAAGTAGCGAAACTCTACTATAAGGCAAAAAAATGTGGTAATAACAATCTGGAAGCTGGAAGCTCTCCTGGCAAACCAGACAGAAAAAGATCCTGTAATCCAGTGAGCTGCAGCTGAGAGTCCCTTTCTATATTGCTTCCAGAGCTCTCAGACACCAATCCCACTCAATATTACTGGCAAGTTCAGGATTAAGGGAATGCATATGATGTCACTGAAGCACGTCTTTGACTTTTAAATTCGGGCATTGCTTGTCTGGTGCAGTGCCTTTCCTAAGTCTAAAAACAGCAGATTGATGGTCGACAGGAACAGGAAGTAGGGAGCCCCAAATAGGATTCTAAACACCCGCCAGCCTGGTTCTTATTGGACTGAATGGCTTAAAAATCAACCCTTTACTGTTTCAGCTGTGTTTTTTTAAGCACTACAGTTGTTCAGTTGACAGCCTGAATTATATAAATTGAACAATAAACAATCTACTCCATTGGTTAAGAGTATAAGGAATAAATGAACCAAATAAATAAACTTTCTCCAAAGGAAGCTGTCATGTTATTTAATCAGCTGTAAGTGAATGGACAGTTGGTCATTATATAACATCGTTTGCACTTTTTTAGGTCAATAACTAGGCAACAGCAGTAGTCATGGAAGTTACACAGATGACACTGAAAGCAAAATAGGCTATCATTCTTTCTTACTATTGCAAAATGCTGTTATGTACTACATCCATTATTATACTTAAAAAAGCTTTAAATACAGAGGGTCTGTTCAATCACAGATGATAAAGTCAACAGCTTATTACAAGAAAACTGTCTCTTAACATTGTGACCTATTTTCAATCACAGGAGGAAGGAAAGTCTTTCATCTGGTGTTCAATTGCAATTTTTTGAATTTAGAAATGTATCCTCTTTGAAACCTGTTCAGTATTTTCCTTGACTTAGGAAGGATTATTATTGTATAAGTATAACTCACATTAAAAATTTAAATGTTTCCCCGATTTAAATATGCTATTCCTGATATACCTGAATGATCATCAAATGAGTTGCAACATTATTAATTAATCATACTTAAGGAAGTAATATACTGGTGTTGGTTCAGTGTTTCTGCGGGCCCCGATTATTTACTTTGATTTACATCTATTTTAAGTTTGGACAGTTTAATGAGATTTGCCACTATTATAGTGATACTTCAGCATAACTTGACATTGGCAAAATAGGCACAAAATGGCAGTTCGTGACATTTGAAAAATAAACATGCCTTCTGAGCAGGTCTAAACATCAAAGCAACTGCTGCTTCTTGTTATACAGGAACCTGTGCTGGAAGTTTCTTCAAGGTCAACAATGGGTCAGAACAGCACTGGATTCAGTTGTGATGTCCTCAGGTGAATGACCTGCTGATACACATTGCTCACAAGTAAACAATGACTTTTTGGTAAGGCAATAGAGACTGATTACACCCATTGAAAAGTACTCAGTAAAGAGTCAACAGGGTAAATTCTAATCTAGACCTATTTTTAGATCCAGACCCAGTGCTGCAGAGGCAATGTGCACCTGAACCAGGAGGTCCATGGTCGGCCCAAAAATTTCCTTGGGCCTCATTAGCATTTTATGCGTGAGCTGCCGCCTGTTGTTCCTTCACAGGGAGCTTGAGAATTGGAAGTGCTGTATGTTAGGCCTCTTGCCTCATCGGCAGTGGCCCAAAGTTAAGTCCTGGAAGTGAAAAAAGCAAAATAAATGGACAGTTTGTAAAAATTAGAGCAAAGTAAAATTAACTGTTCTTAATAAGGTGTGCAAAACAATAAACTATTTTTTAAAAACCTGCCATGAAAAAGGATGGCAGAGCAAAAGATAAATGAGAAGTAGAGGTCTAGCAATTTTGCTGTTGAAAACCTCTGCACACTCCTCAATGAGGTGATGGCAAGGGATCAGCGGCTTCTGAGAAATGAGATACCTAGGGCACCGCGGGAAGTCAGCATGCTGGCATGGAATGAGATGGCACAGGGTCTGAATGCTAACTGCACCATGCCACAGACAGTGGAACAGTGTCACAAAAAATGGAATGATTTAACACAAGCTGCTCAGGTTAGTACGGATCATTAGGAGATTAAGATTAAGATTTTTTAATGTTCTTAGTCTTACAGATGCAATAAATAGTGAAGAGCTTGCTTATGTGTGGGGTGGTCATGGTTCAATCTAAAGTCAACTGGTCATAAAATTGAGTGAACATTGGTGATGGGCCTCACCACGTATTTTTAAAGATCAATTTATTATCTGTACTCCAGAGATCTGAGGTGTCAAATTGCAATCAGACCCTGTAGACAAAGTAAAAGCAAAATACTGCGGATGCTGGAAATCTGAAATAAAAACAAGAAATGCTGGTAATACTCAGCAGGTCTGGCAGCATCTGTGGAGAGAGAAGCAGAGTTAACATTTCAGGTCCGTGACCCTTCTTCAGAACCTGTATACAAACAAACACAAACTAATTTTTAGTTTGCATGTCTGTGTAAAGGAAGATGGCTCATAATGCCTCTGAAATGTCAAGGGCAGGCGGTGGTATGGCCCTTCTAAAGGAAATGAGTGAACACAAGGAAAGAATTGGTCAGCTGATGGGTGTCAGTCAGTATCACTTCAGTGTCTGGTTCCCAAGCAGATGTTGGAGTGAAGAAAGATGTCACCTTCTTGCTTTGGCCATTTGCATGTTGGCTGCAGAGATGAAAAGGAGATTAAAGGAGCATATGAGCTTCTGTAATATGATATGTGAACATGCTTCACCATTGTGAAATTTTTAGTTTTCCCTTTCCACAGGTGCACACCTGTCCTTGGACACATAGTCTGCAGGGGCCAGTGACAAGGGGGCTCCAGAGGGTGGTGATGCAGGCCCTGGGGAGGGCAGTGATGCAGGCCCTGTGGAGGGCGGTGAGCCAGGGCCTGCAGAGGGCAGAAAGTGGTGATGCAGGCCCTGGGGAGGGTGGTGAGGTGGGACCTGCAGAGGGCAGTAATGCGGGCCCTGCAGAGGTGATGAGGCTGAACCTGCAGAGGGCAGTGATGTAAGCCCTGTGGAGGACGGTGACACAAGGCCTTCAGGGGCTGGTGATGCGGGCCCTTGGGAGGGTGATGAGGTTGGGCCTGCAGAGGGCTTTGAGGCGGTGCCTGGAGAGGGTGGTGATGCGAGGCATTCAGAGGGCGGTGAGGCTGTGCCTGGAGCGGGTGGTGACGCAAGGCATTCAGAGGGTAGTGAGGCGGTGCCTGGAGAGGGTGGTGACATTCCGTACTTCCAAACCAGTTGAAAACATTTGGAAATGTCACTTGGTCTTAACTGGTCTTTTCTGATCTCAACTGCAAGCAAGTGGGCTGGAAACAGCTGGGATAACTGACAATCTTAACTGGTAACCATTTGACATTCCCAGTTGCCCAGTCAACTTTGACCGGAACCATTTGAGCTCATCTGGTACCAGTTGGCTTGCCGACTGGTTCATCTGGAATCAGTTGGTAGGCAAAGTGGAACCAGTTGCAGTTAAGTGGAGCCAGTTGACATATAGCTGCTTCAACTGTAACCGGTTGACAGGCAGAATCTTTGAACTGGAATCCAACTGGATTGACTTAATCAAACCAGTAAGACTGTCTGCAGCTTAACAAATACCCCTGTGTCTCTTTCTCTGTCCCTTTCTCTGCCTGTGTGTTCTTTGGTTCTTAGGATCATGCTCTAGTATCTTTTGTTTCAGAGCTGCCTACGTGATATCCATTGAATTGGACTGTGTTCTGCATTGCTGCACCTAGCTCTGTAAGAAGGTGTAAAATATGTTTAAATTCATGTTTTGAATGGAAAGACTGTGAAATATGTTTGAGGTCATTTATGAAAAAGGTTTTTATTGAAAGAATTGTTGTATTTCTTTTTAAAGATGTTGTTTTCTGAAAGATATGGTGCAAGACGGTGCCATTAAGCCTGGGGTGAGAAAGGACAAGCCAATCAGTTTAGGAAAAAAGGATCAATTGTTCAAAGGTCAGGAAGGACAAGTTGCACAGAATTTGCAATTTGCCACGTAGGCAGCTCTGAAAAAAAATGATACAACAGCAGGGTCCTAAGAACCACAGAACAGCCAGAGACAGAGACACCGCACGTATCACAGAAAAAGACTCACACAGAAGAAGGAGCCAGAATAGAAAAAGACATCAGAGAAGGACTGAAGGCAACATCACCTGTGTCCAGGCAGCTTTGAGAAGCAAGGATCAAAAGTGGCTTGTCTACTATTGCCTATTGTTGAGTATTTTGTTTATTGCCATTTAGTTTGTTGACTTGTCGCACTGAAACCATTGTCATGAATCTAATTAATGTTTAAATTTTGTATTTTGATTACAGCTGTAATTTATCTTTTTGCACTTTAACTGCTATTCTCAATTATTTCTTGATTTCCGTACTGTGTTTAATTTGGTTTTTGCTATGTAACTATGTTTTGTGTTTTACTGCATCACAATAAACTTTGAAAAAAACAACACAGTCAAGAGTGTTTTAAGCTTTGCTGCATGACCACAGCACACACCACATATGTAATTTTCACTTGTTAGTGGTACTTATACAAACACTTTTCGCAAGTTAATATTCTGGTCTTAAATGAAACGAGTTGAGCCAGAAACCAGTCTCACTGATCACAACTGTGGCAAATATAATTTTCAACTGGAAACAGGTTCACTGGTCTCAACTGGAGCCAATATAATTTTCAAGTGGAATCAGTACAACTGGTCCAGTTGTCTACATTTCCATGGGCAACTGGTTCAGTGGACCAGTTTCAACTGGTATATAGGTGAGTAGGAGCAGGAGGAGAAAAAACAGGGCAGGGCATGTAGGAGGAGAGAACATACACAGATGGAAGGGCAGGGGAAGTGGCATTGTCACTCCTGTCCCTACATGGCACCTTCAGGGGGTTAATGCCGGGGGGTGGTGAGTGGGGTAACCAAGATGAACCTCACCTCACTGACTCTCCAAACCCCTGACCACCCTGGCTCTGTGCAAGACACACACAATTCCTCTCTCACAGGCAGACATGAAGCCTGTGGGAAGGAATGTGATTTCTGAGTCCCACCTATCGGGGGCTGAGGGAACTCTGAGAGTTATGTAGATGCATCTGCGTCTTCTGTATGACAGAGTAAATGTCACTCCTTGTTGATGTCGATTTGGAAGAGGATTTAATTATTTAAGAATTTAGTGAACATTGGTTACTGAGCCAGGCACGTACCTTGACTTTCTTGCCTCCATGTGACAGGAGATCAAGAACGTTGGCAAGAACATTTGAGATCAGCTGGTCCATATTGCTAAGAATGCAGGTAATATTTACCAAGTTCTTTTACATGTAATTGAGGTGTATACATCGGATAGGGCTGTACTGAATATGACACCCATAAAATCACTACCCGCCCCTGCCCCATGCCAGCTCCCATTGCAGACATAGTACAGGTGCAAGGACCAGCAGCTGCACCTCGAATGGACGCTACTTCTCGCAATGTCCCTTTGGAGCAGCAGCTCTAGAGCTCTGAGTTCCCTGATGAGGGTGAACAGACAAGACGCAGAGGTCATGCCCGTGGCACAAGCGGGATCAATTCACGAGGAAGGATGAGGCGTGGGAGGCAGTATAGTGCCCCTCTTTTGCACTGCCCACTTCCTCTTGCTCAGATCTTGTCACAGTGACTGTCGGGTAAACTTGCGAAGGAGCAAGTCCGTTATTTTTGTTCTTTGTTCTTTAATTGTTAGTGTTGCTGTGTTTATTGTTATTTATATTTCTTTCACAATTGTTTATATTCTAATTGTTTTTGCTGCAGCTCTTTTTAAGTCTTAATCTGTTAACCTGTAACTGTTTGAAAATTTGTGGTAATATCAGTGCTAACATTACACGTATTTCCAAAGTAGAAAGTGACTATTTACCTCCATTTCTACTTAAAGTTTTGCACAAGGCATTTCAAAGTTTATGTAAAGTTTTTTTGCAACAACTACCTAACTTTTTTAAAAGTTTTACACTGAGTATTTGGTGATTCAATAAAAGTTCATGATTTCACTTTCAGTCTTGCCTGTTCTTTTGTCTGCTGTCCCAGGGAAGGGAGAGGAGAGGCCCTCTTGCCATTTTCATCACTGCTGAGCTACAAGCCTCTCTCTAGACGCCCTGCCTGCTGTAGCCATGGCTTCCTCGGGTGATCCACAGACCATGAGCCCAGTGACAATTAGGTTGGCATCCTCCATATCATTCTTTTCCACCGGCAATGAGCACTACTAGCCTCACAGTTATTTTTAATGCAAAACTCGGGCCATTATGTGCAATATCATGGGTTATTGACTATTGAGATATTAAGGCTCTTACATCTTTGCACACCTGGGGGCTGCAATTTCAAATGCCGGTGGGGGGCAGGGAGCGGGTGCGATTTAAAAATTGCTTACCTGGAGGATGGCACTGGGTCCTGCCACCTGCAGAACATGGAGTGATTTTTAAATGGTTGGGGGTGGGGGGGGTGTGGTGGCTGGTGGGTGGGTAGCGGGAAATCTGCACACCTCCAATTAATTGACTGTAGAGCTCGTTGAGAAGCTCATTGAAAGGCTTGTCAGAAGTAGTTAGCGATTATCAATGGAAGGAGTTAGGAGGGCTAAAAGGGGTCATGAAAAGTCATTGGCAAACAGGAAAAAGGAAAAATCCCAAGGCTTTTTATACATATATAAAGAGCAAGAGGGTAACCAGGGAAAGGATTGGCCCACTCAAGGACAGAGATGGGAATCTATGCATGGAGCCAGAGGAAATGGGTGAGGTGCTAAATGAGTACTTTGCATCCGTATTCACCAAGGAGAAGGACTTGGTGGATGATGAGCCTAGGGAAGGGAGTGCAGATAGTCTCAGTCATCTCATTATCAAAAAGGAGGAGTTGTTGGGTGTCTTGCAAAGCATTAAGGTAGATAAGTCCCCAGGGCCTGATGGGATCTATCCTAGAATACTGAGGGAGGCAAGGGAAGAAATTGCTGGGACCTTGACAGAAATCTTTGCATCCTCATTGGCTATAGGTGAGGTCCCAGAGGACTGGAGAATAGCCAATATTGTTCCTTTGTTTAAGAAGGGTGGTAAGGATAATCCAGGAAATTATAGGCCGGTGAGCCTTATGTCAGTGGTAGGGAAACTATTAGAGAGGATTCTTCGGGACAGGATTTACTCCCATTTGGAAACAAACAAACTTATTAGCGAGAGACAGCATGGTTTTGTGAAGGGGAGGTCGTGTCTTACTAATTTGATTGAGTTTTTTGAGGAAGTGACGAAGATGATTGATGAGGGAAGGGCGGTGGATGTTGTCTATATGGACTTTAGTAAAGCCTTTGACAAGGTCCCGCATGGCAGACTGGTGCAAAAGGTGAAGTCACACGGGATCAGAGGTGAGCTGGCAAGATGGATACAGAACTGGCTCAGTCACAGAAGACAGAGGGTAACAGTGGATGGGTGTTTTTCTGAATGGAGGGATGTGACTAGTGGTGTTCCGCAGGGATCAGTGCTGGGACCTTTGCTGTTTGTAGTATATATAAATGATTTGGAGGAAAATGTAGCTGGTCTGATTAGTAAGTTTGCGGACGACACAAAGGTTGGTGGAGTTGCGGATAATGATGAGGATTGTCAGAGGATACAGCAGGATATAGATCGGTTGGAGACTTGGGTGGAGAAATGGCAGATGGAGTTTAATTTGGACAAATGTGAGGTAATGCATTTTGGAAGGTCTAATGCAGGTGGGAGGCATACAGTAAATGTCAGAACCCTTAGGAGTATTGACAGGCAGAGAGATCTGGGCGTACAGGTTCACAGGTCACTGAAAGTGGCAACGCAGGTGGATAAGGTAGTCAAGAAGGCATACGGCATGCTTGCCTTCATCGGTCGGGGCATAGAGTATAAAAATTGGCGTCATGTTGCAGCTGTACAGAACTTTAGTTAGGCCACACTTAGAATATTGCGTGCAATTCTGGTCGCCACACTACCAGAAGGACGTGGAGGCTTTGGAGAGGGTACAGAGGATGTTTACCAGGATGTTGCCTGGTCTGGAGGGCATTAGCTATGAGGAGAGTTTGGAAAAACTCGGATTGTTTTCACTGGAACAACGGAGGTGGAGGGGCGACATGATAGAGGTTTACAAAGTTATGAGCGGCATGGACAGAGTGGATAGTCAGAAGCTTTTTCCCAGGGTGGAAGAGTCAGTTACTAGGGGACATAGGTTTAAGGTGCGAGGGGCAAAGTTTAGAGGGGATGTGCGAGGCAAGTTTTTTACACAGAGGGTGGTGAGTGCCTGGAACTTGCTGCCGGGGGAGGTGGTGGAAGCAGATACGATAGCGACGTTTAAGAGACATCTTGACAAATATATGAATAGGAAGGGAATAGAGGGATACGGTCCCCGGAAGTGCAGAAGGTGTTAGTTTAGGCAGGCATCAAGATCGGCGCAGGCTTGGAGGGCCGAATGGCCTGTTCCTGTGCTGTACTGTTCTTTGTTCTTTGTTCTTTGAAGGGCATGGGGAAAACACAACATCTGGAACACGGCAGGGTGCAGAAGTCGTGAACATGCGGGGGGTGGGTGGGAGCCATGAGGGCTCTTAGAACTGCTGTTTAACGTATTGTAGAAGTGCAGAATAAAGTTCAGCTGTTCAAACTCTGGCACAGTCTAGCCATTGCTGGAAACTAGCAAGAAATATAAAAATAGACTGTAAAAGCTTCCACATGTATATAAAAAGGAAAAGAATAGCTAATGCAGCATTGGTCTCTTAGAGAATGAGACTAGGCAATTAATAATGGGAAACAAGGAAATGGAAGAGACTTTGAAAAAGTATTTTGTACCTGTCATCACGGTCGAAGACACAAAAAGCATCCCAAGAATAGTAGAAAATCAAGAGGCTAAAGGGAGGGCGGAATTTAAACCATCACTATCACTAGAGAAAAAAGTACTAGGAAAACAAATGTGACAAAAGGTTAGCAAGTCCCCTGGACCTGATGGCCTGCATCCTAATGTCTTAAAAGTGCCTGCAGGGATAGTGGATGCATTGGTTGTAATCTTCCAAAATTCCCTAGATTCTGGAAAGGCCACAGTGGATTGGATAACTGCAAATATAACATCTTTGTTCAAGAAAGGAGGGAGACAGAAAGCAGGAAACTATAGGCCAGTTAGCCTAACACCTGCCATTGGGAAAATGCTGAAATCCATTATTAAGAAAGTAATAGCAGGACGTTTAGAAAATCATAATACAATCAGGCAGTCAACATGGTTTTATGAAAGAGGAATCATGTTTGACAATTTTTATTAAGGCTCTTTGGGGGATGTAACAAGCAGGGTGGATACAAGGGAACCAATAGATGTACTGTATTTGGATTTCTAAAAGGAATTTGAAATGTGCCACATTAAAGTTTACTGCACAAGATAAGAGCTCATGGTTCAGGGGGCTACATAGTAGCATGGATAAAGGATAGGCTGACTAACAGGAAAGAAAGAATTGAGATAAAATGGGTCATTTTCACATTGGCAAACTGTAAATAGTTGAGGGCCCACAGGGATAAGTGCCAGGGCCTCAACTAATTATGATCTATATTTATTACTTCATCCACCTATACTTATTACTTGGATGAAGGGATAGAGTGTATTGTAGCCAAATTTGCTAACAATACAAAAATAGGTAAGAAAGCAAGTTATGAGGAGGGCACATCTTGATCCTTTCATGAGTGGGAACAGTTTCTCTCTATCTACTCTGTCCAGACCCCTCATGATTTGGAATATCTCTATCAAATCATCTCTCAGCCTTCTCTTCTCCAAGGAAAACAATCCTAACTTCTCCAATCTATCTTCCTAACTGAAATTCCTCATCCCTGGAACCATTCTGGTGAATCTTTTCTGAACTCTCTCCAATGCGCTCATGTATTTCCTCAAATGCGGCGTCCAGAATTGGACACAATAATCCAGCTGAGGCCGACCTAGTGTCTTATACAAGTTCAATATAACTTCCTTGCTGTTGTACACTATGCCCCTATTCATAAAGCCCAGGATACTGTACGCTTTATTAACCAATCTCTCAACCTGTCCTGCCACCTTCAATGACTTATGCACATATACACCAAGGTCCCTCTGTTCCTGCAACCCCTTTAGAATTGTACCCTTTATTCTATATTGTCTCTCTATGTTCTTCCGACCAAAATGAACACTTCCCATTTCTCTGCATTGAACTTCATCTGCCACCTGTCTGCCCATTCCACCAACTTGTCAATGTCCTTTTGAAGTTCTACACTATGCTCCTCACAGTTCACAATGCTTCCAAGTTTTGTATCATCTGCAAACTTTGAAATTGTGCCCTGTACAGCAAGGTCTAGGTCATTAATATATATCAGGAAAAGCAAGGTCCCAACACTGATCCCTGGGGAACTCCACTACAAACCTTCCTCCAGCCCAAAAAACATCCATTAACCACTGGTCTTTGTTTCCTGTCACTCAGCCAATTATGTATCCATGTTGCTACCGTCCCTTTTATTCCATGAGCTACAAGTTTGCTCACAAGTCTGTTGTGTGGCACTGTATCAAACGCCTTTTGAAAGTCCATGTACACCACATCAACAGCATTGCCCTCATCAACCCTCTCTGTTGCCTCCTCAAAAAACTCCAGCACGTTAGTTAAACATGATTTTCCCTTGACAAATCCATGCTGGCTTTCCTTAATTAACTCACATTTGTCCATGTGACTATTGATTTTGTCCCAAATTATTTTTTCCGGAAGTTTTCCCACCACCGATGTTAAACTGATGGCTTGTAGTTGCTGGGCTTATCTTTTTGAACAAGGGTGTAACATTTGCAATTCTCCAGTCCTGTGGCACCACCCCCGAGTCTAAGGAAGCCTGAAAAATTATGGCCAGTGCTTCTGCGATTTCCACCCTCACTTCTCTCAGTATACTTGGATGCATCTCATCCGGCCCTGGTGCTTTATCCACTTTAAGTACAGACAGCCTACCTTTATCTTCTTTATCAATTTTAAACCCTTCTTGTGTCTGACCTACCTCCTCTTTTAACATTGCCTGGGTTGCACCTTCTTCCTTAGTAAAGACAGATGAAACATATGCATTTAATACCTCAGCAATGCCCTCTGCCTCCATATATAAATCCATGTATAAATGTCTCTCCCTTTCCCTTTCTTTTTCTTGGAATTCTAGCTCTGGTCTCCGGTGTTCCAACTATATCTTGGCTAATGCTAGTCTGTTTGTTTCAGATTCTATGCCTGTCTCCGGTTCTTCAATTTCAATTTCAAAATGGTTGGCCACAAGTTTTAGGATTTTGGGTTTCCTAGCTTTTGGATGGATATTTATCTCTAAATGCCTCACAATACTCCTTAACTCTTCAATGGATAGGACTTTTAAACTGCCCCAAGTGACTTCACTCTGTTCTAGGAAGGTACTGACCTTGAATGTGGACATTTTAGTACACAAGGACTGAAAACCACAAGAAAACCTGCACTGAAGTTTTTAAATTATTGCTAGGGATCAATGTGCTTTCCTGCTTCCAATTTCTCATTTGTCTGAGGGTTCGATCTCGGATGGAGTGCCTCCAAGTTTCTGTTATGATCAGTTGAGGAGGGGTCAAAAGGCTTCCCTCTTTTCCTTCTCCTTGTTTGACCACAACATGCTTATTTCTTTTTAAAGTGGATATACTTGCCAAAACAGTGTTTAACTGTTTACGCACCGTGATCATAAAAAGAACCAATTAGACAGGTTTTCTTGTATTTAACGAAGAAAGAGAATAGCTTTATTGTACTTAAACCAATCTAAGTAAAATAAGAAAATATGCTCCGACTTTCATACACACACGCTCGAAGTTCACACATGCACACACACACACACACGGACCTAAATAGGTTACAGAGTGGGGAAGTGTAAATGGATGAAATTAGAGTCCAGAGAAATAAAAGGGATGAACAGTCTGTGGAGGTTGATGACTCGGCTGACTTCAGGCTGAATTTGGTGGCCGTGCGACTTTCCTTTGGTGGTCCCGAGGCTTCTGATTTGAAGATGTGGAAGCTGACTCAGTGGTTCTCCTGGAGACAGTAGCACGGCTGATTTCCTTCAAAGAATCTCTGCCTGCAGCAGGGGCGTCCCTGGCTGGTAGCGGTCAACAGGCAAGGTTTGAAGGTTGCAAGGTGGATTATAGAGAGAAAGGAAAGGGGGCCCCCACTCGGGTCTTCTCTCTTCAGCATCTAGCTGCTTGTCTCTCTACTGCACAGAAAACATCAGCTTAAACACACGAAGGGTGGGCCTGTCACATGATTGTCACCCAGTGATTCAAGCATGGTGGTTACTAGTGTGTATTCCCTCTTGCAACTTAATCAGTTCATGTCTATGAATTCCCTTCTCACAGCTAAGGTCCTATTGTTCAAATGATTAGGTTTGAGTGGTTCATCTTTACCAGTTGAATATTCAGGTAATGGCCTTGACGCCTTGCTAATGGGAGCAGGATATGTGGTTCATTTAGATTATTGTTCTTGATGGGTCTGTGCAAACATGCTGTCTCCATCTCAATGCATTGGAATGTGGAAAGTACAGTGATGCAAATTGGGGAGGCCATCTTTAACTGCCAGCATTGAGTCACCTTTTATCTGTGTTTTTTTCAAAATTTAATTCACGTTTCCAGCTGGTGGGTTAAAAATCATCATTTGGCATAACATGTTTTCGTGACAGTATGTTCTAAACAGCTTTTTACAGCACAATTACAAGATACAGTATGACATCTAAAACTGTGTTACTGCAACATTTAAGTTTAGTTGGGTGGTAATGGCCTCGAACTGAATTCAGGCCTTGTTATCCCATTAACACCGATGATGAGCCAGTGCCATATTCAAAGAGGCCTGCCAGTTTCACATAGGGTTGCCAGCCTTTCTGGAATGTCCAGGAGTCTCCCGGAATTGAAGGTTTCTCCCTGAGCACTGTTATTGGCAACACAGGAGAAAACTGGACCAAGCTCAAGAGGGGAGTAAACTGGAGAAATAATTGCCCCGAAGACAGGAATGTCCAGCCAATGACTGGGAGGGTGGGAAAAGCCCTGTATGGTCTTGCTGGAGTGGTGGAAGCCATGAATTTAATGCTCATTTACCTTTGGCCCTACAGCATTCTGATTTACCCTCAATATTAATTACCTGCACAATGTCCCGAAAATGGGATTGGGCCAGATTGGTCATGTGGTATCTAGCATCTGATTAAAAGGATGGGAGGGGAGGGGCCAAGACAATGGACAAAGACAAAAGATGAACTAAGAAGTGATTCAAAATACAGGTAATGTGATGAGAAAACAAGGAACGTGAGTGTAAAAGGAATTTGAATTGTAGAAGGTTCTCACTTGCTGGAATGGGAGGAAAGATCTTGTAAAAGTCTCTATCACGAGGGACAAAGTTTGACAAACTAATGGGACTAAAGGTAGACAAGTCACCAGGACCTGATGGCCTTCATCCAAGGGTTTTAAAGGAAGTGGCTGCAGAGATAGTGGAGGCATTGGTTGAAATATTCCAGAACTCACTGGATTCCAGAAGGGTCCCAGCGGATTGGAAAACTGCTAATGTGATGCCCCTGTTCAAGAAGGGAGGGAGACAAAAAGCAGGAAACTATAGGCCAGTCAGCCTAACATCGGTCGCTGGGAAAATGCTAGAGTCCATTATTAAGGAAGAAATAACAGGACATTTAGAAAAGCTTAACGCAATCAAACAGAGACAACATGGTTTTGTGAATGGGAAATCATGTTTGACAAATTTGCTAGAGTTCTTTGAGGATATAACATTACCTGTATTTTGAATCACTTCTTAGTTCATCTTTTGTCTTTGTCCATTGATGTAGTGTATTTAGATTTCCAGAAGGCATTCGATAAGGTGCCACATAAAAGATTATTGCACAAGATAGGAGATCACGGTACTGGGGGTAATGTATTAGCATGGATTGAGGATTGGTTAACTCACAGAAGACAGAGAGTCAGGATTAATGGGTCTTTTTCAGGTTGGAAAGGTGTAACCAGTGGAGTGTCACAAGGATCAGTCCTAGGGCCTCAATTATTTACTATCTATATTAATGATTTGAAGGAGGAGGAAGAGTGTAATATATCCAAATTTGCTGATAATATAAAAATAGGTGGGAGGGCATGTTGTGATGAGGACATAAGGAATCTGTAAGGGGATATAGATAGGTTGAGTGGGGAAAAGACTTTGCAGATGGATTTTAATGTAGGAAAGTGTGAGGTCATGCACTTTGGGAGGAAGAATCAAAAGGCAGACTATTATTTAAATGGAGGGAGACTTCCTAAAAGTGCAGCACAGAGGGATCTGGGTGTTCTTGTGCATGAAACACAAAACGTTAGCATGTAGGTGCAGCAAGTAATTAAGAAAGCAAATTGGGGGTTGAAGTTTAAAAATAGGGAAGTCTTGTTACAACTGCACAGGGTGTTGATGAGGCCTCACCTGGAGTACTGTGTGCAATTTTGGTCCCCGTATTTAAGAAAGGATATACTGGCATTGGAAGCAGTTCAAAAGAGATTCATTAGGCTGATTCCTGGGATGAAGGGGTTGATTTATCAAGAATGGCTAAACAGGTTACGCATTTATTCATTAGAGTTTAGAAGAATGAGTCTTATTGAAACGTACAAAATTCTGAGGGGGCTTGACAGGGTAGATGTTGAGAAGATGTTTCCGCTAGTGGGGGAATCTCGAACTAGGGGACATAGTTAAAGAATAAGAGGGCACTCATTTAAAATTGAGATGTGAAAGAATTTCTTCTCTCAGAGGGAATAGAGTGTCTGGAATTCTCTGCCCCAGAGAGTTGTGGAGGCTAGATCACTGAAAGTATTTAAAGAGGAGGTAGATAGATTTTTGAAGTATCGGGGAGTTGAGGGCTATGAGGAGCTGGCACGAAAGAGGAGTTGAGGGCAGGGACAGATCAGTTATGATCTTATTGAATGGCGAGGCAAGCTTGAGGGGCCAAATGGTCTACTCCTGCTCCTATTTCTTATGTTCTTATGGAGAAGAAAGTTTCAGCAGCAATCCAGAAACAGCTCAGGAAATGGGTTACCTCGACTTCCTTTGATTTATAAATTATGTTGTAATTCATCTCACTGAAAACTTTGTATTCTACAAAACTTAAATATTTTATTTGGCCTTTGGTGGTACTGAACTGTGTTGATACCTCTTTAAATAATAGGTGTAGCTGTGAGTTGTTAGAAAGAGGATCAATGCTTTATTCAGCATGTAACAAAACAAGTTAACCTACAGTAGTTATAGGAGCTGTACAAGTCTGCTGCTTTACTGGACCATACAAGAAAAGAGAGAGAGAAAAAACAAAGGAATCATATTGAAAAGCGCATGGGCATCTTCCAGTGATGAGCCAAAAAAATCACAATTTCCAATGTAATATTTGAGCTCTGTTGACATTCTAGGCCAATGGAAGCTATCATGGACTTTACAGACACAATCTTCTATGCTAATGTGTGCTGAATGAGCTACTTACATCAATTCTTTACAGAATTCGTCTGGTACCATGAGTCCCTGTCCCTTGAATATCAATTCCCCTTGGACAGTTAGTTCAACCCAAAAGTCAAAGTAGGGGTGGAAGCATTCAGATACCTCAGTCTTGATCCCAGTCCAGCTTTGCTGAAAGATTATGCACAATTGCTTCTGAACTGGGTCATCCACTGCAGCATTATTGAGTTCTTGCCAGTGTGAGTTTCCAGCCAGAGGTGATCAATTTCTTCCAGATCCCATGAAAAATCAACTTCTGGCAGGTATGCTCTGCTCAGTGTACCAGCTAGGACTATCTTCTTCCCTTATAAGATATTTTCAGGCAATATTTTTGGAGTATTAACAGCATTCTTTGGAGTCTTAACAGCATTCTTTGAAGTCTCCCAG
This sequence comes from Heterodontus francisci, assembly GCF_036365525.1. Lineage (NCBI taxonomy): Eukaryota > Metazoa > Chordata > Chondrichthyes > Heterodontiformes > Heterodontidae > Heterodontus > Heterodontus francisci. The sequence goes on along the minus strand of NC_090376.1, from coordinate 86,071,590 downwards.
GCACCTTGCTTAGTGGCTGGCGAACTATTAATTCTAACTGACGGTGGTCCCTTTCAATATTCACCACATTTCAAAGCAGATGTAAGCTTCAAATTTATCACAGGCAAACATGATTACGAGAAGTTTTTTCTCAACCTGTATGCATCTTGTCACTGCTGCTCTTAATGTCCTTGGTGTATACACAACTTGTTGTCCATTCTGCGTCATTGCTGCTCCAAGTCCAGATTGAGGTGCATTGCATTGTAGAGTGACTTCTTCCTTGAGATTATAATACCTAAGAACTGGTGTGCTGGTGACCACTACTTTAAGTCATTGCAGTGCAAATTCTTGCGATTCTCTCCAGAACCATTCTGTACTGCTACAGTAAATCTCTGACAGATGCAGGAAAAAATAATCAGATATTGTGCAAGTACAAGCATTCACGACTTCCCTGCTTTATCAGTCGGTGACATCATCTCCAAAACTGCTTTAACTTTGGCTGGATCAACACAAAGTCCTCTTCCCATAGCAATGAGTCCAATAAAAGGAATTTCCTGCCTACAAAGTTTCATTTTGTCAATGTTTAACACCGCTCCACGATCATTGCATCCATGTAGGAAAGCTTCCAAGTGTTTATCATGAATTGCTATTTCAAGTGTTTCTCCAAACTCAACTGTAGCAGAATCATCTGCAATGACCTCCATCCCTTGCAACTCATGCGTCTACATTGAAAAATATCTGGTGCTTAACTGATCCTGAATGGCATGCACTTCCAGTGGTATCGTCCAAAAAGTGCGTGGAATGTTGTAACACATCATGACTGCTCATCGAGACTCACATGGCAAAACCCATTTTAGATGTCGAAAACAGTGAAGACCATAGCATCATTTAGGCATGTAGCTACATCCTCAATCATTGATAGGGGATAATGCTCCTTAATAGCCTTATTTAAATCTTTAGGAACAAAACAAATACATAGGGTGCCATTCTTCTTAGGTATAACTGCATCAAACTAATCTATGAGGTCAGCATTGCTACAGAGTGATGATGTCCTGTCTGACCAAAACATCCAAGGTTTCTTTGAGCTTATCCCTTAAAGCCACTTGGTATATGACACAGAACACATTGGATCGGATCAACTGTCATGTGGAGCCTGATTTGGTATTCTCCCTCAGCTTGTTATACCCCATCACTGAATAGCCAGGGATCTTTCAGAATTAAACATTCCTTGGTTAGTGGCTTGTAGTCATTGATCATGTATATTGTTACTTCAGTAGAAGGTGTTTTTATTGATTTCATCATTATCATTATACTTAATTTTGTTAATGTCCAGGCAGCCGATCCTATCCAACAGAGGTCATACAGTCATGCTATCAACAAGCTAACAGTTCAGCTTACACTTATCATCACCACGTTGGATCAGGATTCATGTTTGTTCCCTAATGGGGAGGCTTGTTTTGCCATAAGCTACAATTGCTGACTTCGGTGGTTCCATGTTTGCAAGCTTAAAATTTCTTGTTGCTTTTTTGTGTGGGTAATGTGGAATTATGTTACATGGTGCACCTGTGTCTATTTGAAATCTTAGACAGTTGTCTGACTCCAGTTTCAATGTAACACACGCTGAGTCATCCAAACACATAGCACTGACCTCATTGATGACAAAGGCTTCTTTTGTTCTTGGTTATTCATCTATTGCTGTAGCTAACTGATTGTGGGCAGGTGATTCTTCTCTATGTCATTTCATTGAAAAATAGTTGCTCTTTCCCAAAAGCTGGGCACAACTTTCTTTTGTGGAACTTCTTCCCGAAGTTCTAGCATTCACAAGATTTTGGGGATTCTTTAGCATTGTGCTGAAGCCAGCCTCTGTTTCCCCTTGAGGTTCCCCTGACTTTAATTACCACAGTCACGTTCTGTCTCTTCAACTCCTCAATAATTTTGAGTTGCACCATCATGTTTTCAGCTACTTGAGAAATCTCATCTGTTTTCAACAAGGTTAGATTAGCCTCTGGCACCCTTAAATCTGCAATCCCAAATACAAGTAAGTCTTGAAGTATCCCTTCTGGCATTATGATGTCGAACTCACACCCTTCAGCATGGTTGCACAGTGCTGTACAGTACTGGCCATATATGTCACCAGTCTCTTGCATTCTCCTACTCAATTTATAACTCTCAAAAGGAATCATTCTTGCATGGTTAGCAGTACTAAGAAAACTTTGTCAGCATCAGCTCCATGTTGTCGCTGTCGGGACATAGAAAACGAGGAACATAGAACTTAGGAGCAGGAGTAGGCCATTCAGCCCTTCGAGCCTGCTCTGCCATTTGATAAGAGCATGGCTGATCTGGTTGTGGTCTTAACTCCACTTTCCTGTCTGTCTCCCATAATCCCTGACTACCTTGTCTATCAAAATCTATCTAACTCAGCCTTGAATTCAATGGCCCAACCTCCACTATTTTCTGGCGAAGAAAATTACACAGACTAGCGAGCCTTTGAGAAATAAAATCTCCTCATCCCTGTTTTAAAAGGGAGATCTCTTATTAAACTCTGTCCCCTAGTTCTAGTGTCCCCACAAGAGTAAACATTCTCCCGGTATCCACTCTATCAAATCCCTTTAGGATCTTACATGTTTCAATAAGATCACCTCTCAACTTTTTGTGATTCATGTACCAGGACACCCAGATCCCTCTGTACCACTGAGTTCTATAATCTCTCGCCATTTAAATAATATACAGCTTTTCTATTCTTCCTGCCAAAGTGGACAAGTTCACATTTTTCCACATTATACTCCATCTGCCAAATTCTTGCCCACTCACTTAAACTATTTATATTCTTTTGTAGACTCTTAACCTCCTCTTGACAATTTACTTTCCTTCCTATCTGGGTGAAATCGGCAAATTTAGCTACCAGACATTCGGTCCCTTCATTCAAGTCATTGGTATCCATTCATGGCCAAGTCCAACTACATGGAGTAGAATTTATGTGCTTCTTCGCCGATTACTGTGGAAAATGTCACTTCCTGTATTTGTTCCAACTTCTGGTAAAGTTTCATTGCAAGATACTAGTGTTTCCAGGCTCTCGTGGATCTCTTCTGCTTTTCCACAACATGCGTGTCGTGGATTTCAAAGGTCAGAGATGGTGGTAGAGCACCTACCAACACCATTGTGCACATGCTTTAGTTTTTGCGTAAATTTAAAACCATGTCAGCCAACAAGATGCCCACGAAAATAGTGGAATTCAGTTCAAACAATCACTACTATCATTGCCACCATGTGTTGATACCTCTTTAAATAGTAGGTATAGCCGTGAGTTGTTAGAAGGAGTATCAACGTTTTTATTAAGCATGCAACATAACAAGTTAACTTAAGGTAGTTTCAGGAGCTGCACAAGGTTGCTGCTTTACCGGACCACACATATAGGCAAAAAGGAGAGAAAACAAGGAATCAGCAAACTCATCACCTGCTGAGTCACATGACAAATCACATGACAATGAATCAGATGCCATGCATGTGTAACAACTCACCACAACACTGCCAAAAACCCTCCAGCATACTTCCTAGACACTTTGCAATAGAAAAGGTTCCAAGAAATTGCTTTACCTGTAATTAGAGTACCTGACTCTTTAAATAACGCTACCAGAAGGCCCATCTTTCAGCGCTACACTTTTTTTTGAATGAACAACGAAAAGGCCACCTGCACTAGCATTGCCCAAATTTGGGATTCTGGAGTCATATCAGCCAGTTGGGCTGTTAATAGCCTCAAATCAATATCCTCTGATGCATGCATGTACCCTTATCCTCAAAGAATGCCGTGCGGACTGCCTAGAAAGCTGCTGGTGGCACAGCCCACGCATGAAATGTGACGCAACGTCTCCATAGCACTGCTATAAGTGGCACTACACAAGGCAATTTTGCGTCCATTAACTGGAATTTGTACTCATCTTTATTGATTTCTATTTTAATCATAAAAATTAAGCATTCATTCCTACAATATCAAACCTTTCAGCTCCTGCCAGAGTTTTTCCTGCTTGAGTAACTATAACTACTGGGTGTTCTTTTATGGCATCATTCTTAAGAGATCCTGATCTAGTAAAACCAATCTAGAATCTGGGCAATTATAATTTTAAGAAATCATTATAGTTTCTATTCTACTATAGGGCTCCAGTATTACTTATTAACCTGTTAATTTCATGTCTTAACTTGTGGTCCATTGTCCTCTGAAAGTGAATTCATTCATACTGATCATATTGAAATTCAGATTGCATTCCTTGCATTTTCTAGCAATTACCCGAGTCTGATATTAAAGTTCCTACTGAAAGAATCTCCAAATCATGATGATAATCCCAGCTATATGTGCAAACAATGATATGATAATATTTAGGTGTATTGAAGATTTCAAATCAAATGCAAAGTTAGTCATACATTTCAAAAGGTGCAGCAAAGGTATGGAGCATTAAACATCTGTTGTCAGGGTTGAAGTCCACTGAATGTTTTCAATTTGGAAATCACTTTAGCTCCAACACACCGCTGTGACTTAATTTCTTCTCATGGAGATAGATTGTCATGTTCTCTTCATATAGGCTTGTTCAGATTACAGGAATTAAGCTGCACACATATCTGGCCATTTGGTTTATGCATTTTCACTAGCAAGTTTCCCATTTAGTGAGCTCATTGATGTTGCCATCTCCCCAGATGATACCATGTACTTTAATGCTGTTTTGAATGGGGGTGAGAGGAGGACAAATAGCTCCATTCTGCATTGCTCAACTGCTGTCTGTGCACTGTTTCACAGTTTAATACTATAGTGTCCTGTGGGGTAAGCACCTCAGCATCTACATCCAATACTTGCTTAATCAATTGCATTCTTTCACATTCTTTGAGCCCTAACATAGGTTGACCATCAGAGGAGATAACAATAAGCAATGCATTTATGTTTGTTTGTTTTGTATTATATTGTCATTATACATTGGCCCATCACCAGTATCTCTCTCCCTGTGTATGCTTTCAGTTTAATTGACATATAACTCAGTACTTTTGTGTAGGCTACCATATATACAGTGATGTTTGTAATTTATCCTGCACCTAACTTCAGACTTATGACACTTCCATTAAGTCTCACAGGTGCTTTCCATCACTTAACCTTTGCTGCTACTATCAGCATCTGGTATAGTCATAAAAACTGGTCGGTACCATTTCCGCAGGTTAACATAGAATTTACTTTAATAAAAACAAGAAATGCTGGAAATACTCAGCAGGTCTGGCAGCATCTGTGGAGAGAGAAGCAGAGTTTACGTGTCAGGTCAGTGACCCTTCATCAGAACTGGCAAATATTAGAACTGCAATAGGTTTGAAGCAAGTGAAGGGTGTTACCTGACCGGAAAATAAACTCTCCTTTCAGCTGAAGCAGCGACTTACTTGTACTTCTTTCAATGTAGTATACTGTATTAGCTGTTCACAATGTGATCTCCTCTACATTGGGGAGACCAAACGCAGATTGGGTAACCGCTTTAGGGAACACCTCCGCTCAGTCCGAAAGCATGACCCCGAGTTTCCAGTTGCTGGCCATTTCAACACACCTCATTGCTCTCATGCCCACATTTCTGTCCTGGGATTGCTACAGTGTTCCAATGAACATCAACGCAAACTCAGGGAACAGCACCTCATTTATCGATTAGGCACGCTACAGCCTGCCGGACAGAACATTCAGCTCAATAATTTCAGAGCATGATGGGCCCTACTTTTCATTTTTATTTTTAGTTATTTTTTTTCTTTTTCTTTTTTATTTGTTTATTTTATTTTAGTTTGCTTAGTTAGTTTCTACTGTGCCTACCCACTTTTTTTTTCATGTTTCTGCTTGGGGCCAGGCCTGTTTATTTTTCTGTCAATTTACACCCTCTCTGCACTAGCGCTTTGTCTTTCACCACACCATTAACATACGGTTTTCCTTTGCTCCATGACTTTCTGGTCAGTTGCTCTCTGTAACCTTATCCTATTAACACCTTCTCTTTTGTCATCTCTTGCACCCCCCCCCCCCACCCCCACCCTCTTTACTTGCTTAAAACCTATTACATTTCTAATATTTGCCAGTTCTGATGAAGGGTCACTGACCTGAAACGTTAACCCTGCTTCTCTCTCCACAGATGCTGCCAGATCTGCTGAGTATTTTCAGCATTTCTTGTTTTTATTTCAGATTTCCAGCATCTGTAGTATTTTGCTTTTATTATAGAATTTACTTTGCTGTTTTTGGTGATGATTCACACACGGTGGTAATGTAATGTTTCTTCTCACAATTTTCATTGTTTTTCCCTTGTGTTGATCAGGGACGAAAGCAGTGTGTACAGCCACAGATGCTTTACTGACATGGCTCTCACCTTTTTTTCATGAGAACACTCGGACCTTGAAACTGGTTTAAATCACTAAGCTAAGACCTCTGTTAAATTGGTGACAAAAGAATTTCATATGAAAATGCTAATATTCCAAATCAATTTAATGACACTGATTTTTATTTAAATATAATAAGTCCAGGGTCAAGCATCACCATATTCCGACATAATGAATATATCACATGCACTCATTTGATTTCCCTAACTTTGGTATGCTGAAGAATAAGTACTGGATCAGATCATGACTTTGTTGATAAACTACCAGACTGATTAATTGAACAGTAAACCAATCAATTAAATGCTCAAAATACAAGCAGCCGAATGGCAGTAATCACTCTATTTTTCATGGAATGATTAAAATAACAAAGGCCCTTCTCCTACACTGACACACAACACAAAACTTATCCTTGAAACACTATCCTTACATTTTACATCCCCATTCACCATCATAGAGTTCCTGATCTGCATGTTGCTCTCAACTTCTGAATGGGAGTAAGTCACTCTACCATATATTATTCAATATTAACAACAACAACTTGTATTTATATAGCACCTTTAATGTAATGCCCCATGGCACTTTACAGGAATATTATGAAGCAAAATTTGACACTGAGTCACATAAGGCAATATTAGGACAGATGTCAAAAGCTTGGTCAAAGAGGTAGGTTTTAAGGTGTGTCTTAAAGGAGGAAAGAGAGGTAGAGGGGCGGAGAGGTTCAGGGACAGAATTCCAGAGCTTAGGGTAAAGGCAGTTGAAAGAACAGCCACCAATGGTGGAGCAATTAAAATCAGGTTCCTCAAGTGGTCAGCAGTGGAAGAGTGCAGATATCTCAGAGAACTGTAGGCCTAGAGGAGATTACAGAAATAGGAAGAGGCACAGCCATGGAGGGATTTGAAAACAAGGATGAGAATTTTAAAGTTGAGATGTTGCTTAACTAGGAGTCAATGTCGGTCAGTGAGCACAGGAGTGATGGGAGGATGGGACTTGATGCAAGTAAAGGAATGGGCGGCAGAATTTTGAATGACCTCAATTTTATGGAGGGTAGAATGTGGGAGGCCGGCCAGCAGTGTGTTGGAATTGTCAAGTCTAGAGGTAACAAAGGCAGGGATGAGCTGAGGCAGAGGTGAAGTTGGACAATGTTACAGAGGTGGAAATATGCAGTTGTAGTAATGCCGCTGTTATGGCCAAGTGAGGAAGGGTCACAAGGCTCCCCTCGTGTCCTTCCTCTTATTTGACTACAGCAGAGTTTATTCCTTTTTAAGCAGTGGATGTGCTTACCATCTCAGTGAGTATTTTACCTTTTACCTTTGTTGTGATCGTGAAAGAACCAATCGGACAGGTTTTCTTGGGTTTAAACAAGAAAGAGGTGAGTTTATTATACTTAACAATCTAAACCCGATCTAAATAAAATAATACAATACGCAACACGTTCACGCACACATTCACATGAGAATCAAACACCCACAAATAGATTACAGAGTGCTGAGAGGTAGATTTGTGGTTGGATTAGAGTCCAGAACAAATAAAAATTGATACACAGTCTGTGGGGTGGGATGATTCTGTCGTCTTCCAGCTGTAGTTGTGCTCCTGAAGTCTTTGGCAGGTAAATGTGCAGTTTGTGGCTGGCCCACCTGGTTAATGCTTTTCTTGTAGGTGGCTTTCTTCCCCTGGTGTCTTTGTCTTGGATCCAGCAACCAGCAGCTAGGCTTTGCACAAGATCTTTTGGCAAGAGAGACAGAGAGAGAGAGCGAGAGCTCCCGGCTTCTGCACAGAATGAGTCACTGGCTTGACTGCCTTTGTCCAAGGGAAACCACCAGCTTTCAAAGAGATGAACAGATGGTCACATGGCTGCTTCAGTGTATTTTCTGGAACCTCCTAATGAGATTCAAGGTTAGGAGTATCCATCTCCTCAGGCCCCTGGATACCAATATTTACACTTGGAGAGATTTATTCTTTCAAAATCAGTGGGCTGGATTTTAAGAGCACGCCACCAATCCCGGCAGTGAGCTCAAAAAATGGCAGCTCACACGTGCGAGCAGCACAGCAAAGAGCCACCGCAATCTCAAGCACGGCAGCTCATTTAAATAACCGGGGCAGGCTGTCCCCGTCCCCGTAATGGTGTCAGCTGCCTTTTTAAAGGGCAGCCAGCCCTGTTGCCCAATTTAAATTTTTAAAATCCTAATCCCCAAAATTAAATAAATAAAATTTTAATGCCCCTTTTGCAACCCCCAAAACAATTACAATAACTATTTGCCATTCCCACCAAAAGCACATGCCTTGAACATCTGACCTACCCACTCCCCGAAACTACACAAAATTTAAGGTTCAACCCTTCCCTTCATACCCTACATCCATTACGTTTATTTGACCTCATTCTCCCCCCCACGCCGCACTGACAAACATACCTCCTCCACCCTGCCCACCAGAGTGGTGCCACATTTCCCCAGACGGAAATCTGAAGGCACAGGAGTGCCGGCCGCCGTGCCGAAGATTGCTGCGGGCCCTCAAGATTGGAGGCAAATCTATGTAATTTTATTCATTTGCATGTTTAAATTGTGGTCCCATCAGCTAGTGGCAGGGGATCCACCATGGAGCCTCACTGCCACCAGGAGGATTGGGCCTGGCCCTCCCGGCATTGAGATCCATGCAGGGCCTCATCCGGAGCCATCTTCAGGCTCCCCACCCCCACCACAGATCACAACATTGAGGGCTTGGTAAAATCCAGCCCAATATGTCAAGATGGCATTGAATGCTCTGCTAATGAAAGCAATTTTAGATAATTCAATGGCTAGAGCAAGCCATTGTTTTGTGTACAGGCTCATCAGACATGTGTCTCCTGTTGGAGGCCTTGGGATGTGTAAGGTGTTCAAATGTAAATTGCAGTGGCCATCTTGGTTGCCAGCATTTGTTTTTAAAGTTAACTGTAGAATTTTTTTTCCATTAAAAGTTTAATGTAATTTTCCAACCAATTAATTAACATTTCTCATTTGGCCTATCGTGTTTTCTTGACAGTGCAGACATGTGGTGGGAAGCTCATCTCGGGATCAAATATACACCAAGGTTGAGAATAGTCTGGTGGAGCCCCAGGTAGTTGCTACGGAGAGGGATGGGGTCAGTAGCTAGGGAGCAGAGTTTGTAGTAAGGATCAAAGACAATGGGCTGAAATTTATGGTCCTGCCACCGAAATTGGTGATGGGAAAAAACAATCGTGGAGCAGCCAAGATATTAAGTGTGGCAGCTCATTTAAGTATGGAGCTCGAGGTGAGAAACTGGTGGGGAGGGGAGAGGAGTAAAATTTTCAGGTTTGGACAATTTCAGGCGAATGGGTGCTGAGAAAAACAATCCGGACCATTATCATTAGTGCCTATTCATCCATCAACGAGACAGGAAGGAGCTGTGACAATAGGATGGGCTCTACCTGAACTGGTATGGACCCATGTCCTAGCGGAAAGGGTAAATAGGGGAGTGGCAAAGACTTTAAACTTGTAAGATATGGCGGGAGGGGGGAGGATCATAAGAAACATATGCAGCCTAAATGTAAACAAAACAGGAAAAGCGAGCATAGGAAAAAATAAAGTAAGGGAGGACTTGATGGCAAGGATGTAAATAGAGTTATAAAACAAGAGTCTAAAAGAATAGTTAAACATAAAGTGAGAGGAAATTGTTAAAAATGAGTTAAAGTGTCTGTACAGCAGTGCCCTAATAAAACAGGGAAGCTGGAGCTAATCATGCATTGGGCGGGAACCAGGCATACTAGGTGTTACTGAGACATGGCTACAGAAAATTCAGGACTGGGAATTAAACATTGCAGGGTACTTCATATTTAGAAAAGTTAGAGATGGAAAAAGGGGAGTTGCACTTATTAAGGATAACATTACGGCAGCAGAGAAAAGGGACACAGCTATCAATAAGACAAAAATGGAATCCATATGGATGGAGATAAAAGATAATAAAAGATCAATCGCACTAATAGGTGCAGTCTACAGACCACCTAATAGTGGAAAGGAGGTGAAGGAAGAAACGTGCTAGGAAATTAGGGAATTGAGTAAAAAACAGAATAATCATCATGGGAGATTTCAACTACCCCAATATTATTTGGATAGAAGAGGTAGGTAAAGGGGGTAAGGGAATAGATTTCCTTCAATATGCACAGAACTCCTTTCTAACTCAATATGTAAAAGCCCAATGAATGAAAATTCACTATTGGATCTAGTAATGGGAATGAACCACAGTAGATAAGAGAAATAAAACTAAGAGAATATCTAGGCAATAATGACTACTACATAATACACTTTAAAATGATAATAGAAGACATAAGCAAAATGAAAACAAGGCTAATAGATTGGAGAAAAGCTGTTTTTGTGGGGCTGGGAATAAAATAAAATAAAATGGGCAACAATATTGGCAAACAATGATGTAGAACAACAAAGGGAAGCATTTAAACATATATCCCACTAAAAGGAAAGAACAACACTAATGAGACTCCATGGATGAATAAAGACATTCGGAAATAATTGAGAGATACATTACATAGACAGCAGAGGATAAGAGAGAATATGAAGAGAGTAGGAGAGTAGTAAAAAAAAATAGCATGGTAAAGAGGAACTATGGAATTAAATTATCAAGGAACATAAAATACTAAATATTTTGCAGGCACATCAATAAAAAAGGGAAGGCTAATATGGGGAAAAGGCTATTAAGGTTTAGACAGGATAATATCACAGGTAGCAATAGAGAGATGGCAGAAATATGAAATAATTATTTTGCTTCAGTATTTACCAGGTAGATAGAACAGGGGAATATGACATTGGATGATGAGATGAGTAATGCATTTAAAATTTAAAAAAGGAGATTTATTAAATAAACTAATCAATCTCAAAGAGGATAAATCCCATCATCTAGATGGATTGCATCCACGCATTTTAAAAGAATCGAGGGAAGACATAGCAAAGGCCTAACTACATGTATTTAATAATTTGTTAGAAAAAAGGTGTAGTGCCAGAGATGGCTAATATAATAACTATATATAATAAGGGGGATAGAACATGTCCAGGGAATTATAGACCAGTCAGTTTAACATCAGTGGTAGGAAAAATAATGGAATCGCTACTAAAGCAGAGAATAGAAGAACATCGAGAAACAAAAAAAATGAATATTCAGCATGGATTTCAAAGGGAAAAATCTTGCTTGAACAACCTTATTGATTTTTTGCGAAGTTGTCAGAGAGTAGACAGTTGTAATGCAGTAGGTATAATTTATCTGGATTTTCAAAAGGCCTTCGATTAGGTTATAGAGGAATAAATAAGGTCAGAGAATACAGTGTCAGGGGGCAAGTGGCAAGTGGCAGAATGGATTGCAAGCTGGCTTCAAGACACAAAGCAAAGAGTGGGAATAAAGGGTAAAAAAGTTTAGAGTGGCAACGGGTGGATAGTGGTGTTCCATGAGGATCAGTGCTAGGACCACTGCTGCTCATAATGAGACATAAACGACTTGGACTTTGGAATCAAAAATCAAAAACACAATTTCTAAATTTGTCAATGACACCAAATTGGAGTCAATACTGAAGAGGACTGCAACAAATTACAGGAGGAAATTAATAAACTTGCAGAATGGGTAAATAATTGGCAAATGAAGTCAACACAGATAAATGTGAGGTAGGAAGACAATTGTTACTAAGACGTTGAAAGACTAGGTGGGTTAAAGGAACAAAGGAATCTTGGAGTACAAATACATGAAACACTAAAACTTGTGCCACAGGTTAGCAAGGCCATAAAAAAAACAAGCACTAGGGTTAATTTCTAGAGGGATAGGATTTAAAAGTAGGAAAGATAAACTGAATGTGTATCGAACCTTGGTTAGACCACACTTGCAGTAAAGTATGCAGTTCTGGTCACCATATTATAAAAAAGGTATTGAGTCCCTGGAGAAGGTGCAAAGAAGATTTACAAGGCTGATACCAAAAAGTGAGGGTATATATATTGGAAAAGATGAACAGGTTGGGTCTCTTTTCTCCTGAAAAAAGAAGGCTGAGGGGTGACCCAACAGAGGTCTTTAAAATAGTGAAAGGTTGTGGTAGAATGGATACGGAGAGAATGTTTCCACTTGTGGGGAAGAGCATAACTAGAGGCCATGAATATAAGATAGTCACCAAGAAATTCAATAGGGAATTAAGAAGAAACGTCTTCACCCAAAGACTGATGAGAATGTGGAACTCACTACCACAGGGAGTGGTTGAAGCTAACAGCACAGATGCATTTAAGGGGAGGCTAGACAAGGGAGAATGGAATAGAGGGTTATTCTGATAAATTTCAATGTGGAAAGACAGGGAGAGACTTGTGTGGAGCATAAACTCAGGCATGGACTGGTTGGGCTGAATGTCCCATTTCTGTGCTGCAAATTCTATGTAATCCTATGTAAGATCCTATTCCTGTTAACTGCTGGTACATTATCCAAAACCATAAAAAGAAATCTTTCGGAACACATTAAAACTACAGCACAAACAAATATTATTAGTTTAACTATGAAGTGTGCTTCTGTGAGTGTTTACTATCCTGGTGCTTCCATTTATGTTCCTGATGCATTCTACGAAGTAAGCTACTGCTTCTTCATTGTGCTTCTCCAGCGGCAGCAGAATGTGTGGTATTGTCTGATATGTGTCCTCGGGAGCCAATTTGGATTGAAGTGACACTTGAACTGTGTAAACAGGGTTCTGAGATGGCCCAACTGTTGGATCTTTTCTTCTGTAATTGTGACTGCACAGTTCTGCCTGCCTTCTGCACATGTACAGTCATTGGACAAAGGTGTTGAGAGGATCCCAATGTGTTGCCTTCCTGAGAGACAGCATTATCATCACTGTCCATTCTCCTCCATTCCTGTTTTCAGGCACGGTCCCTCTATGGTCACAGACCTGCATGAGAGAAAATCTGCCATTCAATTCCCAAGCCTATACAAGCTGGCAAAGAGACCTGTTTTCCAAGATATCCAAGGCAGTGACACCCACACCCTGAAAACGAACAAAAATCTTCAATGCCAGTCAGTGACTCGGTAGAATTAACAGAAAGAGAAATCTCATACTAACCTTAAAGCTCTTATTTTCCCACCTCCTGGTTCCTCAAATCTCCATGACAACTTCCATATATTCGGTAATTGGATGTAGGTTGAGAGTTTCTTCTTCTGTGTGAATTCATTAGTTCTTGTATGTAGTTTTCTGCAAATCCCAGTGTGATTGTGATTACATGGACACACATCATCCTGTTGCACTCGGTGGAAGGATGTATTTGGAGTATTTAAGGATGTGTTCCTTTCCTTTTGGCCTCCTTGCCTCGAGAGACAATGGGTAAGCGCCTAGAGGTGGTCAGTTGTTTGTGGAGCAGCGCCTAGAGTGGCTATAAAGGCCAATTCTAGAGTGACAGACTCTTCTGCGCGCTGCTGATGAAATTGTTTGTCGGCGCTGTTACACAGTTGGCTCTCCCCTTGCACTGCTGTCTCTTTTCCTGCCAACTGCTGAGTCTCTTCGACTCACCTCTCTTCAGCCTCGCCTTTTAAGCTGTCCGCCAGCTCTAGCGATCACTGGCAACTGACTCCCACGACTTGTGGTCAATGTCTCAAAACTTCATGTCGCATTTGCAAACGTCTTTAAAGTGGCGACATGGACGGCCAGTGGGTTTGATACCAGTGACGAGCTCGCTGTACAATACGTGCTTGGGGATCCTGCCATCTTCCATGCAGCTCACATGACCAAGCCATCTCAAGCATCGCTGGCTCAATAATGCATACATGCTGGGGATGTTGGCCGCCTCGAGGACTTTTGCGTTGGAGATACGGTCCTGCCACCTGATGAAAAGGATTCTCCAGAGGCAGCGAAGATGGAATGCATTGAGACGTCACTCTTGGCTGACATACATTGTCCAGGCCTCGCTGCCATAGAGCAAGGTATTGAGGACACAGACTTGAAACACTCGGACATTGGTGTTCTGTGTCAGTGCGCCATTTTCCTACACCGTCTTGGCCAGTGTGGACATAGGAGCAGACGCCTTTCCCACACACTTGTTGATTTCTGCATCGAGAGACAGGTTGCTGGTGATGGTTCACCAGGTAGGTGAACTCTTGAACCACTTCCATAGTGTGGTCACCGATATTGATGGATGGAACATTTCTGACGTCCTGTTCCATGATGTTTGTTTTCTTGAAACTGATGGTTAGGCCAAATTCGTTGCAGGCAGCTGCAAGCCTGTCGATGAGTCTCTGCAGACACCCGTCCATGTGGGATGTTAATGCAGCATCGTCAGCAAAGAGGAGTTCCCTGGTGAGGACTTTCCGTGCTTTGGTCCTCGCTCTAAGACGGGCAAGGTTGAACAACCTGCCACCTGATCTTCTGAAAACTCCTTCTTCTGAAGACTTAAACGTATGAGAGAGCATCAGTGAGAAGAAGATCCCAAACAGTGTGGGTGCGAGAACACAGCCCTGTTTCACACCACTCAGGATGGGAAAGGAATCTGATGATGCACTGTTATGCTGAATTGTGCCTTTCATATTGTCATGGAATGAGGTGATGATGCCAGTAGCTTTGGTGGACATCCGAACTTTGCTAGTAGTCTGAAGAGACCACGTCTGCTGACGAGGTCAAAGGCTTTGGTAAGATCTATGAAGGCAACATAGAGGGGCATCTGTTGTTCGCGGCATTTCTCCTGTAGCTGGCGAAGGGAGAACAGCATGTCAATGGTGGATCTCTCTGCTCGAAAGCCGCACTGTGCCTCGGGGTAGACATGCTCAGCCAGCTTCTGGAGTCTGTTTAAAATGACCTGAGTAAAGGCTCTCCCCACTGTGCTGAGTAGGGAGATTCCACGGTAGTTGTTGCAGTCACCGTGGTAACCCTTGTTCCTATAGAGGGTGATGATGTTGGCATCGCGCATGTCCTGTGGTACTGTTCCCTCATCCCAGCACAGGCAAAGCAGCTCACGGAGTGCTGAGAGTATAGCAGGCTTGGCACACTTGATTATTTCAGGGATAATGCCATCCTTTCCAGGGGCTTTACCACTGGCTAGAGAATCGATGACATTACTGAGCTCTGATTTTGTTGGCTGATCATCCAGCTTGTCCATGACTGGCAGAGACTCGGCTGCATTGAGGGTGGTACCAGTGACATCATTTTCCCTAGAGTACAGTTCGAGGTAGTGCTCCACCCAGCGTTCCATTTGCTTGCTTGGGTCAGCGATTGTGTCCCGTGATTTTGACTTGAGGGGGCGATCTTCTTGATGGTTGGCTCAAAAGCACTCTTAGTGCCATCATACATTCCTCATGTTTCTGATGTCGGAGACCAGCTGAATACGACTGCATAGGTGTTGCCAGTAGTCATTTGCACAGCACCTGGCTGTTCTATGTGCGGTGCTTCTGGCGGCTTTAAATGCTAAGGATGTTAACTCGCTGGGGGCTTTCTTATAGTTTAGCAGTGCAGTGCGCTTGGCGGCTATGACTGGTTCCATCTCTTCAAAGTGAGACTGAAACCAGTTTGCATTCTGCTTCTCACGTTTGCCAAAGCTGGTCATTGCTGAATCATAGATGGCGTCTTTGATGTGGGTCTATTTGGTCTCTGCATCCCCTGCAGCAGTGTTTTGAAGGGCGTTTTCAAGTGAATTGAGAAACTTTTGTGACAGCTGTGGGTAAGAAATTCTGGAAGTGTTGATGCGCGGGAAGCCATAAGACCCGTTCTATAAGGAACTCCATAATATCATTAAGGATGTGTGTTGTGAAGAAAACACAATATGCCAAATTAATTAATTGATTGGAAACGTACATTCAGATTTAAATGGAAAAACCTGCAGGTAAACTTAAAGAAAAACTTGTAGCCAAGCTGGCCACCATAATATGCACCTGAAAAACCTTTTCATATTCCAAAGACCCACCCAGAGATACAGGTCTGGGCAGCATGGACCCAGAATAAAGGCTTGTTTTAAGTGATTGAATTACCTAAGATTGCTTCATTAGCATGGCATTCAAGACAATCCTAACATCTTGACATTGAAAGAGCAAACCCCCTCCAAGTGTAAAAACTGGCATCCTGGGGCCTGAGGAGCTCATTCCAAACCTTGAATATCATTAGAAGGTTCCAGTGAATACACAGAGGCCATAATGTGACCAACTGTCCATCTCTGTGCAAGCTACATTTTCCTTGAGCAAAGAGAGGTGGGCAGTACCTCAGACTGTGCAGTATGAGGGAGGCTGTGTAACTGTCCCTCTCTCTCTCTCTCTCCCCAGATAACATAAGTTTGAACCCTGTCTGCGACTGTAGACCATCCAAACCTACAGATTGCTACAGACAGAGACCGGGGGAAGAGATCTACCTACAAGTCTGCCTCCAAGAAAGCACTGAACCAAGCATGCCAGCGACAAAGTGTACTTTGACTAGTCAAGGACTTCAAGAATACAACTTCAGCCGGAAGACCACCGAATCATCCAACTTCTCAGACTGTATTTAATTTCCATTTATTCTGGATTCTAATCCAATCACAAAAGCTACTTTCCCTTTGTAATCTATCTGTGCTCGTGTGACTGTGTGTGTGAATGTGTCGCATAAATTTATTATTTTTCTAGATCGATTTTAGATTGTTAAGTATAATAAACTCACCTCTTATTTAAACGCAAGAAAACCTGTCTGATTGGTACTTTCATTATCACATTAAAGGAAAAAGGTAAAACACTCACTGAGGTGGTAAGCACAACCACCATTTTTAAAAGGAATAAACCCTGTTGCAGTCAAAAAAGAGGAAGGACAAGAGGGGAGCCTGGAACCCCCTCCTCACCTGACAGTAACAGAAATTTGAGAGCTCAAGTCTGTGATCATAACCCAATGGCAAACGAGAAATTGGAAGTGGGAAACCAAATTGATCCCTATCAAAATTATAAAAACTTCAATACAGGTTTTCTTGTGGTTAGAGTACTAACATGACCACATTCAAGGCCAGCACCTTCCTAAGCCAGAGTGAAGTAACTTGGGACAGGTTAAATGCCCTATCCATTGAAGAGTTGAGGAATATAGCTGGAGGAAAGGCATGACCTTTCCCCCAGAGAGTGCAGTGAAGGCTAGAGTATTAGTGAATGGTATCAGAGGGCGTTGTATGCCCACACATTTATATCAGGTGCACCTGGAGTGTGACCTTGTTTTGGGGCTGGTAACTGTGGGGATTGTCCCTAGTCTACCGGTGGATGGGGCTGACCTGCTCCTGGGTGATGATTAGGCGGGGGCAATGGTGGTAGCTTCCCCTGTAGTTTTGGGGAGACCAAAAGAAGTCAGGGCGACAGAGCAGTTGCAGGAGAAGGTCGCTGACATTTTCCCTGACTGTGGTGACTCGGTCCATGGCCAAATCAGAGGAGGCTAAATTGGCACTGCAGACTCCACCGTATTGTCTGATTATCTAAAACATTTTTGGGATGTAAGAGGACCCAAAGGATGAGTTAAACAGAACTTCCTTGGTTGAGGCTCAGCAAGCTGACACAGTATTAAAAAAGTTAGCACATACTGCCCAAACCACAGCTGAAGCAGAGGAAGTCCCAGAATGCTACTATTTTAAAGAATGAGGTGCTGATGAGGAAGTGGAGACCTCCTCAGTGACCTGCGGACAAAGAGTGGACAGTGGTTCACCAGATAGTGGTGCCATCTGGGAAATACTAAGAAGAGCCCACAACTGCCCAATGACTGGACGTGTCAGTGTACGAAAACCCAAGCCCATGTAAGACAGCATTTTGACGGGCCAAAAATCCACAAAGATGTGGTGGACTTCTGTAAAACATGTTACATGTGCCAGGTTGTGGGGAAGCCCCAATATGCAATAAAACCTGTACCACTAATTCCCATACTGGTGTCATGCTAGGCCCCCACCTGCCAAGAATGAGGCACATTAATTTTGTCATGAACATTGATTTTAAACTGTTACTGGAGTGAGGGGAGGACTTGTTGAACAGATCAGCCATGGCTGGAAAAGGCATTTGCATATTAACCGACAGTGTTTGGAAGGACAAAGCATCCATTCCCTGACATTCAACCACAATGGACTTTTGATCACCAGACATTGAAGATGGGGGAGCTCGCATACCAGGTTGACTGCTAAGATGGCCGAATACACAATCAGATGTGGTGAAACCAGCTAGTCACATGACTAACTTGCTGGGCAACCTGAGTTTGTTGAATTTGTACAAACAGTTTTGGGCAGAAAGCTGTTCGCTCTTAGACTGACAAAATCTCTCCTGTCTGCTCCTATCTCTTTCTCACAAGCTTCTGAATGCACTGAAGACATATGAACCCCAAGAGAGAAAAGTCTCCTACAGCAAACAAGGTTTAAGAAGAATACTGGGCCCCAATGAAAAGCAAGATCTACATATAATCAAGAACTGTACAGTGAGCTCGAAGAGCCATAACAAAAGCTCTTCAGATATTGCCTCAAACTTTTCTACTTTATTTTTCTTCTGCTCTTTTCTGTCTCTATTTGGATGTGTGTATCACGTATGCTTGCTAGCGTGGGTGTGTTGTGTATCTGTAGGCACCAACTGAATTAGAGTTAATTTCAAGTTGACTGAATTTCAACTTTTCTTCTTTAAACCTAAGAAAACCTGTTTGTGCTGGTTTCTTTGCCTTATAATTGGAAAGTGGTGAACAAGGATTCACCAAGGGGGAGCTAAAAACACACTGTGTTTAAATTTAAATCCTGTTATGGTAAAACCAGGTGAACGCTGAGAGGGACCCCTAGAAACCTTTCTGACCTGGTTGTAAGAGAAATGTAGGGGCTCGTCCGGGATTGATTCACAGACAAATGAGAGAAATTGGATTTCAATACAGGTTTTCCTGTGGTTGTGTGTGATTGAATACTAACATGTCTGCAACTGAAGCTAGTAGCTCTCCAAGCCAGGATGAAGCAACTTGGGATAAGTTAAAAGCACTGTCTACGGATGAGTTGAGGAAATTGGCTGAGCAGTGTGGGATCATTGTACATGGCAAGGCTAGGAAGTCTGAACTCCTAAGGCTAGTGACCAACAATTTTTCCCTTGAATCTGAAGAAGCAGAAATAGGGTTAGAAGCAGACTCCAACGGGGTATTGTTAGCAAAGATTCAATTGGAACAGAGAAAACTTGAATTTGAGGAGAGGGAGAGAGAAAGAATATTCCAAAAGGAATGCGAAGAGAGAGAGTTGAAGTGACTTGAGTTAACTAGATGGCAACAGAGTAACCCCAGTGAAAGCATGGCCAATATGGAGGAGTGTAATTCAAGGCTGGGTACAAAATTGTTAAACCTACCTCCACTATTTCCAAAATTCAATGAGGAGGATGTAAAAGATTTTGTTGTGTCCTTTGAGAAACTGGCAAAGCAGCTAAAGTGGCCAGCTGAGACATGGCTTCATTTATCACAAAGCAAACTAACCGGAAAAGCCCACGAGGTTTATTCCTTGTTGCCAGATGAGAGTTAATCAAATTATAAACTGACAAAAAATGCTGTCCTCGGGGCATAAGGATTAGTACCCGAAGCCTATCGCCAGAAGTTTAGAACCCTCAAGAAGCAAGCTAATCAAACTTATATGGAGTTTGAAAGAAGTAAGCAGCTGGCTTTTGAACAGTGGCTGAGGGCTCTTAAAGTACAGCTCAGCTATGAGAATCTCAGAGAAGTAATTCTGTTAGAGGAATTTAAACACTCTCTCCCACTCTCCATAAAGACCCATGTAGAGGAGCAGTGGGTACAGAGAGCCCAGCAAGTGGCTGTCCTGGCTGTGAGTTTGCTTTAATTTATATGTCAGTTTCCCAGAGAAGAACCTTTCCTAGACACCCCCACAAATCCAAAAGGGACAAAGGATGGGAAGGTGATAGGAGCCCAAGCAGTCCTGGGAGAGAAAGGAAAGCAGGAGACACAGGGGGCCCTCCTCTAGCCAAAAAGGAAGGTACTGTGAGCAAGAGTGAGACCTGGAGCCCTGTGTGCTTCCATTGTAATAAAGCAGGGCATTTAAAAGGTGACTGCTGGAAACTAAAGGGAAAACCTGTAGGGTTAATCAGGGCACACCCACTCAGTGAAGAAGTGAACCTGATGGAAAGCACAGCAGAAGAAGCTGTGGCTTTAACTGCAGTAGGAATGAGACACAGGAAGCTTACTACTGCAAGTAGTACAGCTCAGCTATGAGAATCTCAGAGAAGTAATTCTGTTAGAGGCGCAGTGGTTAGCACCGCAGCCTCACAGCTCCAGGGACCCGGGTTCGATTCCGGGTACTGCCTGTGTGGAGTTTGCAAGTTCTCCCTGTGTCTGCGTGGGTTTTCTCCGGGTGCTCCAGTTTCCTCCCACAAGCTGAAAGACTTGCAGGTTGATAGGTAAATTGGCCATTATAAATTGTCACTAGTATAGGTAGGTGGTAGGGAAATATAGGGACAGGTGGGGATGTTTGGTAGGAATATGGGATTAGTGTAGGATTAGTATAAATGGGTGGTTGATGTTCGGCACAGACTCGGTGGGCCGAAGGGCCTGTTTCAGTGCTGTATCTCTAATCTAATCTAATCTAAAGTGCAGGAAAAGTTAGTCGGATTCCTGAAGGTTATCAGGGTTTTGTGTCTGAAGGGAAAGTAACCCCCTACACCTTGAGTGGGGCCAGCAAGCCCATCATAATTCTCAGGGACAGAGGGCCCACTAGATCCCTTTTACTGGGAAATGGCCTGACCTTTCCCCCAGAGAGTGCAGTGAACACCAGAATGGTGGTGAATGGTATTGGAGGGCAGTATATGCCTGTACCTGCACCTGGAGTGCAACCTAGTTTTGGGACCTAGTTTGCCTGTGGACAGGGTTGACCTGCTCCTGGGTAATGATCTGGTGGTGTGAAGGCGGTAACCACCACACACCCACACCCTCCCCCACTCCAGCCAATAGTGAAAGAAAGAGCACAGGAGGTCAGCGAGATAGGGCAGTGGTGGGAGACAGACCCCTACAGTTTCCCTGAATGTGTAGTGGGTCAGGCCATGATCAAACCAGCTCCCCCAGAGGAGACTGCATTGGCATTTCAGGAAGATGACCATGAGGTCTGCCTGTCCGAGACTTTCTTTGGAAAGTTTGGAGACCCAAGGATTGAATTAAATTGATTTTCCCTAGCTGAGGCTCAGTGAGCCGACCCAGTATTGCAAGATTTAGCACAGGCTGCCCAGTCTGAAAGTGAAGCAGAAGGAGTCCCTGATTGCTACTATTTAAAGAATGAGGTACTGATGAGGAAATGGAGTTCTCCTCACAGACCTGAGAGCAAGGAATGGGCAGTAGTTCACCAGTTAGTGGTGCTGCAGAGGTACCGGGGTAAAATATTAAGAAAGGCCCATGAAACTACAGTGTCTGTACATGCCGGTATACAGAAAACCAAAGCCCATATAAGACAGCAGCTTGACTGGCCAAAACTCCACAATGATGTGGTGGAGTACTGCAGGAGTTGCCATTTGTGCCAGTTTGAGGGGAAACCCCAAACTACAGTGAAACCTGCATCCCTAAGTTCTGTATCGGTGTTAGAAGGACCCTCCAGCAAAGGGTTGGTGAACTGTAAGGGCCCCCTGCCAAGAACAAAAAGGGACAGGCAGGCACAAGGCTGGCTAAAGACTAGACAGAGAAGGGGAAAAAGTGACCAAGAGGGCAGGTTAAAGGAAGTCCAGGAAGAAGCCCGGATGAAAACCCCAACTGTCCGGTCAGCCAACCCTAACAAATGTGAAAAATTAGACCCCACATCCTCCTACATAAATGCAGACACTAGACGCACCCCGCCAGAATTGCTAACAGTATTTACAGGAACCTTCAGAGACACAAAAGACACCGCTAGAGGGCAGAGAAACTGTGAGGGTGATGCCTCACCTAGTCAATGTACCATGGGGGTGCAGTAGAGTCTGCACAAATACCTACAGTCAGGAGTGTCCTCTGGGACAAAGGGGAGATTAGCAAAGGATCCTCCCCCACAGTCATAAAAAAGCGAACCACCCATCCCCTGAAGTCAAAAGCCTTTGCATACTCAGCAAAGCACTGAAAGAGAGTTCAGGATAGACCCGCCCAATACTGACTTTTTTTTAAAATTACTTCAGCAGGAACAAAGACCCATGGAAATGGGCAAATGGAAGAGAAACTTCCCCAAAAAAAAGAACAACATGTTTATTGGGATGCCAAAAAGGGGGCAATTAAGGAAGCAATGGCACCAAGAGAAGACAGGCTGTAATGAGTTTTAGGATTTATGAATGAATGGGAATGAATGAAAGAAATGCATGTTTTTTCTGTATCTTACATTTTTCTCTACCCTTTTAATGAAATGCGCCTTTTCTCAAGTCACATTTCATTTCTCTGGATGTGGAGGTGCCATGATAGGCCCCCACCTGCCAAGAATGAGGCACATTAATTTTGTCATGAACTTTGATATTAAACTGTTACTGGAGTGAGGGGAGGACTTGTTGAACAGATTAGCTGTGGCTGGAAAAATATTTGCATATTAACAGACAGCGTTTGGAAGGACAAAGCATCCATTCCCTGACATCCAACCCAAAATGGACTTTGAATCACCAGACATTGAAGGTGGGGGGCTTGCCTTCCAGGTTGACTGCTAAGATGGCCAAATACACAAACGGACGTGGCCAAACCAGCGAGTTACATGACTAACCTGCTGGACAACAAAGTTAGTTTGTTGAATTTGTACAGCCAGTTTTGGGCAGAAAGCTGTTTGCTCTTGGACTGACAAGATCTCACTCCTGTCTGCTCCTATCTCTTTCTCACAAGCCTCTGAATCCACTGAAGACACATGAATCCCAAGAGAGAAAAGTCTCCTACAGCAAACAAGGTTTAAGAAGAATACTGGGCCCCGGTGAAAAGCAAGATCTACCTATAATCAAGGACTCTACAGTGAGCTCGAAGAACCATAACAAAATCTCTTCAGATATTGCCTCAAACTTTTCTACTTTATTTTTCTTCTGCTCTTTTCTGTCTCTATTTGCATGTGTGTATCATACATGCATACTAGCATGGGCGCATTGTATATCCGTAGGCGTCAACCAAATTAGAGTTTAAGTTCAAGTTGACTAAATTTCAACTTTTCTTCTTTAAACCTGAGAAAGCCTGTTTGTGCTGGTTTCTTTGCCTAATAATTGGAAAGTGGTGAACAAGAATTCACCAGGAGGGAGCTAAAAACATGGTGTGTTTAAAATTAAGCTCTGTTATGGTAAGACCAGGTGAAGGCTGAGAGGGACCCCTAAACACCTTTCTCACCGGGTCATAACATCGGCTTTTGGGGAACCCTTCAGCAGAGTGCTGGCAGATTGCATGGGACCACTGCCGAAAACGAGAAGGGGCCACCGTTATCTTTTCATCATTATGGATGTGGCTACCTAATTCCCAGAGGCCATTCCCCTAATATCTATCTCTGCCAAGGTAGTGGTGGAGGGGCTAACCCAATTCTTTACCAGATATGGACTGCCTGCTGAGATCCAGTCGGATTAGGGCACAAATTTCATTTCTGGGATCTTTCAAAAAGTCATGGGTAATCTGGGCATAAACCAGCTAAAGTCTCCAGCTTATCATCCACAATCACAAGGGGCTTTAGAATGGTGCCACCAGACCCGAAAGATAATGATCAGGGCATACTGCTACGAGTACCCCAATGACTGGGACAAAGGGCTGCGATTTCTCCTGTTTGCCACTAGGGACTCCCCATGAGTCCACCAGCTTTAGTCCCTTTGAATTAGTTTATGGACACGAGATGAGAGGTCCTCTTAAACTAATCAAGGAGATGTTTTGGGGACACAGGGATGACTCTTCCATGTGTTACGACCAGATGAGAAAGGTGTTTAGGGGTCTTTTACTGTCTTCACCTGGTCTTATTGTAACAGCGTTTGATTTTTAAACACACAGTGTTTTGAGCTCTCCCTCGTTCACCGCTTTCCAATTATAAGGCAAAGAAATGAGCACATCAGGGTTTCTTAAGTTTAAAGAAGAAAAGTGAAATTTATTAAACTTACTTAAACAATAACTCGGTTAACGCCTACGGATGTACGATGCACCCACGCTAGCATGCACATACGATACACACATGCAAATAGGGACAGAAAAGAGCAGAAAAAAAATAGAGAGGTTTGAGGCAGTCTCTGAAGGGGTTTCTTGTTACTGTTTTTGTGTTTCCCGCTCACTGTAGAGTCTTTAATTGTAGACAGCTCTTACTTTTTTGGGGGGCCCAGTATTCTTCTTAAACCTTGTTCATGTAGGAGACTTTTCTCTCTTTGAGTTCACATTTCTTCAATAGGTCTTCCGTTCCGTATGAAAGAGATGGGAGCAGACAGGAGAGAGATGTTCTCAGTCCAGAAGCAAACAGCTTTCTGAATTCAAAATTCTGTGGCCAGTTCAAATTCAAAAAACCAACAGCCAGCCAGTCTGACCACTTCTTCTGTGTATTGGGGAAGCAAGGACTGGGTTCCTTGTTCCAACACTGTCTGTTAGCATGCAAATGTCTTTGCAGTCAAGGGCCTGGCAATTCCTTGTGATAGGCCCTCTTTTCTTCCCAGCCATAATTTTAGGTTTTAATGTTCATGCGGCGAAATAATGAGTGCCTCAGTCTTGGCAGGTGGCGGGCTTGCCTGACACATGTTACACTGCATGTCCAAGTTCCAGGAACGGCTCACGAGAGCTTGTGGAGTGGCTCAGGAGCACCTAAAGACCTCCTAGGCACCTATAAAAAGGCAAGCAGACAAACATGCCAAGGCCAGAACATTTCAGCCTGGAGACCCTGTATTAGTGTTACTCCCAATTCAGGGTGAACCCCTGAAAGCCCGGTTCAGTGGCCCATACTGAGTGGCAAAAAGGATTTGCCTGGTAAATTATTTGATTGACACCCCAGACAAAGGGAAAAAACAAAGCCTGTGCCACATTATCATATGAAAACAATATGAAAACCAGGAAGGGGACAGACAAGCACAGGTCTGTCAGAAAGTCAGGCAGGAAAGGGACAAAAAGTGAGGACAGGTTAGAGGAGGGCCGGGAGGATTCCCAAATGTAATCCCCCACTGCCTGGTTAGCCAATACTAAAATGTTAGAAAAATTAGGCCCCACACTCCCCTACATAATGCAGGCCAAAGAGGCACCATACCAAAGCTGCTAACACATTTACAGAAGCCTGCGGGGCCAAGGAAAGTTCCCAAAAAGGCAAACCAACCTAGTTGAAGTGCCTCAGGAGAATGCAGTGAAAGTTGGACAGACACCTGCGAGTGGTAATGCCCCAGGGGACATGGGGAAGATTAGCAAAGAGACCCTCCCCACAAAAAAGGGAAAAAGAAAGAAAAACTGCCCTAAATTAAACAGCACTTGTGTGACTCACCAGGAAACTAAAAGTGAGGTCAGTGTGGATCTACCTACTGAAGAACTCAATGATAAGGTCTCAAACCCAAAGCTAATCAAACACAAAATCTTCAATTCAGAATTCAGCAAGAACAAGGGCCCAAGGGAAATCTCAGACACCTCTTAGAGGGTAAAAAAAAAACAATTTATTACCCACTTCCACTGTAGGGAAAAAAACTTATCAAGGTGCTGGAACCTGGATGGTTAAAGCCGCCTTACAGGAAAAAAAATGTAATTGCCGATGCATTGTCCAGGGTCTAACACAGCACATAACCATCCCTGACAAATTCCAAAACAAGAAAATTAAATCAGCACAGCTGTTTCAGACAAAGCCAGCTGCAGAAACTCTAAGATTAATGAGTGAATTTGAGGAGTGAGTGTTGAGAATGAATGTATGTTTCCTTCTTTGTCTTTTCCGTACTTTTAATGAAATGTTCCTATCATCACATTTCATTCGCCATTGTACTGAGGTATCAAGAAGACACCATATGCCAAATGAGGGATTATTAATTAACTGGTTGGAAACTTACAACACTTGTAATGGAAAACAAACTGCAGTTAACTTTTTAAAAAACTAGCAGCCAAGATGGCCACTGCAATTTGCGTCTGAAACACCTTTTCACATTCCAAAGACCCACCTGGAGACAGAGGCATGGGCAGCATGGACCCAGAGTAATGGCTTGCTCTAAGTGATTGAATTACCTAAGATTGCTTCATTAGCACAGCATTAAAGGAAATCCTCACACCTTGACTTTGAAAGAGAACCACCCCCCACCCCCACCAAGTGTAAAAATTGCCATCCTGGGACCTGGGGAGACAATTCCAATCCTTGAATATCATTATTAGGTTCCAGTGAATTCATAGATGCCATCATGTGACTGTCCATCTCTGTGAAAGATAAAAGTTTCCTTTAACAAAGAGAGATGGACAGTAACTCAAACTATGCAGTAAGAGAAAGGCTGTGTGCCTCTCCTTCTCTCTCTCCCCAGATAACACAAGTTTGAACCCTATCTGCGACTGTGGACCCTCCAAACCTTCAGATTGCTGCAGACAGAAACCAGGGGAAGAGATCCACTGGCAAGTCTGCCTCAAAGAAAGCCTTGAGCCAAGCAGGCCAGCCACAAAGTGCACTTTGACCAGCCAAGGACTTCAAGATTACAACTTCTGCCAGAAGACCACCGAATCATCCAACTTCACAGACTGTATATTTAATTTCCATTTATTCTGGACTCTAATCCAATCACAAAATTTACTTTTCCCTCTGTAATCTATCTGTGTGTGTGTGTGAGTCTCGTATGAATGTGTTCATGAATGTGTAGTGTAAATTTATTATTTTTTCTAAATCAGTTTTAGATTAAGTATAATAAACTCACCTCTTGTTCAAAATCAAGAAAATCTGTCCGATTGGCTCTTTCACGATCACATTAAAAGTAAAAGGTAAAATGTTCACTGAGGTGCTAAGCACAATCACCATTTTTGAAAGGAATAAACCCTGTTGCAGTCAAATAAGAGGAAGGACAAGAGAGGAGCCTGGGACCCCCCTCCTCACCTGACAGTAACAGTGTGCAGAAATAATTACAGAGGTACGTTGCTGCTGTAAAGTCAACCCCACTATATAATAAAGTACTATAAGACAATATGTAAAGTGATCAACGCTACATGTTGTGTACATTGTTTTTAAAAATTTGGTATTCTACTTTCATTTCATGAAGTAAGAGTTACTTGAACACAATTAATGTGTGTATGGACACATTGATGTAATGTGTACATAGAATATATATGATGTAAATGGTACATATAAAGACAATCAGAAAACCAAGTAGAAACTAGTTTTTGATTGACATGCACACATAAATACAAATGGTGAGTCACAGCAGAATGAAGTATTAATACCAACTGAAGCGGCTGTTGTGTAATTGTCTACAAAGATTGGAGGGGATGACAGTCGGTGAAATGGGTATATATGCCAGTGACTCCAGGATGTCTTTTCCATCTTATCAAAGTTTTCCCATGTGGCTTACAAGTTAAGAAGTATAACTCCAAGAATTATTTGTTTTGCACATATGATCAGCTTTTTGCACTTTCATATATTATCTACAGAATTCTATCCATAGTACAACCTGGATTAGGGCAATACAGTATCACACAGGATGCTGTAAGGCTCTTGCACAACCATCACTGCTGTGCCAGGTACCAGCACAGAGACAGTGGCACCCAGAGAGAGCAAAAGAAAGGCAGAGCAGGACTAAATCAGAGGTTGGAATAGATAATGAAAAATTGGGAAATACATTCCAAAGTTTCCAAAACTTGTTGGCTGGGTTATATTTGAGTTGAAAAAACATCTGTGCAAATGATTGATTAGCTACAAATATTCAAATAACACTAACATCTGGAGTAAAAATTTGGTTATTAGGTTTTTTTAGTAATCCATCATTTTGGTAAGCTATACTTAATTGTTAATTGGTTAAACACTTTTACCCTCTTATAAGATATATTTTGTCTTCCACTCTTTAAATCCCTTACTAACAACACATGGCCGCTAAAAGACTGGAATGTGATCTAACTGTCTGCCAGTATCTACTGAGCTTCTTGCTGTATAAGAGCTACCAGGGTAGAATGACACTCACATTCAAATGTTTCTATTCTTCATGTGAAGAAGAAACTTTTCATTGTTTGACGTTTCCTTCAGATGGCCTGTTTTGAGATCAAGAACTTGCCATGTAAAAAAGGAACGGAAATTGAGTCCTGGCATTCAATTGTGCAACACGTTGGTAAATTATTCACCATTGAGAAGCATACTGAGTCACCACATTAACATGGTTTTTAAATGAATAGTTTTGTTCTGCAGTATTGCCAACCTTCGTTACAAAAAATGGAAACTACTAACAGCTGATTAGTGCAAAGTTGCTGCAGAAGAGAATGGCAGGTGAACCTGTAGTAAGTTCTCACACCTTGAGGTTTCCGCCACTGTAGTCACTGCAATCTATTACAGAAGAACCGGCATTGTTTCAATAAGGTCCATTAATTAATGTGATTTCATTGGTTATATTTGCATCTCATTGCCTAACAAGTTGCAGACGTTTATCCGTCAAAAAGGAAAATTCTCAGAATTCTTAATGTTTCATGGTGTACGATTGACGACGTCCACTTTAGTTGAAGGCCAGTGAGACAAATTGGGATACATGGCCCGAGAGACAGTACTGGAAAATATGTTTAAATACTGTAGAACTTGAGCTAAAGTTGCCAGAAGTATGGCATTTCTCCCCTTCTCTCGCTCTCTCGCTGGATCCTTCTACTTTGTTCCATTACTTTTGGCTATTAGATATTTTTTTAACGTTTTTCATGATTTACGCAAATTGCCCAATAAGTCCAGTATTTGCTATCAGTTTAGAGGTTTCAATCATGGGCAAACGATAGTTAAAAAGACAATAATTTGTATATTTCTATTAAAGTAGCAGTCGATGCTTCGTAAACCTGTACTTAGACCTAAGTTCTACAAGTTAGATCTAAATTCAGAGGCGCCAGCTTCACCTAGGTAAAGTTTTTTTTTTAACTATAGCTCGACACTGTCACGTTAACAGCGGGCACTGAGCCAAGCTGTGCTGTCAACATGCTGTTCCAGATCAAGTTTGCAAAGGAAATTAAATGTAAGCTTGCAATGGTGAAAGCACAGTTTGACTTACCGGTATTTCTCAATTTTTTATTTCTGATGACGGACACGATAACCAGGAAATTCCCCAGGATGTCCACCGCAGTGGTGAAGATCAGCACGCTGGACAGCGCAGTTACTGCCCAGGCGGGGCGAGAAGTCCCTTCCAATGTGGGAGACCTGGCGAAAGCCGAATAATTCTTCAACGAGACATTTTCTGGCATGTCTGGAAGTTTTCGTTCGCACACCCGACAGCTCTTGGAACGGGAGGGGAACAAGAGAACTGATTCTTTTAGAAAGAGCCGGACCTTTTCTGTCTTGCTGCCATTTGGAGAGGACTGACCCCGCTGAAGTGGTGAGGTTTTTAATGGGTGGAAATCTATTACGCCAGCTAGTTATGCATTCACTATTGATTAGATCGAGGTCGGCGCGGGCACCCACATCTTTTAGCTCCCTCTTTCTTCCTGTCTGTATGCCAAAACGACCGCTAGACCTGCTGCCAGAATGATGAATTAAGGGCAGAGACCAGCTGATGAAATAGCCATCGGAAAGGAAGCAAGGATCAAGTGGCGAGTCGCACTGGCTAGGCAAAACCCTGAAAGGGCGAAGATTCATCCCATTGGCAAAGGGTTGGGGTTGGAAGGGCGAGTCACACTGTTAATGAAGCTGCCATTCTATAGTCCGCACGGTGTCTATCACAGTGATGAGCGCTCCCTCGACATTAACATTTCGAATACGAGATCTCGACCTCAAAGACAGCGGAGTTATTGCAGCCACGTTAGTTATACAAGTAGAGGGATGTGGATAGTAAATGAACACATTCGCCCACCCCACCACGAGTACTGTCATATCGTGGGCAGGATTTCAAAGCAGTACCACAATCCCAGAAAGTTAAACAAACGAATCACTTCCATTGGCAAAAATTACATTTAAATGTAAAGAAAAACCTTTTACATAGAAGTCTAACAGGTAAAAATGTGTGTGATTGATTTTAAAAGTTACCTGTTAATCTGCTTTCCCATTACAGTTAGTCACATTGCCCATGCCGGATAACATTTCCCCAGATGTTGCTGATATACAGGGTGTAATTTATTTTTAAGAGTTTCATAGCCCGCCACGCATGTCCCGCTTCGATTCATAAATGTGCTTTCGCGAGGCTGCACTAGAAACATGAATGGCATCTATTGCGACTTCTTTTTCCGGAATGAATGGTACAGTTTAAGAGTTTTGCCCGCTACACGACCTCGCAGCCGAATAAAAATAAGGAGAAAGAAAACCGGGATAGAATGATTGTTCAGGACTAATCTACCAGAGATTGCCGATTGATGCTTTAAAATTCATTTCAGACTTCGAGAGGTCAAATTTGCTGCTATTGGTCTGAACTCTTGGAAATGGCGTCAGGCCTTTTTTGAATTAGTTTTCTGTGCGAGTCACTAGTACTCCATCCTCCTTTAAGAGCTCCTTCAAATCGATCTCTTTGACGAAGGTTTTTATCATCTATTACCTCCTTACTTGGCTCCCTGTCTGATAAACACTCCTGTGAAGCCTCTTCGGACGGTTTTACTATGTTAAAGGCGCTATATAAATGCAATTGTTGTTTAACAGTAACAACTTGCATTTATGTAGCATCCTTAAGGTAAAGAAAACGTCGCAAAGATCTTCACTGGAGCATTGTCAGATTATTGAAGACGCCGAGAGGTCACGTTAGAATGAGTTTACCGTCTTTCCAGCGCTTAGCCAGGTAGATTTCAAACAGCTTCAATGTCGATATAAGCGCTAAGAGATTTTGTTGTTTTGTGTGTGTGTAACTGAATAAACAGACCAATGCATTTTGTTAATCACATCTGTCCCATAAAGTTAACGCTGGAATCACAGAGTGCAACTGACAAGAATCTCGGGAACACCACATTCGAATAACGCAGATAGAACCAAAAGGGGGTGAATCTATTATAAATAACTTCTGTCCTGCTTCAAAAAAAAACACAGCCTCCAACAGTTCGGATACTAAGAAACAATCAGTTATGAAGTAACTACAGTGGGCAGCATAGAGAGAGAAATGGCTCCCCCTTATTCTTTATTTTTGCAAAAACCATTCAGTTCAGCAAATGTAAAGTGTGAGTTTTCCCATATCAGTGGGAATTTAGCTGGCAATTAAAGTACAAACTTTAGGGGATAATTTTCTTTCACAAATAAAATATTTGCAGTTTCTGGAAGTTCAAATGGTGCATTTAATACAAAATAGGAATTCTGTTCATCTTTTCAATATGTGAAGTTTAGAAAAAAAGTACCATCTGGTGGTTTCTTTTTGGGGAAAAAAATGCACTTTATTTTTGAGGTCCGTAGTAGGATAGGGCTCAGTGGTTCACATAGATTGCAGGAGTTTTCACATCCAGGGCATCATTGCCTGTAACCACAGCACCGTGGAGGCTCCTTCAAATAATGAAACCACTGCTATGAATTGCAAAGGGTCCCACTCTGTTAATGTGCAACTGGTACATGACCACCAGCTAAGGAGCACTCAAATTCCAAACCAACTTTCTTGGCAGCTGCAATGATGCTTTTATATTGCACTAATCAACCATCCACCCACTGTTGGTCCATATCTTGACTGCTTGAAGGTAAGGGTAAACCCTTGCACAGTTCACTTCTAACTCTCCTTAGGGCTTGTCAAAAGATGCATTTATGTTCAATGAATTCCTCAGTGCAGTTTGCTCACACTGAAAATTTACATCACATGGGCGCTCCTGGTGATTTTTTGCTCTGCAATGCACTCAGTTTCCGGAGACAATGCTCCATGTGGGGAGAGGGTGGGGGGAATGCCTCTAACAGGGGCCCGTCATGGGCCTCGATGCCAGGAAAGCCTGCCCCGATATTGCTGGGCGGCAAGGCCTCGTGGTGCCCCCTCCCACCTTCCCCGCTGCTCGGCGACAGGAGCCAAATATAAATATTTAAATTTATTTTAATTAATTAATTAATTAATTAATTACCCACTCCTGCTGTCCATGCCAGTGTGAGATTGCTGATGATGGCTGACACTCCCATGCCTTCAGATACCCATTCGGGGATCCGAGGTGGGACACTGCTGGGGAGGGGGAAGCAGGTAAGTGCTTCAGTGCAGGGTTG
The DNA here is from genome assembly GCF_036365525.1 of Heterodontus francisci. Lineage (NCBI taxonomy): Eukaryota > Metazoa > Chordata > Chondrichthyes > Heterodontiformes > Heterodontidae > Heterodontus > Heterodontus francisci. The sequence goes on along the minus strand of NC_090376.1, from coordinate 86,039,104 downwards.
GGGTGCAGGGTCAGATTAGTTTCATTGGTTTAGTGGGTGGTGGAAAGGGGTAAAGTTTAAACTTGATGAACCTTGTGGTAGGGGAAGGTTGGCAGCACAAGGTAAATGTTTTGTGGGGGGAGAGGGCAGGTAATTACTTCCATACTTATTGTGGAGGGGGTGGTGGGAGACGGTCAGGATCACTTTACTTAAATATTTACAAACTACATTCTTTAATTATGCAAATTGCAATGCAGGGCTCGAAGCCCTTTAAAAATGGTGTCAGCGCTTGCGTAGTGGCGCCTGACACAGGAACACAAGAAATAGGAGCAGAAGTAGACCCTGTGGCCCATTGAGCCTGCTCCGCCATTCAATATGATCATGCTGATCTTGGGCTTCAATTCCACTTTCTTGCCCACTTCACATATCCCTTGATTCCATGCAAGACCAAAAATCTATCTATCCCTGCCTTGACTGTATTCAATGATGGAGCATCCACAACCTTCTGAGGTGGAGAATTCCAAAGATTCATAACCCTTTGAGTGAAGTAATTTCTCCTCATCTCAGTCTTGAATGATTGACCCCTTATCCTGAGATTGTGTCCCCATGTTCTAGATTCCCTGACCAGTGGGAACAATCTCTCAGCTTCTACCATATCAAGCCCTTTCAGAATCTTGTACGTCTCAATTAGGCCACCGCTCATTCTTCTAAACTCCAGAGACCGTTATCAGAGGGGTGGTCCGCCCTTCCCATTTAAATAAGCTGCCGTGCTGAATATCATGACGGCTGTGTGACATGCCGTCTGCGCTGGCAGACCGCCATTTTTGAAGCTTGCCGCCGATCTCGGCCGCCTGCTTATAAATCCAGCCCCAAGTATCTGAAGTGAAGAGAACATCCTTTTTATTCTTGACTTGCTTCCATAGCATCTTCGTGGTTATATCAGAAAACCTCAGGGCCTTGTTAGAACTCTTCTTGCTGGCAGCTTGCCTGACTCATCCAAATTCAGGGTGATCCAGAAATCAGGATTGGTCCTCTGCTGACTCCTTTGGGCATTATTATTTGTAAGCCCTCCCTCTATCTGGCAATGGGAAAATTCTGAGAGCATTGGAGACAGTCTTTGGTGAATATGAAAAAAAGCAAAATGGACTAAAGCAGAAACTTCTGATGATACAGTAAATGTTCTGATTTAACACACTTGGGAAAAGTTTAATGAATCAGGAGTGCATGTGAAGAATTTGGAAGTGCAGATCAGACTACTCAGCACTATTTTGCATGAATTAATTATAAAGGACAGAAGATTGTGTGTGGCATGGTGATCATATTGTCTACATTCCTGTCATGTGACCAAACCCAAAGTGCTGTGCACTGTAAATGTTAATTCATACAACCTATCCTGAATTTGAGGTTAATTTCACAGTAAAAACAATGCTATCACGAAGGTTGTGCAAGTTCAGTCGAAACCCACTTGACAGATCTGATGAACAGTCATCGATGTGAAACATTGAGCTGGAATTTTCCAAATGGAAGGAAGCCCCAACGGCTTGTCAAGTTCGGGCTGTGTGGCCACATGGATGAATAGTGGACACCTTCAGGGATGTTCTCATCTGTAGCCAATTAACGGCTGGCAGGTGGGGAAGCTGGCCAGTAACAGGTGGCGGGTGGGAAGAGGTCCTGGCATGTCAAAGGAAGGTGCCATATTTAAAAAGCAGTCAGCAGCCTTCATACAGACTGCACATATAGAGGGCATTGGAAGGGAGGCTGAACAAAGGAGGCTGTGCAGCAATGTCTGGAGTCAGAGGAAGTGTGACTCCAAGGTTAGTGACACTTTCCTGAGGTGCTGCTGCAGATGGCAGGAGAACGGAGGGAGATGCTGTTCCCAGTGGATGGGAAGGGGAAGCCAGTAAGCCTTAAGAAAAAGGTATGATTGGAGGTTGCCAAGGAAGTCAGCAGCCATGGGCTGCAAACCACCCAATGGATGCAGGAGGTACGAGCCGACCTCCACAGTATGACCTCATCCATGAGCTATGTTGAGCAATGGGTAGGCGAACTGGCCCCAAGACACCTGGACCCATTTCCAGGTGTTGAATCACTTCAGGTGAGCAGGGGAGAGCAGGTGGACCTCGAACGAGTGGAGGAGTGGCTGCCTGAAGACCATGGGGGCTCTTCTCAAGGGGCTCCTTGTGTTGATGACGGATCCTCAGCCCCTTTGATAGTGACATGAATGCTTCATGCAGCTCCATGACAGAGGAGTCCCCTGCACAGATGCAGGTGGCTTCCCATGTGCCAGATCCCTCTAGGGCTCAGGCAACTAGAGATCATCTGCCACAGCCATTTCACGCACAGGAGCAGAAAATGCAGCAGCCTGCCTCCATGTCAACTACAGGTATTGGGAGAGCACCCAGAAACATTCACTTAAATCCATCTAGTTGTATTTGGGGTCTCACTGGGTGATAGTATTTTGCTCAATGTCAAAGCGTTATATGTATGTGCCAATTTAAAGGTAGTGTATTGCATAATATAAAGACCCATCTCTTCATTTCTGCACCAGTGGGCCTTTGCCAGATGTTGAGCACTTGAGATGAGGGTGTGCACAGAATGAGGACATTGCTGAATGTTTCCCTTGGAATGATATAATCATGGGACCACTGAGATGGTAAGGGCATTTAATGAAAGACCATCAAGAATACCTCAGGGCGGAGACTGAATTGTCTCTAGGGGTGTTTAACCATCTCTCAGGAGAAATGTGTGCTGATTAGTGAGTCACTTGTCTCCCTGGCATTCAGGTTAATGCCCATTGACATCAGAGCCAATGTGGCTTTCTGGTCTCAACCTTTCTCCAACCTATCCTCCTCGGAGGAGGACGTGGCAGACTCAGTGTGGTTGTCTGTCTCCAATGCTACTCCTCTCTGGAGCACCAGGTTATGCAGAACACAGCTAAGCACCATGATATGTGACATACTTGATAGGGTGCATTGCAGGGCTCCCCCAGATCTGTAAAGGCATCTGAACCTCACTTTCAGAAGGCCTATGGTCTGTTCAGTGGTGGCCCTTGTGGTCACATGGCAGAAGTTCTATGCCTCCTCTGCCTCAGTGTTGGGGTTCCGTAAGATATAAAGAGCCATGTCTTTAGTGCGTACCCCTCATCACCCAGTATTCACCCATGAAGGCAGTTGGGTGGCCTGAACAGCTGAGCCACCTGGAACTGTATAAGGATGAATGAGTTGTGGCAGCTTCCCGGAACAGTGCACACACCTGTGGGATACTTTTGCGGTGGTTGCAGACTATTTGAACATTCAGCGAGTGGAACCTCTTTGTGTTTGATAAGGTTCCTGGCTGCTTTGGTGGAGACTTGATGACCACGTTTGTGCAGTTGATTACCTCCTGCACCTGAGGGAATCCAGCGATGGCACCGAATCCTATCACCCTGTCTGCCTGACTGGCCTGATTTGTGCGACACCTGATATAGTGCCCTCCCTCTGGTACATGGCATCTGCTACCCACTTCATGTAGCAATGGGCTCTTGACTATGATATCCCAGAGATGTTTCCAGAAGATCCCTAGAATGATCCTGAGGCATAAAAATTGAGTGCCATAGCCACCTTCACGGCCACCACATCCCATTAGTCTCAACTCCTCCTCCAGCATTCCACACAGGTCCACTACCACCTGCCTGGACAGACACAGTCTTTGAAGACATCTGCATGAATCAGAGCCTCTGTCAATAAACCCTTTCAGCTGGGTAGCGCCTTTTGCAAACAGGAGCTTGCATACTTGGCCCTATGTCCTCTTCTCGCCTGTGCCCTCTTGCACCCTCATGAGGCTGGTGCTTTTCTGTCTGTTACAGTCTCACTCCATGTGGCTGACTCTAATTCTCTCTCCCAATCTCCTCCTCACTGGAGGGGTCAAACTCTGAATGCATAAGAACCATTGAGATTTGGAGGAAATGGCGCTCTAAGCCTCTCAAATCTTTAGTCCAGGCTACACTATATGAAGTGGACCTTGGACAGACCCTACCAATAAGTACCCTCTGATATGGGCTCACATTGTTCAATGCCTCCAACTTTCCAATCTCTTGCTTTAATGACTCTCAGCCTGCCTAGTTCACAATGCATCTGAATTCAATGGCTGACACCTTCAGCCACCACTCACCTGCTGCTGAGCTCTCACCTTTTAGCAGGCGAGCCATTATGCTCCATGGAACCCATGCACCCCCTGTAAAATTTAAAATTCATCTCAAAATTGCTGACAATTGGCTACTAAACAGCCTCAATTGCCTGTACACTGCCATTATGCGTGATCATAAGCCTGCTAGCTGTTCACCTCCGGGAAATTTGCCCAGCAGTGGAAAGACATCAGAGTTCTGCTCCAACATAGTCCTCCGTCATTTTACTGGCCCTTCCAACCCAGCTCGAAGCTTGTTGCCACGGGACCAGTAAAATTCCATCCATTAACTCTGTTTCTCTCTGCACAGATGTTGCCTGACCCGCTGAGTGGTTCCAGCTCTTGCTGTTTTTATTTTAGATTTCCGGCATCTGCGGTATTTTACTTTTGACTTGCCAGATGTCGGTTACAGGCATAAAAAGAGAGTATGCTTAAATTGCAGGGCTGAGACTTGCTTTTTCAAGGGCATAGGGTATGTAGGTTATTTTGGACACCTTGGATATAGTTATGCCACATTGTCACAGAAAGTCTCAAACGAAAGGTTGTCCTATTTTCTTTAAATTTTGCTAGAGAACACGTCCCAATACAGGCATGGTCCAGCAGCGTGGGAAGGATATGGCCTGTAGAAGGAATTGGGATGCCTAGTATGACTAAGTATCCACCAGTTCGCAGATTAGGAGGCAGGAATTCAGGATGTTAAAGGCTGGCAGCAGCTTAAAGGAGAAATAGGTGTTTTGGGGACAAAGCAGGGAATCAACACTGTGTATCCACAAGCAGAGTGGAATAATAGCTCCTCAGGAATATGATACTGCAAGAGTTCTACACACAGGTTGCAAAGATGACAGGAAATGCCACAACTCCTGGGTGGGGCTGCTATGTGCACTTTCACAAATTATAAAAGTTATAGAGTCACACATATGTAACTATAACACAAACATAGCATATTGTGGTGGCACAGTGGTGCAGTGGTTAGCACCGCAGCCTCACAGCTCCAGGGACCCGGGTTTGATTTTGGGTACTGCCTGTGTGGAGTTTGCAAGTTCTCCCTGTGACCGCGTGGGTTTTCGCTGAGTGCTCTGGTTTCCTCCCATAACCAAAGATTTGCAGGTGATAGGTAAATTGGCCATTGTAAATTGCCCCGAGTGTAGGCAGGTGGTAGGAAATATGTGATTACTGTAGGGTTAGTATAAATGGGTGGTTGTTGGTCAGCACAGACTCGGTGGGCTGAAGGGCCTGTTTCAGTGCTGTATCTCTAAAATAAGTTAAAAAATTAAGTAAATTAAACTATAATACAGAGACATGAGTAACTTGTTAATGCAGCATCATCAGAGAAATACAGAAAGTGTGGGAGCGATATCGAAGAGAGCAAATAAAAAAAAAAGAAACTTGAGAGAGCAAGAAAGAATGACACTTAGAAGTTGGGACAAATGGAAAAATGCAGAGATAACAAAGAGAGAAACTCTGAAATGCAGAGGGATGGAAACAGATAGGATGGAAAACAAATAAAAATGCTAAAAGAAGTCAACTGAAAAAATTAGAATGTGCAAGAAATAAGGCACCATTACAGGAAGGCAGATTGTCAATTAGTTCATCAGCAATATCACAGGAAAACAACTAACATTCATCAAATATGTGCACAAGTTTGTGAGAGAGTTATAAAATTGCAAATTGTGGCTACTTGCTTGCATAGTAACAAGCAACTGTAACAAACATGGATATTAGAAAAGACAAAAGAATGCTGTTGAAGTCCTTTATGTAATTATTGAGTGATATTGCTCTTGCTGTTAAGTGAAGAAACCTTCAGTATTCCAGAGACAAGCTAGACCACTGCGGGCAGAACTTTATTCAACCCTTGGAGATAGGAATGTAGGCAGTTGGGGGGTGTATGGGGGGAGGGGGCAGGGGCTATGGTGGCTGGCATTAAATCTGGGTGGGAGATGTCAGACAGCAAGTCCGATGTCATGAAGTCCCATCCCAATTTTGCCGATGGCGGCAAACATAGAGGGGGAGATCTTACGTCGATGCAGCGGACAGACAATTAAAATAGTTAGAGGCCTATTGACAGCAATTTTATTGTCAGTTTTAAATGTAATTGATGGCGCTCGGGAATCAAGGGGCTTCAGAGCCTCGCCTTAGAAGGAGGCGACATCGAGGTGTGAGGTATTTGCTGGTTGTAAAGGGAGGCCATCAGGAGAGGCAGCATCAATTGCAAGGCGGGGTAGAAAATGGAGGGTATCAGGAATAGTCTGAGGAGGTGGGAGTAAAGGTTCTAGAATTGCAGGGAAGCCGTACAAGGGGAATAATGGGCAAGTGCCAACTCGCCAGAGGTTACAAGTGGGGGGAAAGGAGGTGGTGGGGGGGGGGCCTGCTGGCAGTGAAGGCCTTGCACTTAGGGGTAGGCCACATATTATGGACCTCATCCAGGCTTCAGGGACCCCATTGGTGAGGAAGTGCAGCACAGTAGAAGGGAGATCAGGCACCGCAGCGACCTGTGAGCCCACAGGAGGGTCAGCATTGACCTCCAGACAATGGAGAAGGGCACAGAGGGGAAAGCCTGCTGCCTCCTTCATGCAGAAGAACCACCCTCCAGAGAGGGTCTACTGGTCAATGCTCAACTACCTACAGATGTCTGAGAGGCAGTGCCAACGAAGAATCTGCCTCTCCTGGGAGGCCATCACTAACCTATGCACTGTGATACAGGACGAGCTGTGCCCCAGGGGACTTAGTGGAAATCCAATGTCAGTGACGCTGAAGGTCACCATGGCACTGAACTTCTACCTCTCCGGATCATTCCAGGGATCCATAGGGAACACGTACGAGATTGCACAGTCAGCTGCCCATCGGTGAATCAAGAAAATGATCAATGCCCTTTTCAGGAGATCTGGAGACTATGTGTACTTCTGCACGATCCCAAGTCTCAGGCTGAGAGGGCCATAGGGTTCAGGGCCATCACTAGATTCCCCCAGTTGCAGGATGTCATCAACCGCACGCATGTGGCCATCAAGGCTCCTGTACACAAGCCAGTGGCCTTCATCAACAAAAAGAGCTTCCACTCCGTCAATGTACAACTAGTCTATGACCACCGTAAATGGATCCTGCATGTCTGTGCAGGCTGCCCAGGAAGTTGCCATGATGCCTACATTTTAAAGCAGTACCAGTTGCCAGTGCTTTTCCAGACAAGGACTACCTACTGTGGATGTGGCTACCAACGTCTGTGAGGCACCACACGCAGATGTGGAGGAGGGGGACAACATCTGTCACGGGACAACACAAGGATAGAGCAGACCATTGGTCTGCTGAAGTTGAGATACAGGTGCCTGATGGGGCTGGTGGAGCCCGTCAATATGCTGCTTTTCAAGAAAGGAGGTAGAGAGAAAACAGGGAGCTACAGACCAGTTAGCCTGACATCAGTCATTGGGAAGGCGCTGGAAACTATTATTAAAGAAGTCTTAACATAGCTCTTGGAAAAGCATAGAATGATTTATTTATTTAGAGATACAGCACTGAAACAGGCCCTTCGGCCCACCGAGTCTGTGCCAACCAACAACCGCCCATTTATACTAACCCTACCCTACCCTCATATTTTCTACCACATCCCCACCATTCTCCTACCACCTACCTACCTACACTAGGGGCAATTTACAATGGCCAATTTACCTATCAACCTGCAAGTCTTTTAGAGGTGGGAGGAAACCGGAGCACCCGGCGGAAACCCACGCAGACACAGGGAGAACTTGCAAACTCCACACAGGTAGTATCCAAAATCGAACCTGGGTCACTGGAGCTGTGAGGCTGCGGTGCTAACTACTGTGCCACTGATTAGAACAAGTCAACATGGTTTACTAAAGGGAGATCCTGTTTGACAAATTTATTAGAATTTTTTGAGGATGTAATTAGTAAGGCAGATAAAGGGGAACCAGTAGATGTGGTATACATGGATTTTCAAAAGGTATTCGATAAGATGCCACATAAAAGATTAATAGGCAAGATCAAGGTTCATGGTGTTGGGGTAACTTATTTGCGTGGATGGAGGACTGGGTAACAGACAGGAAGCAGACAGTGGGCATAAATGGGGCATTTTCAAGGTGGCAGGCAGTGAATAGAAGGGTGCCACAAGAATCAGTGTTGGGCCTCAGCTATTTACACTCTATATTAATGATTTGGATGAAGAGACAGAGAATATCTCTGTATCTAAGTTTGCTGATGATACAAAGCTTGATGGAAAGATAAGCTGTGGGAAGGATGTAGAGAGGCTGTAAGGAGATATAGACAGGTTAAGTGAGTGGGCAACAAGATGGCAAATGGAGTATAATGTAGGGAAGTGTGAAGTTGTTCACTTTGGTCATAAAAATAGAAAAGAAGAATATTTTTTGAAAGGTGTGAAGCTGCTAAGTTTTGATCTTCAGAGAGACTAGGAAGTTCTCATGCAAGGAATGCACAAAGTTAACATGCAGGTGCAACAGGCTATTAGGAAGGCAAATGGCATGTTGGCCTTAATTGCAAGGGGATTGGAGTACAGGAATAAAGAAGTCTTACTGAAATTGTACAGGGCTTTGGTGAGACCGCACCTGGAATATTGTGTGCAGTTTTGGTCTCCACATTTAACAAAAGGATATACTTGCACTGGAGGCAGTGCAGCAAAGATTTACTAAGTTGGCCCCTGGGATAAAGGGGTTGTCCGACGATGAGAGGCTGAGTAAATTGGGCCTATATTCTCTGGAGTTTCGAAGAATGAAAGGTGATCTAATTGAGACATACAAGATTCTGAAAGGGCTTGATAGGGTAGAAGCTGAGAGATTGTTCCCACTGGTCAGGTAATTTAGAACACGGGGACACAGTCTCAGGATAAGGGGTCAATCATTCAGAACTGAGATGAGGAGAAATTACTTCACTCAAAGGGTTGTGAATCTTTGGAATTCTCTACCCCAGAGGGTTGTGGATGCCCCATCATTGAACACATTTAAGGCGGGGATAGATAGATTTTTGGTTTCGCAGGGAATCAAGGGATAAAGGGAGGGGGCAGGAAAGTGGAATTGAAACCCAAGATCAGCCATGATCGTTTTGAATGGCGGAACAGGCTCAATGGGCCATATAGTCTGCTTCTGCTCCTATTTCTTGTGTTCTTGTGTTCTTGAGTGCCTCAGTGAGGACCTCACATATCGTGGTGACCTGCTGTGTACTGCACAACTTTTCACTGCAAAGGAGGGGAAGCATTGAACAATGAAGATTTCGAGGAGCGCTATGCCTCCTCCGATAATGAGGGTGCAGAGGATGAAGCTGATACACTGCCAGATGAAGAACCCAGGGACAACAGGAAAACGCCATGGGATACATGCAAGTGAAGCTCATGATGCCCTTAAATATTTATGTTTCCTTTGATCATAACTACAAGTTGCAGAGTGACCAATAAAGACTTAACTTTACGCAGCCCTGCTGTCGCCTTGCTTCCTTTAGCAAGCCATCACCCAGCGCCCAGGTGCACAGCACTCAGCTGGCAAGGTTCCGGACTTGATCCTCTCAGAATGATCCCTTGCCTCAAGCCTCATGACAGAGGCAGTGTTGAAATGAAACACCAATGGCCATGAATAAGAGGAAGAGGATCTTGTGAGATGAAAGTTTATCTTTATTCACCATCACATCAAATGCTTCCCTTTCCAGTCACATGGCACTTTCACCCATGAACTCTACATGCATCTAGAAGATCTTCTTTATTGTTTTGCATGCACTCCTATGGGGTGCTCCCCCCTGCACTGTCAGTTGAAGTAGAGGCAGACTGCTGGCTTTGCTGCCTCTTAGCTAGGGTTGACCTTGCCACTGAACAAAGAACAAAGAACAAAGAAAATTACAGCACAGGAACAGGCCCTTCGGTCCTCCAAGCCTGCGCCGATCCAGATCCTCTATCTAAAGATGTCGCCTATTTTCTAAGGGTCTGTATCTCTTTGCTTCCTGCCCATTCATGTATCTGTCTAGATACATCTTAAAAGACGCTATCGTACCCGCGTCTACCACCTCCGCTGGCAACGCGTTCCAGGCACTCACCACCCTCTGCGTAAAGAACTTTCCACGCATATCCCCCCTAAACTTTTCCCCTCTCACTTTGAACTCGTGACCCCTAGTAATTGAATCCCCCACTCTGGGAAAAAGCTTCTTGCTATCCACCCTGTCTATACCTCTCATGATTTTGTACACCTCAATCAGGTCCCCCCTCAACCTCCATCTTTCTAATGAAAATAATCCTAATCTACTCAACCTCTCTTCATAGTTAGCACCCTCCATACCAGGCAACATCCTGGTGAACCTCCTCTGCACCCTCTCCAAAGCATCTACATCCTTTTGGTAATGTGGCGACCAGAACTGCACACAGTATTCCAAATGTGGCCGAACCAAAGTCTTATTCAACTGTAACATGACCTGCCAACCCTTGTACTCAATACCCCGTCCGATGAAGGAAAGCATGCCGTATGCCTTCTTGATCACCCTATTGACCTGCGTTGCCACCTTCAGGGAACAATGGACCTGAACACCCAAATCTCTCTGTACATCAATTTTCCCCAGGACTTTTCCATTTACTGTATAGTTCACTCTTGAATTGGATCTTCCAAAATGCATCACCTCGCATTTGCCCTGATTGAACTCCATCTGCCATTTCTCTGCCCAACTCTCCAATCTATCTATATCCTGCTGTATTCTCTGACAGTCCCCTTCACTATCTGCTACTCCACCAATCTTAGTGTCGTCTGCAAACTTGCTAATCAGACCAGCTATATTTTCCGTAAGCACCCTTTTCTCATGCAGCATAAATTGTAGCTCCCTTTGAAATTTGTAATTTCTGCATCTGTGCTGACGAGTGCAAGATGAAAAGCTTTGACAACGTCTCTTTTTTCAGCAATATATAAATGATTTGGATCTTGGAATACAGAGTAGAATTTCAAAATTTGTCAATGATACCAAACTTGAAGGAGTGGCAAACAGTGAAAATGATATGAACTGACTGCAACAGGACATAGATAGGCCAGCAGAATGGGCAGACAGGTGGCAGATGGAATTTGATACAGACAAGTGTGAGGTGATGCATTTTGGCAGAAGGGATAGAGTGAGGCAATAAAGAGTTAATGACACAGTTCTAAAGAGTGTGTAAGAACAGAAGGACCTCGGGGTGCAGGTGCATTGATTTTTGAAGGTAGCAGGACCTATTCAGAGAGTGGTTAGCAAAGTGTTACGACCAAGTGAGAAAGAGGTCTAGGGTTTCCCTTTCAGCCTTCGCCTGGTCTTACTGCAACAGGGTTGAATTTTAAACACACCATCTTTTGAGCTCCCCCTTGGTGAATCCTTGTTCACCGCTTACCTATTATAAGGCATGGAGATGAGTACAAACAAGCTTTCTTAGGTTTAAAGAAGAAAAGCAAAATTTATTAAAACTTAAACTTAAACTCTAATTTGGTTAACGCCTACGGATACACAACGCGCCCATGCTAGCATTCATACGCAATACACACATGCAGATCGGGAAAGAAAAGAGCAGAAGAAAAATAAAGTGGAGAGGTTTAAGGCAATAGCTGAAGAGTTTCTCATTACTTTGCTTTGAGCTTACTGTAGAGTCCTTTTGTAGGTAGTTCTTGCTTGTAGGTAATTCTTGCTTTCGTTGGGGCCCAGTATTCTTCTTAAACCTTGTTCACTGTAGGAGACTTTTCTCTCTTGGGGTTCCTGTGTCTTCAATGGTTTCCAAAGCTGGCGAGAAAGAGATGGGAGCAGACAGGAGAGAGATTTCTCAATGCAAGAGCAGAAGCTTTCTGACTTCAAACAATGTTTTCTCCAACTTAAAACTCTCAGTTCAAATGGTCTGACCATGTCGTCTGTGTATTGGGAGCAGGGACTGGTTCCTTTGTTCCAGCACTGTCTGCCAATATGCAAAAATGTTTTTCCAGCTAGGGGCCTGGCAATTCCTTGTAATAGGTCCTCTTTTCTTCCCAGCAACAATTTGAAGTTTAATGTCCATGTCACGAAATTAATGTGCCTCATTCTTAGCAGGTAGGGGCCTACATGCCAATAGTATATAGGATCTTGGGCTTCATAAATAGAGGCATAGCATACAAAAGCAGGTAAGTTATGGTGAACCTTTATGAAGTTCTGGTTAGGCCCTAAATAGAGTATAACATGCAGTTCTGGTCATCACATTTTAGGAAGGATGTGAGGGTCCTTGAGAGGGTGCAGAGGAGATTTACCAGAGTGGTTCCAGGGATGGAGGATTTACAAGGGTAGGTTTGAAAAGCTGGGGTTATTCTTCCTGGATTAAAGAAGATTGAGAGGAGATGCCTCAGTATGCCTTGTCCCCATCTTGTCTTGCCACTGCGACTGTAAGCACCCTTCCCTCTTGCAGTATAAATTGTTGCTCCTTTTGAAATTTGGCATTCTTGCATCTGTCCAGATGAGTGCAAGATGAAAAGCTTCGACAATATGTCTCTTTTTTCAGCAATATATAAATGACTTGGATCTTGGAATACATTAGGATTGTCAAAGACCCTCGCATCCTTCCTAAAATGCGATGACCAGAACTGGATGCTATAGTCTATTTGGGGCTTATCCACAGCTTCATAAAGGTTCAGCATAACCTCCCTGCTTTTGTACACGATGCCTCTATTTATGAAGCTTAAGATGCCATATGCTTTGCTAACCACTCTCTCAATAGGTCCTGCTACCTTCAAAGATCAATGCATCTGCACCCCCAGGTCCTTCTGTTGCTGCACACTCTTTTGAAGTGTGTCATCTATCTATCTATCTTGGAATACAAGATTGAGGGGAGATTTGATAGAGGTGTACGAGATTATGACAGATTAGTTAAATTAGACAAGAAAAATCTGTTACCAATAAGTGCTGGTGCAAGCACTAGGGGACACTAGATTGAAGGCTTTGGGAAAGAGGTGCAGGGGGAAATGTGAGGAAGAACATTTTTATGTAACGCGTGGTAATGACCTGTAGCTCGCTGCCCACAGGGGTGGTGGAAGGGGAGACAAAGATATCTAAAGGAAATTGGATAGACACTTGAAGGAAATAAACTTATATGACCACAGGGATTGAACAAGGGAGTAGGACTGACTGGATTGCTCCACGGAGAGCTGGCATGGACTCAATGGGCTAAATGGCCTCCTTCTATGCTGTAAATGACTGTATGACTCGATGACACATTCTGCCCTATTCTGGGTTTCATCAAGGTAAGATTGAAGGCAAGTAGAAAACTCCTTAGGATTTGTCAGGAAACCAATTATGGAACTTAAAAAAACAATTAAGTCCTGTTTAAATCCTCAATTCTTGATTTAACAGCCAGGACACCCTGTTTCCCGACCTGGCAGCAACTCACCAGGGTCACCGAGGCAAGTGTACAACAGGGACAGCTTCTTCAGTGAAACTGACATGCTGTCAAGGCTTTGATCAATGAAACTGAAGAGCTCCAGCCATGGCCAGGTGAAAGGCTGCTGTTCAAAGCATTTTTTCTCTCAGTGTGTGCATTCACTGGTTGGCAGGTGAGTGCCACTGTCTGGGAAGTAATTTCACCTGTCTACTACTTCACTCACCTTCAGCTCCACTTCCTTGCTGTAAGCCTTCACCATGGAAACTTATGCACCCCTACCTTGCAGCGCTGATGAGGGACATGAGCAGAATCAACACCACCACCAGTAGCACCAGCAGCAGCAGAGCAACATCAGCAGCAGAGGCTTCAGCTGCCTTCACCTCAGCCACATGCCACTCCATAGGGTAGAGGGGATGGACAGTGAGATCGAACTGGAAGGAGGCTAGTCTAAGTAATGATGATCATGAAACTACTCACAGAATCACAGATTTGTTACAGCGCAGAAGGAGGCCTTTCGGCCCATCATGTCTGCACTGGCTCTCCTAATGAGCATTTTATCTAGTGCCACTACCCTGCCTTCTGCCTGTAACCCTGAACATTCATCCTTTTCATAAAGCAATCTAATTCTCTTTGGAATGCTTCAATTGAACCTGCCTCCACCACGTTTTCAGGCAGTGCATTCCAGACCTTAACCACTTGTTGCGTGAAAAAGTTTTGCTTCCCTTACCCATTACTTTAAATCTGCACCCTCTCATTCTCGAGCCTTTCACAAGTGGGAATAATTTCTCCCTATCTACTCTGTCCAGACCCCTCATGATTTTGAATACCTCTATCAAATCACCTATCAGCCTTTTCTTCTCCTAACTTCTCCAATCTGTCTTCATAAATGAAGCTCCTCATCCCTGGAACCATTCTTGTGAATCCTTTCTGTACTAACATACGAACATACAAATTAGAAGCAGGAATAGGCCACTCGGCCCCTCAAGCCTGCCATTTAATAAGATCATGGTTGATCTGATTGTAACCTCGACTCCACATTCCTGCCTACCCCCTATAACCTTTCACCCCCCTTGCTTATCAAGAATCTATCTACCACTGCCTTTTGAGGAAGAGAATTTCAAAGACTCAAGACCCTCTGAGAGAAAAAATTCTCCTCATCTCTGTTTTAAAAGGGCGACCCCTTATTTTTAAATAGTGACTCCTAGTTCCAGATTCTTCAACATGGGAAAATATCCTTTCCACATCCACCCTGTCAAGACCCCTCAGGATCTTATATGCTTCAATCAAGTCACCTCTTACTCTTCTAAACTCCAGCAGATACCAGGTTACAAGGCTGCTTCGACAGCACCTTCTAAACTCACGACCTCTACCACATAGAAAAACAAGGGCAGCAGACGGATGGGAACACCACCACCTGCAAGTTCCCCTCCAAGCCACACACCATCCTGACTTGGAACTATATCACAACTGCTTCACTGTCACTGGGTCAAAATCCTGGCACTTCCTTCCTAACAGAACTGTGTGTGTACTTCTACCACATTGTCTGCAGTCATTCAAGAAGGCAGCTCACCACCACCTTCTCAAGGGCAAGTAGGGATGGGTAATAAATGCTACCCACGAATGAATAAGAAAAAAGAGACCCCCAATGCAGGGTGTACAGGCAGAGGATTAGCTCTCTTGACATGTCTGAGTACCAGTGCCCCTGGAGGCTCAGGCTTTCACAGCCGATCACTGCTGACATCTGCAGCCTCCTGGAACAAGCCCTCCTTCCCAGTGGAGCTGTTGGGCATGCATTGCCTGACACTGGAGGGCCACTGAACCCCCTCCCCCCCACCATTTCCCCACCCGTCCCAAGTCTCTGCCTTTTGCCAAGGTCGTGTGCTCTCTTCTGCAAGGAGAGAAAGCAAAGAGGTGTGAGTGTTCTTAATGACTTGATGGAGAGGAAGGAAGGACATCATTTATGGAGGGTGGCTGTGGAGCATGTGTGTGAGAGGTTAATAGGCTGAGTATGAGTGTTGGCTGTTCAGATGGGGATGTGAGGTGCCTGCAGAGAGAGGAATGAGTGGAGCTGCAAGGTGCATTGCTCTGAGGAGTGTTGTGCAGGAGAATGCTGGGAAAGTCAGAGTTTGAGGCTTTTCACCTGAAATTGTTATGGCACTCACCTGTTGTGGCCTTCTATTATTATTATTCATTCCTGGGATGTGATTGTCCTGGATCCTCTTGGTGCACTGTCTCCAGTTTGGAGGGCCCACTCTTCTTCTGCTGACTTCCTTGGCTACTTCCAATCATGCCTGCTTAGTTGGAGAGGATGTCCTCTTCCTCTCATCCTTGGTAAAGCTGAGCTCACTGCAGCCCCTCAGATCCTGCAGCAGGATGTCAGGTAAGTGTGAAAGACCCGCAGAGCAGCCTTCCCAGGTCTCCTCTCCACTGCTGTGATTGCTGCAGCCTCAAAAGTCCAAGTGCTGGTGGGTCATTCTAATCCATGCCATAGTCCCTTTAATTAGAAATCCTTCCTTTTCCAGAATGGAAGTGATATCCCACCCACCCTCACTGATTGGTCGGCCAACCCAGAGGTGGGGTGCTGAAGCTGTGGCTCAGTGAAAGAGCACTACCTCCACTAATTAGTCAAACTGTTTCCCAACCCACAAATGGTCCCGCTGTTTCACAGAGACTAAGCGCGGAAAATTCCGCCTTAAAGCATTGTAACTTGGCTTGATCTCCAATTTACACCACTTGGCACCTCCACAGTCCTGTGGAGACTGTGAAAACATCACTTAGGGAACTATAAAGCCTATGTTGCACTCTGCCACTCCAAGCAGTGAATTATTGTAGTGACAAGATGCTGTGTCACTGGAGTGCAAACAAATGTTTTGTGGTAATATGGAAAATGGTAAACAATGCCAAAGATCTATTTATGTTCTTTTACAAGTGGTAAGTCTGCCCTCACATTAATTTTGTCTATTTAGATTTGCTAAAGGCTACTTTCTTTTTAAAAGAATCAATAGACGATAACAAAGAAAATCACTTGTACATATTTAGGTTGTTATTATTTACTAGAGATTCTTATGGCCAGATTTTAGATTTTTGTTTGCTGTGCATATTGGAAGCATTGGAAGCAATTCATCCTGTCACGATTCAGCAATCCTGGTGACACAGCATGTTATAACACAATTCACCACACCATAGTGTGACAATCTGTGCAACTTTCTCACCAGATCCCTGTATGATTTTTCTGTGATCCCCACTTTATACGCACCTTTATCCTTTTACTAACATTAGTGAAAATATCTCCTCTTCACACTGAGAATATCTTAGGTGATACACTGAAGGATGCATATTGTCTAGGGTATTATCCAAAATTAAAGAGGAATATTCATCTAGATCACTGAGTGTCTTTGTCACATTAACAGATGGTTTATTGTAAAAAGTTCAGTGTTAATTCAGGTCCACTACGTTTTCTGCTGAGTTTATATATTGGTTTGGTCCTCTTACTGTGGAATCAGAGGGGTTTTCATACATTTGGAATACTTCAAGTTAAAAAGATATTACAATTTAATAGAAATGGTGAAAAGCAATGCAAATAATCCCACAGATGAGGAGTCAGAATTTCTGTTTTCATTTTACTGTGAAAGTAAATGTTTGGAATCTGTGATGAAGGCATTATTGGATTATTCATCTATATTTAGCACTTCTTTGATGATTTTGATCACACAAAAATGGATTAACAAACCTTAGTGACAAGGTAGCAGAAAAAGTGCCTTGTGCTTGTTAAACTCTTGTTCTTGTCATTAATCAGACATTTACTCTGGATCTTTTCAATGTGAGTCATTTGTGATAGATTTAAGTAGTCTAGAATTTCCTGGAAATCTACAGTTAGTAATGGCACATCTATGGCCTACACCTTTACCTAGATTGGAGTTCCATCATTATTCACACCTCGCTATAATTTCCTGGGAGTTTCGGGCCACACGGCCAATACCACTCACTGAAACCCCAAAAAGTTCACTATTACAGTTCTAACTACCAATCAAGATAATGGTAATTGCAAATTTCTTGGAGTTACTTCAGTTATCTTGCTGCAGCTGCATAGACTTTTAAATAATGGCACAGATCACTGGGTATTCGCACAATTTATGGTTCTCACATGATTCTCAGCCTGGGAAGCCAATAAAAGGACAGTTAAAGTTACATGAATTACAGAACTCACATGAGCAAAAAGAACTGTGACAGAAAGATGAAGATCCAGCTGTCTCTCCTGGAGGGAGCAGAAACGGCTACTCAAGGATCAAGATCTCAGGGGTCAGTTTTTAAGAGATCAAGGATTCTGGAGCATAGTTCTCATGTGCAGGCAATGGAGACAGTCTCCTCTCATAAAGTCATAGAGTCATTTACAGCACAGAAGGAGGCCATACGGCCCATCAAGTCCATGCCAGCTCTCCATGGAGCTACGCTATCACTCCCCAGCTCGATCCCCATAGCCCTTCAAGTCTATTTCTCTCAGGTGGCCATCCAATTTCCTCTTGAAGTCATTGATCGTCTCTGATTCCACCACCCTTGTGGGCAGAGAGTTCCAGGTCATTACCACCCGCTGCGTAGAAAAGTACTTCTTCATATTCCCCTTGCATCTTTTGCCCAAAACTTTCAATCTGTGTCCCCTAGTCCTTGTACCATTTGTTAATAGGAACAATTTTTCCTTGTTTAACTTATCTAAGCCTGTCATAATCTTGTATACCTCTATTAAATCTCCCTCAATCTCCTTTGTTTTAAGGGGAACAAGCACAGCTTTTCCAACTAACCTTGTAACTAAAATCCTCCATCCCTGGAACCATTCTGGTAAATCTCCTCTGCACCCTCCATTACCCTAACATCCTTCCTGAAGTGTGGTGACCAGAACGGGACCCAATACTCCAGTTGGGGCCTAACCAGAGCTTTATAAAGGTTCAGCATAACTTCCCTGCTTTTGTACTCTTTGCCTCTATTTATGAAACCCAAGATCCTATATGCTTTACTAACCACTCTCTCAATATATCTTGCCACCTTCAAAGATCTATGCACAGGCACCCCCAGGTCCCTCTGTACCTGCACACTCTTTAGAACTGTGCCATTAAGAATATGGTGAAGATGGTGGAAAAGTTAGAAGAGTCCACAACCCACATCTGCCATACAATGCAGGAAGTATAGCATGATATGTGTCTCACCCTGATGACTGTTGCAGTTTCAGATATCAATACAGCTTCAAGGTGTCAGGAAGAGGTTCTTGGGGCAGTTGCCACTTCCATTGAGGCAGAAATGACTGCTTCCATATGTGACCTGAAGAGCACACCTTGCTCAGAGCTTTCAGGACTGAATTGGGAGTATTGGCTAAGAACAGTTATACCTCAGTTATCTAGGACTGCATCAGTCCTAGCCATCAATCTCAAAACCATCTGACATTGAAGGAGCAGCACATAAGAATAAAAATTAGGATAGTGCATGAAAAGAGTTTTAGGCACAAGGGGTAGTCATAGTAATAAGAAGTAGCAGTATTTGTGGGGCACGTGAAAAGGACAACATAGTAGTAAACGAGTATGGGTCTGAAAATTCAGGGTATTTGTGCATTTTTTCGAGGGTTTGTGTATTTTTTCCTTCTTATATAGCTTTGAATGCCTGTAGCTCTCCCGTCCTAGATATTAGAGATATTACAGACTAGCTTAATAGTTTCCTGAGAGCAAGGAAAGAGATTTTGAAGGGTTTTATTGTGTCATACAGGTGGCGAGCACACTCTTTATGAAAAGAAGTGGGTGCTCGCTTGCCTGATGACACATGCTGCCTGATGACACATGCAAGGCCATGGAGGGATTTGAAAACAAGGATGAGGATTGTAAACTTGAGGCGTTGCCAGACCAGGAGCCAATGTAGGTCAGTGAGTACAGGGATGATGAGTGAATGGAACTGGTGGTAGTTAAGGTACAGGCAGCAGAGTTTAGGATGAATTCAAGCTCATGGAGGGGGGAAGATGGGAGGCTGACCAGGAGGACATTGGAATAGTCCAGTCTAGAGTTAACAAAGGCATGAATGAGAGTTCCAGCATGCGATGAACTGAGGCAGGGGAGGAGGTGGGCGATATTATGGAAGTGGAAGCAGGTGGCATTGGCGATGATGAAACAGGCATGTGGTCCAAAGCTCATCTAAAGGTCAAATAGGACATGAAGGTTGTGAATACTATGGGCTGAATTTTATGAGGCTTCTGGCATCAGGGTTCATGGCGGGGGGGGCCCGGAAAATTCTTCCGGGAGAGGCCCATCATGACACCTACCGCCGGGAGAGCCCTGCCACATTTTACCGGCAGTGGCGAGGCTCGGTGCAACCCTCACCCCCCCCCCACCCCGCCACTTGGCGGCAAAGTCTTCACCACCATATTGAAATCAATGTAAATAAATTTAAATGAACTTACCTGGTCCCGACAGCTGCCCCACGCCAATATTCTGGCCGTTGGCCAGAAGTCCTGCACCTTCAGGTGTCTGGACGGACATCCGAGGCATGACACTGGTGGGGAGGGCGGAGCAGAGAAAATTCTCAGGGCGGGAGTGGGGGAGCAGGGATAACACTTTCTATTGGCTGAGGGGATGGTAGGAAGGGGTTGAAGGACAAAGGTAACGAGGTACAGGGGGGAAAGTTTGGGTTGGAAATTAAGTTTATTTTGGGTGGGATAGGCCCAAAACCAAACATGGGGAGGGGTGGGGGGGTGGAGAGGGGAATCCAGCTTTTACTCTGTTTTCTACACTAATGTGCAATGAATGTTTCTTTAAATTTCAAATGTAACTGCAACGACTAACACCATTGCCTGGGACGGAGCGGTTGCCCCCTCTATGTCATCAGGGGCGGCTGCTCCACACCCTCCATCTAAATGAACCCCCACATGAAATATCTATGTTGGAAGACCACCAAGATCACGCCACCATGATTTGTGACATGCTCATAAAATTCAGCCCTATGTCTCAAATAGTGATGAGGGAGAAGGATAACATCAGTGGCTAGAAAATGGTGTTAGTGGCGGGGACCAAGGATAATGGCTTTATTCTTTCCAATATTTAGCAGAGGATATTTCTGCTCATCCAGGACTGGATGTTGGCCAAGTAGCACTATAAATCAAAGACAATAGAGGGATCGAGAGAGGTGGTGGTGAGGTTGAGTTGAGCATTGCCAGTGTACATGTGAAACCTGACATTTTTTGCAAGGGCCAACATATAGATGAAACATAGGGCTGTATCAATGATAGATCCTTGGGGGATTCCAGAGCTAACAGTGTGGGAGCATGAAGAGAAGCCATTGGCTATGACTAGGTAGGTAGTAGAACCAGATGAGATGTGACCCACCCAGCTGGATGACAGAGGAGAGGTGTTAGAGGAGGATGGTCTGGTCAACCATGTGATTCAATGCAGACAGGCCAAGAAGGATGAGCAGGGATCGCTTACCTTTGTCACAGTCACATAGGATATCATCAGTGCTCTGGCAGAGGCGGAAACATGATTGGAGAGTTTCAAACATGGAGTTGCAGGAAAGATGGGATAATGAGGTCTATGGTCAGAATCCCAGCAGACTATTAGTGAAATGTTTTAGCTGTCCTACAGAATCTCTGCTTGCAGAGCAGAATTTTTAAAGGGAAGTAATATTTATGTAATTGGAGCAATGTAGAAACCTAGCAAAAGATGGGAATTGTTGGTATTTGAAGAACTGTACAAGATAATATGGAAGACGGTTTGAGCAGTTACCTTGCAGGGGTGTATTGCAGCTTTATGAAAACATTATTGCTCTGGCACTCAATTGAAAGCACCTTGATCTACTGTTTGGGGCTTCAGTCATTCTCACTACAGCTATTTCCTCATTGTGACTCACCTCCTATTTTGGCAAGGCTTTGTCACGAGGTTCTTCAACTTGTATGACAAGTTTTTGGGGAGTGAAGTTATGGATCATGCAAGGCAAAAATTATTTTGAGACTCTGGGAGAGTTGTATTGTAAGGCACTGATTGGTAAAGATATCTAAACTACTGCTTCAAGATCCCAACTGTATTTTTGATAATCATTCTGGTGGTAGCAGAAGCTTCTGTTCTGCTTCTGTATGTGTTTGTTATAACACTGTCTGGAGCCATGGCTGCTGATGGCAGTACTGACCTCCCAGGAGCCATCCACCTGCTGTTCCTTCCACTTCAAATCAGGGTGTGTCAGTTGCCTTCCTTAAAATGGAAGCATTGGAATCTGTTTCAGGGAAGCAGGCATTAATCTGCCTTTTTCTGTACTAAATATTGAGAGAATGAGATCCTTTTCATTTCGGATATGGCATAGAATTGTGCACAGGGGCTTAAATGGCAACATTAGTGCAATCAGTACTCCCCTGGGCCCTGTGAAAGGCAGCTGACTTGTTGAATTGTCTCATCACATTGCTGCTATTGGTCAGTAGCCTAAGCGAAGAAGTTCTTGGCCTGACTGAAAAATGCAGCTGTGACCTTCTTGATAGATCTGTAAACAGACACTAAACATACGCCCTTGTTAGCCTCAAAGGAGCAGGATATATAAAAATTGAGGGTCTTGCTAACTAACAGCCACTGGCATTGTTGGGTATTTAGCATTGCATGCTGGTAGATGCTTGTAAGTAAATATACACACTTACCTGCATTGTTTGAGTTGATGTAAGGCATTTTCTACTAAAATGAGTGCATGCATCTAAAACTGTGTCACCATATCCACACCTATGGCTAGTCAGCAATTTCTTTTGGATAATACTATGTTAAAGCCCAATTCCTTGATTTATTTTGAAGCCCAGCAACTTGTATTGTATTAAAGCACTACTTCTCTCACATCTTTTAAAGTTGAAGTCCCCCTTCCCTCTCTGTGCTAAAGCTCAACCCTAACCTTTGTGTTTTGTGGCCAGCTCCCAGGTTGGTGTTAACATCTCAGCTTTCTTAGTTTTAAAACCCACCTTACTGCACTGAAGCCTGATCCTTATTCCACGTTGAAGGAATGTTCCCTGCCTTGTATTAATACTAGGCATCGCACTCTGTGATAAAGTTCAACCTGTGCTAAACTCCTGCTCCAAACACATGATTATCAACTTCCCATTCTCTTATTAAAATCCCACCTCCATTCTTCAGCAGAACAGCCAAGGAAGTTCCGTCCTCATTTAGTTAAATGATGATACAAGCAGTCTTGTTAGCATCTATCACTTACAGTGCAATACATCCTATAATATACTTTAGATTTCTTGCAGAAATATACCTGCCACATACACACTAGTATCTTGCCTTCATTTTCTTATAAAATACCTGAGATGATATTCTTATGCCTGTAAGTACTGCAATTTGCACACGTACAAACACCACAAATGGTACCAGATGTATTCCTGGTAATTATCAACTGGGTTAAAATTGTGCTAATTATACATGTTAGTTTTTTCTCCCCTATCTATGTCTTTGAAATCACACCACATGCTATAGTTAGATCAGGAAGAGTTGTGGCCAAAACTGCTAGAGTTATTCTGAACCCAATTGTTGAATATGGACAAGAATGGCTTGGAGAATTATATTTTGAATTTGCCTTCCTATCTTTAAGAATCTCTGCGCTCTTTCATAGAATCACAGGCTCAACACACCCCTCACTAATGTATGACACAATGGCCAGAATTTTATGTTGGGCAGGAGGCCCTGCCTACGTGCCAAAAAGTCGGTGCCGAGCCTGCCTCCACTAGGCCTGGGGTGCCAGGCTGGAATTTTTTGCTCCCCAGGCCCTTAATTGGTCCTGGGCAGAAATTCCACCTCCTTAAGGCAGGACGTCCTGCCCAATAGAGCTGCCGGCCAATTAGCGGGTCATCAGCTCTTAGTCCCAGCAGTGCCACCTGGAGCAGTGGCCACTGCTAGGAGGACTACCCCTAGCCATCGTAGGCAAGAGGGAGGAGGTCCCTGGAACTCATGCAAGTTCTTAGGGCCATGTCAGGGACACTCGACCGGGCCCCGGCAAGGCAATGGGTGTTGGTTGCTTTGGGGGGAGTGTTGTGAGTTGGGGGTGATTGGGGCTTCTGGGGCAGCCATCAGTGGGGTACAGGCCCCCCCCCCCACAGCCCTCAAGAAGGCCGCCTGGTTTTTACCAGGCGGGGTTCTTGGGGCCTTTGACGTCTGGCCATTGAGGGTAAGATACCCATGGCAATGGGACGAGGCCCTTATGTGGCAGTTAATTGGCCAGTTAAGGGCCTTGATTGGCTTGGGGCGGGCACGTAAAATTGCAGCGGGGGTGGGAGAGGGTCGGGAATGCCTCCTCCCACTCAATGTTACGCCCCCCACCCCCCGCCACCAACCCACTCGTTGTGGGGGGAGGGGGCTGTAAAATTCCGGCCAATGAGTGACAAAAAATTATTTTAAAAATAAAAGCATCATTGTATAAATCATTTCCCATTATTCAACTTCTTGGATGTCTACACATTTTGCTTGTAATTCTAATTAATTTCAAGTTTTTTTCAGTGTAAAATCATGGTAAAAGGATTAATTAACTCATTTGGGATGAAGTCAGGGATGGGAAGACAGACTTGGAAACTGGTTAAGAGGAGATAACTTCTTTAAAATTATGTAGAGTTTTGACATGGTGAATAAGAAGACTATTTGCTCTGGTTAGGGTGTAAATGTTTAGTTTAGAGATACAGCACTGAAACAGGCCCTTCGGCCCACCGAGTCTGTGCCGACCATCAACAACCCATTTATACTAATCCTACACTAATTCCATATTCCTACCACATCCCCACCTGTTCCTATATTTCCCTACCACCTACCTATACTAGGGGCAATTTATAATGGCCAATTAACCTATTAACCAGCAAGTCTTTGGCATGTGGGAGGAAACCGGAGCACCCGGAGGAAACCCACGCAGACACAGGGAGAACTTGCAAACTCCACACAGGCAGTACCTAGAATTGAACCCGGGTCGCTGGAACTGTGAGGCTGCGGTGCTAACCACTGCACTAAGAGACTGAGGAGTAATTTCTTTACACAGAGAGTTGTTGGAATCATGGATCTTTTGCAGAGGTAATGGTTCAGGCATTGGGCATTGGATCTTCTAAGGAAAAAGAGAATTCATATAAGTCTGAAATTGTGGGCTGTGGGAAGAGGTCAGAGCAGGTGATTCCAAGTTTTTGTGGCCTGTCACTTTAACTCTACCTCCCTTTCCAACTCTGAGCTCTCTGTCTTTGGCCTTTTACACTGTTTTAAATAGAATCTCATTTTTCTCCTAGGCACACTGAAGCCCTCTGGTCTGAACATTGACTTTAGCTCTATGTGTCATTTCCCATACAGCAAGGGTTGCAGATCACGTGGGCTGGGTCTATTGGTGTTCAGGAGTGGAGGAGATGGGTGAAGACAGTCCTTCTGTCAGAACATATTGCTGGTGGTGAAGCAGAGGGGGAGCTATACCTCCATGTTCTTTCTTCTGTTGGAGCTGTTGGGCCCATGTACTTTACCAGAAGTTCTGTTTAAATTTCAAACCTGTTTTAATTTCAAACCAGACTCAAAAAAGGGCCTGTACCCATGACATTAGTATTTCTGTTCTCGGCACAGATAGTAATTCCTCTGCTGTGTGTTTCCAGCATCTTTTGTTTTTGTTTCAGGTTTCCAGCATCTTCAGCGTTTTTCTTATTCATTTTAAACTTGATTCAGGATTTTCCATGTTTTCCATCTCTTATTTTGACAGCCCTCTCACTGCCTTAACTATTCACACATCCTTTTCTGCTTTCTTTTTTACTTGTTTAATGCATCTATTACTTGACTGAGAGGATCTGTTACATTATTCAGCAATCACTGAGTGATATTTCTTCTCTGTGTTTGTCTGTTTGTTTTTAATATTTATTTTCATTGTCTTTCCTCCTCTTTCTGATCCCATTAATCACCTGTCTCTTATTTTCATTTCTGAAAATGGGTATGAACCTGAACCGTCAGCTGTTAGTTCTTTACACAACTGCTGATTGACATATTGTGTTATTCCAGCTTATTTTTTGATTTGGAGCAGGGCACTAGGATTTGATTTGAATTGCTCAAGCAATGAGCCAGGACAGACACTATGAGCTGAGTTACCTCTTTCTGTGTGGTGAACATCTATAGTTTCACATCTAATGATTCCTTCCAGTTATTTATTATTTTAGTCAAATATTGATAAATTGTACTCAAGATAATTAGCACTGGAAAGTTTCTTCTGTACCAGCCAATATCTCTTGATTTTAACTTTTATTTGTCAATTAGATTTCCTTTCCAGGACTTTTGGTTTTCCATCAACCTTGTTGTAGGCCCAGCTGTTGGGTTTATAGATGCAGTACTAGTGTATAACACAGGTAATAATTCATTCTGAATTCAAACTGGGATTCTTTTAGACTCAATTATCCATATCAAGAGGATAAGCATTTGTGTATTCCATTTCTTATTGGACCAGATGTTACTGTAGCCAGCGAACAATCAGTGCTGGCTATTCATCAGAGTTGTCCATGCCCAGTTAACTTGAGCTTTTGTAAGTTCGATATCCAAATGGTGCAGCACCTTCTACAGGGCATTTGCGACCTATGTGAATAGGGCAGGCATGGATTTTGGGAAGGATGCGGGGCTCCCAGTGCCAGGCCAAAAAGACAGGGGGAACTCTGCCTCGGCCTTTTCGTGCCCCCCACCCCCCTGCCCCAGAGCAATCCTCCGGTGCTTTGAATCCTAAGAGCCTGGCGTAGGGATCTCCATTCCTTTAAAGACAGGGATCCCGCCTCCAAAGGCTGTTGACCGATCGCAGGGCCAGCAGCTCAGCAGTATTGGCAGTGCCACCAGGAGCGCTGGCCACATCCAGCACTGCAGAGGCCTTGAAGCCAGGCCCAGTGCTGGAACCCCAGACTTCAGATAAGTGAGGCAGGGGTGCCGGGGCCAGTCTAGAAGACCCCAGTAAGGAGGTGGGGTGGGATGATGGGCATGAAGTCCAGGGGGAGGGGGAGCCATGCAGTTGTAAGTTCTGCCAGCAGGGGTCCTATGTGGGCCACAGATTTCCCACAAAGGAGGGAAGACCCCACTGAAGCCCACAGGGACAGCGCCTTGTTTTAAAAGATGCCTTCTTTGCATGGCAGAGGCACCCCTTGCTGCTGGTTAGATTCCAGCGATGCCAGGAAGAGGCCCTTAAGTGGCTGTTAATAGGCCACTTAAGCGCCTCAATTGGCTTCTGGGTGGGAAGGTCATCATTGGCCTATTACGCCCCCGGCAAAATTATTTGGTGACGAGGTGGCGAAGGACCCCTGCCTCTACTACCCGTCACGATTCTATCGGCCCCCCACGCCTCCGATCCTGCCTCGGGGGGCCCATAAAAGACCTGCGTGTCTCCTTACGCAATCAGATTGAAGAACTGTTAATAAGCAGCACAGAGACTGAACCAGGAAGTGAGTTCAATGGCCTGGGTTTTCCATCAGTGGTAAATGGACAGCATTCGCCGCTGACCTCAAAGAAAGCTGCCACAGAGATCCAGAGAGTTCTATGGCATGGATTTCCTTTATTACAATGTCAGTTTCATTCTGGCACCGGCTATAGCATATCTCTCGTGTCTGAGAAGTCATCAACCAGGCTGAGTAACCAATCAGACTGAATAATTTTCACAGACATTGGGTTCGATTGTACCACAGGTTGGGACCCTGACCTCGGGAACGGCTCGGCAATTTTACTGGAGGCGACCTCCTAACTGTCTCCAGGCCTGCCATCCAATCAAGGACAGTGGGTGGGGCTCCTGATGTTGCTGGCCCAATCAGAGGTCCTGCAGTTCTGAAGCTTCAGCAGCACC
Organism: Heterodontus francisci; assembly: GCF_036365525.1. Lineage (NCBI taxonomy): Eukaryota > Metazoa > Chordata > Chondrichthyes > Heterodontiformes > Heterodontidae > Heterodontus > Heterodontus francisci. The sequence continues at coordinate 86,011,812 of NC_090376.1, read as the reverse complement.
ACCAGAAGAAGTGGGTACTGCTGAGGCAGGTCGGAGACCTCATAAGCACTGCCAGGTAGGTAAATTAAAAATTTCTTAAAAATGAAAAATTAAAGGTAAATTAAAAATAAGTAATCTCATTACAATAAATAGAAAATAAGAACTTGCTTTTATAAAGTATCTTTCACAACCTCATAACATCCTAAAGCACTTCATAGCCAATTAATTAATTTTTGAGGGATAGTCCTGCTGTAACATGGGGAAAGACAACAGCCAATTTGTACACTGCAAGGTCAACAAACAGCACTGAGATAAATTATCAAATAAACTGTTTTAATGATGTTGATCAAGAAGTTACAGTTGGCCAGAACAACTTCCCTAATCTTCTTCAAATAGAATCTTTTATCTACATCTGAGAGGGCAGATGGTGACTCGGTTTAACATCTCATCTGAAAGATGCTCAATAGTGCATAACTCTCATTGTACGGCAATGAAATGTCCATCAAGATTATATAATCAAGCCTCTGGGTCCCACAACTTTGCGACTCAGATATCACTGAGCCAAGGTTGACACCAAATCGATGAGTGAGGATTTCCAGGAAACTTGGGCCATTCAAAAGGCATATCTACATCATTGAGTCTGTTTTCTAAAGCAAAAGTCTCAGGAAATGATGACATACGTGAAGTATGTTCCTATTCACACTATGCCATGATTTCCTGGAACTTTTGCACTGTTCTGACAAAGTTGTGAAAAGTTAATTAGTATAGCTCCACTCTTTTCAAAACAATGGTAAGAATGCAATTCCTGGATTTACACTAGTTTTCTCACTGCAGCCACTTAGACTGAAAAATAATGGCATGAGTGGACTGTTGCAGGGGGAGATATTTGATTAGGCCCAATATTGTGTGCAAGGATCGTGATGCACCGAGTCCTGTTGAGGCAGGCAGTGTTCAAACTTCATGTTGCTTGTTCATCTACTTGATTGTAGTGTGAAGACCAGTGCAAGAAATGCTACTGATTGGTTGCATGTTTAGCAAAGAGTCCAAGTGCATGAATGGCTAGCACAAGGCTAGCCTGCACTTCTTAAAGACAGCCTGTCCCTTTTAAAGGGGAAGTTCATGCAATACAGGAACTTACGCAATAGTGTCTGGAAAGATTTGGTGGAAGAAAGAGGACTGGTAATGGAGCAGCAAAGCAGAGAGAAAGCTCCAAGGATCTAGGATGTGGCACTGGAGGCTTTAGTTATGGAGGTCAAAAGGAGGCGAGAGGTCATGTTTCCAGAGGGGTCCAGAAGGCCCTCAAGGCACAGTCTGCAAAGGGAATGGGAGCAGATGGCCAGTGAGGTCAATTTACAGAGTCTGACCCCAAGACCCTGTTTGCAGTGACAGGTAAAAGTTTAATTACCTCACACAGATTGTCAAATTCAGTGAATGCATCTTCACAGACATCTCCTACCCATTGTATTACCAACCTCTCACACTGCTCAATGAATGATGCCTGTAGCCAGTCCTGCAGCAAGAAAGCATTTAACTTAAAGTAACCTGATATTAAAGGGTCAAGCTGCTGTACTGCGAAGGCAGTTTGAAAATTGACAATCGTTGGAAATGGACCAAGTTTCATAGCACAGAAACCAATGGGACTTTTAACTGAACTCTTAAAACAAGCGGGGAGCTGAAATCAAGTTATTCATATGGATACATAGACACAATGGATTGATTTCATGAATATGTTAACCAAGAAATAGCTGGAGCAAACAGATAACAAAATGGAATGTGTTTTTTCAAATTTGTGACAGTCCCGACCATTTAATTACTCGAACTAAACTGCTAACAGGTCTTACAGAATGATTACCATAGTCTCACAGCATCTGGATCGGCCCCCACATCCCTTGGAAATGTTAATCTCAAAACTGTTACAGGAGATAAAACTCATTCACCAACCTGATGATGCTGATAAGCCCAAAATTTTCCCTATCAAAACATCTTTGTGTGTTAATGAGCTATTCGAGGATTCAGGATGTGGAAATGATCAGATTATGCACTCTATAGATTTGCAAACACAGCCAAGATTAACATGGGTGTGCATCAATCATTGTCATGGGTGTGATCTTTGAACCAGAAAAAGTGTGTATTTAGGACAGACTAGATGACTTGCAAGGAAAATCACGGGCTGATGTAAGAAATAGGACCCTTTAACAAATCATACGAACAGACGAATTAGGAGCAGAAGTAGGCCATTCGGCCCCTAGAGCCTGCTCCGCCATTCAATAAGATCATGGCTGATCTGTTTCTGTCTCGAATTCCATACACCCATCTACCCCTGATAACCTTTATTCCCTTGCCTAACAAGAATCTATCTACATCCGCCTTAGAAATATTCAATGACCCTACCTCCACCACCTTCTGAGGCAGAGTTCCAAAGTCACACAACCCTCTGTGAGAAAAAAATTCTCCTTACCTCTGTCCTAAAAGGGCAACCCCTAATTTTAAAACAGTGCCTCTTAGTTCTGGACTCACCCACAAGAGGAAACATCCGATACACATCCACCTTGTCAAGATCATTCAGGATCTTATAAACTTCAATCAAGCCTCCCCTCACTCTTCTAAACTCCAGTGAAAACAAGCCCAGTCTGTCCAACCTTTCCTCATAAGACAACCTGTTCATTCCAGGTATCAATCTAGTAAACCTCCTCTGAACTTCCTCCAACACATTTACATCCGTCCTTAAATAAGGAGACCAAAACTGCGCACAGTATTCGAGATGTGGTCTCAACGATGCCCTGTATAACTGAAGCATAACATCCTTAATAAAAACAGAAAGTGCTGGAAATACTCAGCAGGTCAGGCAGCATCTGTGGAGAGAGAAGCAGAGTTAACACTTCAGGTCTGTGACCTTTTATCAGAACTGGCAAAGGTTGGAAAAGAATGAGGTTTTAAGCAAGTGAGGGAGTGGGAGAGGGGGTGGGGGGTGGGGAAGAGAACAATAGGGAAGGTGTGTGATATGGCAGGGGGCAGGAGAGATTAAATAATAAAGCTGTCCTGGGACAAAGGCAAAGAGTGTGTTAATGCATTTTCTGTTTTTATTTCAGGTTTCCAGCATCTGCAGTGGTTTGCTTTTATCATTACATCCTTACTTTGATATTCAATTCCTCTTGCAATAAAGGACAGCATTCCATTTGCCTTCTTTACTACTTGCTGTACCTACATACTAACTTTTTATGGCTCATGGACTAGAATGCCTAGATCCCTCTGCACCTCGGAATTCTGCATCATTTTCCATTTAAGTAATACTCTGCTTTTTTATTCTTCCGGCGAAGTGAACAACTTCATATTTTCCCACATGATACTTCATCTGCCAGATTTTTGCCTACTCACTCAACCTATCTCTATCGGTCTGCATCCTCCTTATTTCCTCTTCACAACATACTTTCCTACCTATCTTTGTGTTATCTGCAAATTTAGCTACCATGCCATCACTCCCCTCATCTAAATCATTGATATAAATTGTAAAAGGTTGAGGCCCCAGCAGATATCTCTGCGGGACTCCACTCATCACATCCTGCCAATCAGAAAAGGACCCATTTATGCATACTCTCTGTTTTCTGCCAACCAGCCAATCTTCTATTCATACTAATATGTTACCCCCTACAACATGAGCACCTATTTTGCGCAATAACTTTTTATGTGGCACCTTGTCAAATACCTTCTGGAAATCCAAACACGGTATGTCAACGGGCTCCCCTTTATCCACAGCGCGTGTGACTCCTTCAAAGAACTCCAATAAATTGGTTAAACATGATATCCGTTTCACAAAACCATGCTGACTTTTCCCGATTACCTTGAGTTTTTCTAAGTGCTCAGCTATAGTCTCCTTAATGATTGATTCTAACACCTTCCCCATGACAGACGTCAAGCTAACTGGCCTATAGTTACCTGTTTTCTGCCACCTCCCCCCCCCCCCCCCCCCCGTTCTTGAATAGAGGGGTTATATTAGCTACTTTCCAGTCTGATGGAACCTTTCCAGAATCTATCAAATTTTGAAAAATTAACACCAACGCATCTGCTACCTCATTAGCCACCACTTAAGACCCTAGGATGAAGCGTTTCAGGACCCGGGGACTTGTCAGCCCGCAGTGCCATCAGTTTGCTCAGTACTGTTTCCCTGGTGATGGTAATTTCACCAAGTTCCTCTCTTGTTTTTTGTATCCTCTAGAGTGAAGACAGAAGCAAAATATTTTTTCATTTCATCCGCCATTTCCTTATTATCTACTAGTAACTCCCCATTCTCACTCTCTAGATGACCAACACTCACTTTACTTACTCTTTTCCTTTTTAAATACCTGTAGAAACTCTTGCTATCCATTTTTACATTTCTAGCTAGCTTCCTCTCATATTCTAATTTCTTTCTCCTGATTAACCTTTTAGTTCTTCTCTGTCATTCTTTATATTCTGACCAATCATCTGGCTTGCCACTCAGCTTTGTGAAATTATATGCTTTTTCCTTAAGGTTGATGCTTTCCTTAACTGCTTTAAATTAACCACGGATGGTGGGTCTTCCCCTTAGAATTTTTATTTCTAGTAGGAATATCTGCCACTGCTTCTCTATTGATCTATCTCCTAGCCAAGTAACCCAGTTCACTTCAGCTAGCTTAGCTTTCATGCCCACATAGTTGCCCTTATTTAAGTTTAAAATACTAGTCTTAGACCCACTCTTCTCACTTTCAAACTGGATGTAAAATTCAATCATATTGTGGTCTCTGATACCTAGAGGTACCTTTACTCTGAGGTCATTAATTAACCCTGTCACATTACACCATACCAAATCTAATATAACTTGCTCTCTGGTTGGTTCCAGAATGTACTGCTCTAAGAAACTATCTCAAAAACATTCCATGAACTCCTCATCCAGGCTATTCTTGCCAATCTGATTTTTCCAGTTTATATGTAGATTAAAATTACCCATCATTATTGCCATATCAGAATAATATAGAATTCTTATAGAAACAGTCGGCATAGTATGAAACAAATTCACAGAAAAGCTGTTTTCCTCTCTCTGTCAAAAGGGACAGAGACGCAGTTCCTACCACCAGGGTTATTACTGGTGCAAGCAGGATGTGGAACAGGAGTATTACATTCCCGAGGGGATCATTATAGAAACCATGAGACACCATAGACATTCCTAAGCTGATGGGACGGGATCTTCTGACACCTTGTGTACCCTCTTATTTGTGCAAGTGCCTGTTAAAGGCTGACAAATGGCCCCCAGTGTGAAGTAAACTGAAAGTTGACCTCAAGCTAAAGTGATGGACAGGGGGAGGTGACAGGGTACCTGTGCTGTAGTCATTGGTTAGAAGGGTTTGAACAGGTGATTGACATAGGGTGAACTACCTGCCCACAAAAATAAGTTATATCAATGGATGCTCAGAGCAGAAGAGATAGCTGCAGCCCCTCATCTGGCAGAAGATCGAGAGCTCCCTAACACCTCAGCTAACTGGAAGAGGCGGAAGACAGAGACAGAGAGAGAGCAGAAGATTGCCACTCCCAGCTGCAGAGATCAGCTGCCAAAGACTATCATCCTGGCTGCAGAGATCAGCTACATTCATTCGCTCGTTCTCTGGGATTAGTAAACCATTCTCATCTGTCATAGGACATATACTTTTTTTTGTTTATTTAACCTATGCCTCGTATCTAAACTGTTGCTTCTTGATAAACTGAATAAACTACTTTAAAATTACTTATGCGTTCTCGACCACCTATTTTGGGTAATCTGTGACTCCCAAACCTAAATCTTACACAGGATTAATCTCCGCACTAATGGGAAAATACTCCCCTCAGTGACCGTCGGGGTGAGTGGTGTTTAAAATTAGGGAGAGTCAAAGGGAACAGTACATGTGAGTACTGCTTGAAATTAAAGAGAACAGGGTTCTGACATTATTATGTTATTCATGGTAGAATAAATAATTAGAAGAATACTGAGTTCTACTGAGTTGAGAACATTTACCATTTTACCCAATCTGGACGGCTTCAGGCTGGACTTTGGAATTAAAATATCCGAAGGAAGATATGGGTTCACCTACCTGCAAACCCCATCATTCAGCCATCAACAATCAGGACTCATGTCTAACATTCAGATGCTCCATCTCACCCTGACACACTTACCAATACTGCCAACCTTACATCTATCTGTCACTACTTCGACATACCTCCAGCTATTCAGCTATGACAGGCCCACACACAAACACATTTATTTTCTTCGTTCATGAGATGCGGGTGTCACTGGCAAGGCCAGCATTTATTGTCCATCCCTAACTGCCTTGAAAAGCTGCCTCTTGAACCGTTGCAGTCCATGTGGTGTAGGCACTCCAATAGTACTGTTAGGTGGGGAGTTCCAGGATTTTGACCCAGCAATGGAGGTGGAGTGAGTGAATGTGTAAAATTGGTGGATGGGGTGCCAATCAAGCAGGCTGCTTTGTCCTGGATGGCATTGAGCTTCTTCACTGTTGTTAGACCTGCACTCCTCAGGTAAGTGGAGAGTATTCCATCACACTCCTGACTTCTGCCTTGCAGATGGTGTTGTGTTTTCTTCTCCTTGTATTAGTGATGACTATACACACGTACCAACCATGCATAAGGGATCAGTTAACACATAATGGATTCTTTATCGATGACTGCTGCACGTGTACAACTAGGAGTAATCTTACATAGGTCTGGTCTGGACGACTACTCTCTACAGACTCACACACTGAGTAGAGGTCACAAGGTACATTACATCATTTCTCTTGCACTGTTGTACATCGAAAACATAACCATATCTTCTTAAAGGTGTACAACAACAGATAGTGGACAGGTTTTGCTGAGTTAGCAGGTGAGTACTCGCCACAGAATACCCAACCTCTAATCTGCTGTTGTAGCCAAGCTTTTTATATGGCTGATCCATTTAAGTTTCTGATCAATGGTGACCCCCAGGATGCTGTTGGTGGGAGATTTAGCAATGGTAATGCCGTTGAATGTCAAGAGGAGGTGGTTAGATTCTCTCTCTTGGAGATTATTTTTGCCTGGCACTTGTGTGGTAGGAATGTTACTTGCCATTTATCAGTCCGAATCTGAATGTGGTTCAGGTCTTGCTGCATGTAGGCATGGACTACTTCATTTTCTGAGAAGTTATGAATGGTTCTGAACACTGTGCAATCAGCAGCGAACATCCCTACTTCTGACCTTATAATTGAGGAAAAGTAATGAAGTAGCTGAAGATGATTTGGCCTAGGACACAGCCTTGAAGAACTCCTTCAGCGATGTTCTGGGGCTGAAATGATTGACCTCCAACAGCCACAGCCATCTTGCTTTGTGCTAGGCATGACTCCAGTCGGTGGAGAATTTTCCTCCTGACTCCCACTGACTTCAATTTTACGAGGGCACAGTGTTCAGCAAGACCTGGACAGTATTCAGGCTTGAACTGATAAGTGACAAGTAACATTCGAGACACACAAGTGCCAGACAATGATCATCTCCAACAAGAGAGAATCTAACGACCTATCTTTCATATTCAACAGCCTTACCATTGCTGAATCCCCCACCATCGACATCTTGCAGTTACCATTTTACCAGAAACTTAACTGGACCAGGCATGTAAATACTCTGGCTACAAAAGTAGGGCAGAGACTGGAAAATCTGCAGCGAGTAACTCATCTCCTGGCTCCCCAAAGCCTGGCCACCATTTACAAGGCACAAGTCAGGAGTGCAATAGAATAGTCAGCAAATACCTGGATGAGTGCACCTCCAACAACACTCAAGAAGTTCAACACTATCCAGGACAATACAGCCAGCTTGATTGGCACCGCATCCATCACCTTAATTATTCACTCCCTCCATGACCGGTACACGCTGGGGACGGCACAGTGGCGCAGTGGTTAGCACTGCAGCCTCACAGCTCCAGGGACCCGGGTTCGATTCTGGGTACTGCCTGTGTGGAGTTTCCAAGTTCTCCCTGTGTCTGCGTAGGTTTTCTCCGGGTGCTCCGGTTTCCTCCCACAGCCAAAGACTTGCAGGTGATAGGTAAGTTGGCCATTGTAAATTGCTCCGAGTGTAGGTAGGTGGTAGGAATATGGGATTACTGTAGGGTTAGTATAAATGAGTGGTTGTTGGTTGGCACAGACTTGGTGGGCCGAAGGGCCTGTTTCAGTGCTGTATCTCTAAATAAATAAAAATAATAACAATGGCAGCAGTGTATATCATCTACAAGATACATCGCAGCAGCTTGCCAAGGCTCCATCGACAGCACCTTCCAAGCCTGTGACTTTTACCACCTAGAAGAACAGGACAGCAGATGCATGGGAACACCACCTCCTGCAAGAAAGAAAAGAAAGATTTGCATATACATAGCGCTTTTCATGACCACCGGACATCTCAAAGCACTTTCTTGACAAGGTCATATTTTTGAAATATAGTCACTGTTGTAATGTAGGAAAAGCAGCAGCCAATTTGCGCACAGCAAACTCCCACAAACAGCAATGTGATAATGACTAGATAATCTGTTCCCCTCTAAGCCATTCATTCTGTGATGGAAACGCGAGATGCCAAATGGAAAATATTAATTTCGTCATATGGAATTCTGCCGGAGACTTTTTACTGGACATTATAAATAACTTTTAAAAAAGCAGAACAGAAAAGCGAAAGATGGTCACGTACAATTTGCATATGAGAAGCTAAAAACTGGCTGAGAGACAGAAGTAATTACCCAGTCTAGCTAGAACAAGGGGTGCACTCTGATTCAATTACCTAGAATGTTTTTTTTTCAATAATGGTCGTCAAAAGCCTTGACATCCATTGACTTTGATAGTGCCAACCACCACCACCACCCCACCAAATATGTTTGCACAGCTTGAGAGAAGAACTTTGAATTTCAAAAAACCTTCCAGAAATTTCTGTTTTCAAATAAAGAGGTGGTCATATGACAGACCTGCCTGTATAACTATGTATTTGTGAATTGTGCCTCAGAAAGAAGAAAGACAGTAATTGTACTCCAAGGAAGAAAGGAACATCTCTTCTCTCTCCCACTCCAGCAAAGTCTCAGGAAGGCCTCGGCTGCAGCTAAACCTCAAATCTACAGACTCTCATAGGCAACAACCAAGAGGACAGATAAAGCCTCTCTTCGGCCTTCCAGAACCAGAAAAGCAAACCTGAATTGTGCATGTGGTCACAGCGAGGGCTTCAAGACTTTAACTTCAAACAAGGACACTGAAACTCAGTATTTGAATTCCATTAATTATGGACTTTATTTCAACTTCCCAACTCTTTTTCCCTTCTGTATCTATTTGTGTGTGTGTGTGTGTGTGTATGTACTTCCCGTATGAATGTGAGCATGGATGTGTCACGCATTTTAGTAATTTTAACCGGTTTAGAATGATAAGATTAATAAACTTACATCTTTCTTGTTTAAACTCAAGAAAACCTGTCTGATTGGTTCATTTTTAATGATATTTGAGGAACGGTGAGCAAGGGCTCACTGAGGTGTCCTTGGTTGAAGTTAAAGTCTTGAAGCCCTCGCTGGGACCACTGTGCTAAAAAGAATAAACTCTGTTGCGGTCAATCCACAGAAGTGGCGAAAGGAGAACCTGAGACCCCTTCCTCACCTGATCACAACAATTCACTGTTGCTGGTCAAAATCCTGGAACTCCCTCCTGAACAGCACTGTTGGTGTACCCACACCACATAAACTGCAGCGGTTCAAGAAGACAGCTCACCACCACTGTCTCAAGGCCAATTAAGGTTGGGCTATAAATGCTGGCCTTGCCAGCAACTCCAACATTTCAAAAATGAATTACAAAAAACTCCACCAGTGCAACCCGCCGATGCCTTTCAGCCAATCAATCCAGACTGTTGTTGTAACAAGAAGATTTTTATGTTGTCTGATGCAACATAAATGAGATGCGTGAAGTCAAGGTTGATTGAAGATCTAAAACAGGTTTATTAACAGCGAACAAGTATATACAGTGCAGAGCTAACTATTTACAGGACTTGCTTCTTGGTGTTACAGTAGCAGAGTGAATCTGGCAAGTAGTCACATGACTGCATCCTGGTACCCAGGTTATTAGCACACTAAGATCTTAAAGGTACGTTATTCTTAAAGGCAATCACATAACATCCCCCTTCTTTCCAAAGATAAGTCTCGTATGCTGGAAGTCAAAAGACATAAAATTAGATAATATCAAAATTATTTACACTTAGATAGAGATTATGAAATTTTACAAATATAGAGGCTTAGGAGTCCAGATATCGTTCCAGTGGTTTGACAACTCTTCCAGATCTGGTCATGGTATAACCTTCTGCGAATATGGGTTTCATCCTTGGCTGTTCTGAGTTTGCAGGCATGTTGTCAATGCGTTGGCTGCTGTCCTGTTGATCTGTCTCAACCCCACCGTCGAAGTGTGCTCCCTCTAGTCCACCATGCGCAAATGGAGTACTGCACACCTCTCTCAGTTGGCTTCAGTTCCTTCTCAACCCCGCTCTGCTAGATGTTCTAATCTCGTAGGACCTAGGCTCACTGCACACTCCGGACACCTCTGCAAACAACCATGTTTTCATTGTGGGGTGTATGACCCTGACCTTTTGTCCTACATGTAGTTGAGGTAGTTCCGCCCCTGCGTGTCAGTCATGCACCATCTTCATTCTCCCCTGTTTTTCGAGCAGTGTCTCCTGCACCTCAAAGAATTTGGATAGATGATGGCTTGGCAGAGTCATCCGCACTTGTCTGCCAAACATGATTTCTGCTGATGATGGGAGGCCCATATCCATAGGTGTAGCTCTGAGGTGGAGCGTGGCAATGCGAAGATCTTGTTTCATTGCCCTACACTTTAGGATAAGTGCTTTAACAGTGCAGACTATTCGCTCGGTGAGACCATTAGACCTGGGGTAATGTGGTGAGGAGGTCACATTGTTTATGCCCGATTTGGCGCACATAGCCCTGAAAGGTTTGCCCATATACAGTGGTCCATTGTCAGAAATTATTTCTTCAGGTGCACCAAATGGACTGATTACAGCACTTAATGTGTCTGCGGCAACTGCGCTTGAAATGTCTTTTACTGTCTGACAATTGGAAATTTGATGAAATAGTCAGTGACTACGATAAAGTCTTCTCTATTAGCAGAAAATAGGTCAGTGGCGATTTTGGACCTAGAGACTGACAGAATCTCATGAGGGTGTAAAGGTTCTTTCCATTGTTTTGGCTGGTGGTTCTGGCATGCCTCACACATCCTCACTAACCTTTCAATGTCATTATTGATCCCTGGCCATTAAATAGTGTTTTGTGCCAGTTGTCTTGTTCTCTCTATGCCCATGTGGCCTTAGTGAAGTTGTGACAAGATGCCCTGTTGGAGAGCTTTAGGCACAATCACTTGTTTTCCCTTCAAGATGACACCTATCGAGATACTGAGTTCGTCTCGTAAGGCGAGGAGCATCTGAGGGTTTCTGGCACCTCTTTTACCGTGTCAGGCCAGCCATTCATGATGACTGTCCACAGTGACTTCAGTTGTGGGTCATTTGCCGTTTCTGATTGTAGTTGGTCATATTTGTGCTGACCAAAATGCAATAAGTTGATTTTGAGCACATCTTCCACTTCGATGTCCATGCTGTCTACTTGTAGATCCAGTGGAATTTCTGCATTCTTGCTCGGGTTTGCAATCTGCTCAGTGTATCTGAGGTGACCATTTTAGTACCCTGTTTGTAGCAGACATCAAAGTCGTACCCCTGTACCTTCAGTAAGAGCCGCTGTAGTCGAGGTGGTGCGTTTGTCAATGGTTTGCGCAGATGATCTCCAGTGGTTTGTAGTCAGTTTCCACTTGTGATCCCAAACATCAGAGCAAGTGTTACACACTCTACGTTTGAGTAATTGGACTGCGCTAAGGATAAACATTTGGACCAAAGTGCAATTGGTTTTCCATCCTGTAGGATGCATGCTCTTAGCCCTTCTGTGAGGTCCCGACTTCCAGGATGGTCTTTTTCCTTGGGTCATAGTACTGCAGGGAACAGGTTTCTGCTGACAATGCTTGTTTGAATGACTCAAAATATACTGATGGTCCTCCCTCCATAGAAATGGTACATCTTTCTTTAAGAGCTTTCTCAACAATGATGCTTCAAGAGAAAGATTTTAAATGTATGGTGCCAAAAAGTTGAAAAATCCAAGACATCCCTGGAGGTCTTTCTTGTCTTGTGGGGTAGGCATATGCCTTACATCTTCGATTTTACCTGGGTCAAGATGGATTCCGCAACCGGAATAGATGGAGCCAAAGAAATTGATCTGACTTACATTCACCCGGCACTTCTTGCTTGTAAAAATGAGCCCTTCGCGATGAGCTACTGCCACCAATGAATGGAGATTTCCATCATGTTCTTCTTTGGTTTTGCCCATTACTGCAATGTCATGGGCAATGCATATGCAGCCAGGCACATTTTCTATAATTTTGTCCATATGTTGCTGAACCACATCTTGACTGACAGATAAGCGGAAGGGTAGTCTCTGAAAGCAGTATCTTCCAAATGGTGTCCTGAATGTGGTGACTTCTTGAGGTTCCTTAGCCAGATGTACTGATTAATATCCATGTTTGATATCCAACCTGGAGAAGAATTTGGGTCCTGTGATCTTGGGATTCAATTCCTCTAATATCGGGATCTTGGGAGGCTTCAATGCCTCAGATCTAGATATACCCTGATTGCTCCATCCTTCTTCAGTACACAGGTGATTGAGCTGCATCAGTCTGTGTGATGATGCAAACGACAGATGATGCCATTATGTTCCATGCCATGGAACTCGCACTTAAGCTTTTCTTGCATGTGCATGCTGCATTTTCTGCGAGGATTGATTGATGGAATTGTATCTTCTCTGAGGTGCAGTGTGGCATCACCTGTGAAATTTCCTATAGCGTTGAACCTGTCTGGGTACATTTGTTGTAGGTCGTGGACCGACTCAATGTGGGTACCCTTGGTCTCTTCTGCTGTAATGGATACCTTGGTGACCTCATGGATGATTATGATGTTGAGGTCCTCACACGTTGGTAATCCTGCCACTGCTTGTCCGCTTGTGTCTACTTGGTAGAACGTTTGTGGTTTCCCTGCTGACTTGCTGTATCTGCATTGCATTCTTTATGTGCCACTGCAAGGGATGGGTGACCCGTTGTATGCAGAAAATTTGGCAGTTGTTGGTTGTATCATTGATCTCCAACGACTCCGGTACATATCTTTGAGGATTCGGACTGCTAGGATATTTGCACTAGCACTGGTGTCAATCTTGACCTTGAGTGTATGTTTGCCAGCTTTCTTTGGGCACATGATGTTAATAGTGGCGAAAGCTTCCAGTTGTTGGACTTTACCAACATGATGTGTCAAGTTCACAATGTGGGATGCCTGTTTGTCTTCTATCTGAGAACTATTCTCTCTGAGTCTTGCCTCAGGTCTGCTTTGCTGTGGACCTCGTATCGACTTGCATTTACACAGGTCTCTGGTGCTTTCTTTGCTGCTGTTGCCCTGTTTTCTGTTTGCCTGAGTCCTACTGTGACTTCTGACTGCGTCTTCAGAGCCAGAATTCTTGCACAGGTGAGCCCAGTGTCCTTTTTTACCACATGCCTTGTACAGGTCACGAAATGCAGGACAACTTTGCCCTGAATGGGACAAACCACACTTACCACACAGCTTACTTGCTCTTCTCGACCTGGTTATGGTGTCAATACCGTTGGCTGCAACTAGTGCTGGTAGGTCCTGTTGTCCAGCTACAATGGCTTTGTATTTCTTGCCATCTTCTAGCAGGGCATCAATGCTGTGACCTTTCTTTTCCCCCAAGAAGTCTTTCTGAAACGCTTCAATGGGTGTTGATACAATCACCAGCTCCAATATTCGGTCTGACAGCTCAACTTCTAAGAAATTACATTCATTTCCCTTACTTTGGCATCTACTGATGAACTGATATATTGACTCCTGTGGTTGTTGCCTGTAGGACATCAATTCCAGGTGGTGAATTCTGAAATTCACTTGCAATCGGAGTTGATCTTCTAACACTTTCCATATCTTCGTGGGACCTTTCTGGTCCTGTTCAGATAATCCAAATGTATTGATTCTGTGCAATCCCTCATTTCCAATCACTATCATTATTTTTACAGCCTGTTATTCTGGTTCTGCAATTAGTTGGTCTGTAAAGCAAAATTGCATTCTTTGTTGGAACTGTTTGAACTCAGATCAGATATCCAAGGCTTTCCAGTTCATGCTAGGTAATTTAGTATCCATTTTCCTTCTGTTCTTTTGCTTTAAAACTTGCTTTAAGAACTTGCTTCTGTGACTCTGTACTGCTTTCCCTTTAAAGAAATTCTCATCTTTAGATCAGTTGATTTGAATGACAGGAGCAGCTGTCTATTTATCTAGCTTCCAGCAGTCTCATCTCTCTGATTATACAGCTGTGCAGTAGGTATTTCAAGTATTTTTTTTACCAGGGTTTGTTTATACAGCCGTTCAAGAGGCTTCACACCTGAGTGGTTTTATGAGTTTATTTTAAACTCTGGCTGAGTGAATGAAAGCTCTTCACACTGGAGTGATTTAATGGTTTCTTTTTATAGCTTCAGCTGCGAGCTGCATGAATGGAGGATTCCAGCACTTTTGCTGTTAGACGCCTCCTGTAATGGCACGAGCCTGATCAGCCTGGGGGAGGCTTTGATCAGCCTGAGAACGTGATTCGGTTTTCCCTGTTTTTTTTTGTTTCTTTTGCTGAGCCTCTTAAAATAAAATCAACTTTGCAAGCACCTCAAAGCTTTTTTTAACCTGGGGTTCCTGTACCGATGGCACACTGACTCATCCAATCATAGTAATTGATTTGCAGCCTGTCATCCAGCTCTGCCTTCTACAGCTGGAGGTGAGTTTTTTTTCTTCTTTACATTGTTTGGGCCAGTGTTTCTTTTAACTTTCTCTTGTCCATCTGTAGGTAGTTTTCAAGCTGTTATCCTGTGGTCTTCAATCTTGGAGATTCTCTTCAATCTTCTCACCACCGCTGCCACCATGTAATAAGAAGCTTTTTATGTTGTCTGATGCAACATAAATGAGATGCGTGGAGTCCAAGTTGAGTGAAGATCTCAAACAGGTTTATTAACAGCTAATAAGTATATACAGTGCAGTGTTAACTATTTACAGGTCTAGTCTCTTGGTGTTACTGTATCAGAGTGAATCTGGCAAGTAGTCACATGACTGCATCCTTGCACCTTGCTCATTAACATACTAAGCTCTTAAAGGTACATTACTCTTAAAGGCAATCACACAGCAGTTGCCTCCAATGCTGAGGTGGTGCAGTCCGAAGCCAAGCCCTCAAGGCCCAGAGCTGCTCAAGGGTGTCCTGCAAGGTCATCTGCAGTTTTCCCTACTGAAAGTCTTCAGCCTTCCACCAGCCATGCTGCAGCCACTGGGGTGGCTCTAGACCAGGCAGAGGCACGAAAGGAATCCCCAAGGGTGAACAGTTCCATTTTGTACATATTATTAGAAGCGTTGCTGGATAAAATTGTTGTGGAATGTTTTTCTGGTGCTGGCTTTTATTTCAGGATGTTAGTCAAGAGGATGGTGTGATGATGTGCAGCAGATGGATTGAAAGGTGGGAATTGTGGAGCAACTGTAATGTGGGGATGAGGTTTCAGTGGAATCAAAGTCTAAGCTCTTGTACACTGTCAGCCCATTTGGAGTGTAGGGGTCCCAAATGCCTTCTCCCTTCTTCCTCCTCCTCCTTTCCTCCTCTTCCTCTTCCTCGTCCCCTTTCCCTTCCTCCTACTATTCCTCCTCCAAAGGCCTGGTGACAAGGGCTATGCTCTCATGACAGGAAGGTTGAGGAAGACACTGCAAATCACCGTATAAATTCTGGTGTGTACTGTAGGGCTCCCCCCAGCAGGCCAGGCAGCAGATATTTTGTTACAAGCCACCACTGGTTTGATTGACAACATTCCTGGTGGTAGCATGGCTCTCATTGTAGGCACGCTATCCATGCATGGTCAAGTGGCAGAGGGGTTTCATATGCCAGATGTAGAGTGGGAATCCCTTGTCACCCAGCAGGTTCATAGTGGTGTCCCAAAGATGGTGAATATGGCTGACTGGCACAGGATGAATACATCCTGATTGCTGCCAGGATAGCAGGCATTCACCAAGAGCATCATCTACACTAACTGCCTGTTCATGGAGCGGTAGCCCTTCTGGTTGCTGAACATCTCCATCTTAATATGTGGAGTCCGCAGAGCCACTTCCATGCTGTCGATGATACTCTGCATCATTGAGAATCTGTTAGCCTGGCAAAGACACATACCTACTCCACCTGCTTCTCTCTGATAAGTGAGAACACTCTGAAGTTCACTCTCCTTCTGTACAGGGTCTCTGTCACCTCCCAGATGCAGTGATGTATGACAAACTGAAATGTTGGATATATCCCCAGTTCCCACCTGGAAGCATCCTGAGGTGCCAAAATTGAAGGCTACAGTTATCTCCACACCATGCTATGCAGCTGTAGTTCCGGTTGAAGAAGGTGGCTCAGTTCAGTCACTACCTCCGTAGTTAAACGTAGCCACCTCAGGCACTGCTCCTGGCTGAGGTACTGGTAGCAGAAATGCTCACTGAAGACTCTTGGTCCAGGGCTTTCTATTGAGAGCCATTATCCTCTTTCCCCTATGCACAACTTCCCCTCTCTGCTGCCTGTGCTGCATCTCCAAGTCATGCTGCAGCCCAAGAGGGGCTGCAACTCCAGCCACCATTACTGAAAGCAGGCTTTCTCCTGACTGGCCTTCCAATTCCTCTGACCACATTGTCAAATTGCAGCACCACTTCCTTGTGAATTCCAAAATTTTCCAAACTCCTCAAATAGCACAAAACACAGTACTTCCACTCACTCTGCAGCAGCAAAAAAAAAATCAAAAGCACATCACCTGGAAGTCCCGTGCTGATCTCTTTAAATAGTGCTAGTGGGGGAGTCCCTTGTGCAGCTGAACGCAGATTCAGCTGAAAGCAATGAAGTGACTGCATTAACATACCTAGAAGGTCCAAAATGGCAGTTTGTGCACCAAATCAGTGGTAGATGCTGTTTAATGTCACAATCCATCCACTCTGCATACTCGGACAAGGCACACCACACAGGTTACGCTGGAAGTGGCCGGAAACATCCGGCTGACATTTTTGGAATTTCGTGCTTCCTTCGCATCAGCACCAGTGGAGCTATAGAGTTGGATTTTGTGGCCTTGGTCACCTAGTAACATTGTGATTTATGGCACTTATATGATTCTCAGCTTGAAAATACCATTAAAGCTTTGGAACTACATATCTACAGGCCAGAATTAAAATGCCAGATTTCTTTTCTGCTTCGCTGCTATTGAGATTTTCTGTTTTGCCATTTCTGGCATCCAGAGTCCTGTGAGTGTCTGAAAGCAATAAGTATTTTCAGGACTCCCCGACCCCTCTCAACATGTTCAGAGGGTCAATGAAATTTCTAGTCAGCGTTGCCATTTCGCACTGGCCATAATCTTGGCTTAAAAATGGTGAGGACTTGAGCTTATTATTCAAGGATACAAAGTGTTCAGAAAAGATAGTTGTGGTGGGACCACCTTAAGAGGCTGTAAGTGAAGGTCACCGGAGGAAGTGATGTCACATCACACTTGACCAGGGAGTTGTGGATGTAACCCGACAGAGTAAGATGGATGTAGGTATGGCTGCTGTAGTAGCTTTGTATATAACTGTTCTAATTAAGTTATAATAAAAAAATGCATCTTCTTTGGATATTACTTGTAGTCCTATGAATCTTACAACAGTTCACATACCAAAGGAACAAGGAATATTACATGATGGCAACATTTGGGGTATATTTTTTCCGAAGACCATCAAATATTACATTGTGGCCAAGTTAGATTTTTTCTGAAGAACACATCAAGAGATAACAAGAAACAGCTGATTGTTTAGCAGGAGTGCAGTTGACAGAAGACTCCACCACAGTGCAGTGAGCTAGGACTGCAGACAGGACTATAGGAGGTATTGAAATTCTGTGATTACAGTGGCAATTTGTCGGGAGATAAGAGCTTTCAACTAATCTGGCAATGGGTCGAAAAATTTGAAAAGAAGTATGCTTTAGTTTTACCAGTTTTTTTTGCTTTATGGGCAGAACCTAAGCCAAAGGGAGCAGGAAGATCTCAGCAGCAGCACTGGAAGTCCAGCACAAAGTAAAAGACTGACTGTGGCAGCTGATGGTACTGCAAGCTGTAGCTCTCTGCAGAGAGAGAAACCTGATAGAAATAAAAAAAATACAGCTCTCTTGGTTTAAAAGCAACGAACCAGCCTGTGCAAACAAAAAGCAACCATTGTCTCACTTTTAAAAGGGGTGGACCTGCAAAAAAAAAACTTGTCTAAGAAAGGAAACAGAAAGCTGCACCTGGTGAGGCAGAAAACCTATAAAGCAGAGAGCCGGTAAAAGAATTGTGCCTGTCAAAAAGAAAACCTATGAAATGTCCTGTATCTGTAAAAAAGCAGGATCATCCAGAAAATAGCTTTCAGGTATCCAATTATGCATTAGAAGGCATCAGACATAGCATCTGAATTTAAACGGTTTTGACAATGGATGGAACTATGTTTCCTGGACCAAGAACTAAGCGAAACAGAGAAACAGGCTGTGAAAATGAAGATTGCACTGGGCAACAAGGGCCCGCAATGGATCAACACATTAGGATTGCCAACTGGGATCAGAAGGACCCTAGTAAGCTATGGGCATTCTTGGAAGATCAACTGAAGGCAAAGATCAATTTCTGAGTACCTAGGCTTGAGCATATGACCTACCAGTAAAGACAAGATGAGTCCATTGACCAGTTTGTTGCAAGGTTCTGAGACAAACCTCAGGAATGTGACTTTGTGAATTGTTGGAACGGATTATAGAGCTAGTAATCACATCTACCCTAATAAAGGCCTTTCAAAAATACCTGTTAGAAAAGAATAAAGAACACATCATAGTTGTGCTACTCAATGGTGGAAGGAAATTTGAAGCTGTCATAGCTGGCGCCAACAATTACAAGTGTTAGGGGTGACTACGACAATTGGAATGGCAACCAGAAGTCTGCGAAGCCTTGTGGCAAATGTGGCATGTCTCATCCAATTTGCAGTTATACAGCGTACCATGACTAGTGCAAAGCTTGTGTAATGTGAGGACATTGGGCAAGGCAGTGCAGAAGGCTGAGCTCAGATACTGCACACAGGAATGGTAGCAGATCACATGCAGAGAGAACATCTGCAAGATAGTTTGGCAAACACAACAAAAGGTATGCCACACACAAGGAAAGCCCAAACAGGTACATCAAGTCAGCAGAGAGCCAGATTATAAAAGAACATGGGTGAGAATACACTTGTGTGAACAGCGAGCAAGCATTTTACAAAATTAATTTGATCAACATATCAATGCTATTATGCAATCTGAGGCATTTGCTATGATCGGGATTATATGTCCGTAGAAGAGTGGCAAACAGAAGCTCAGACTAAAAATCAACACTGGAGCAAATGCAAATATTCTATCCATGCGTACACTGAAGGACATGAACTTAAAGAAATGCGAATCTATGGTCTGATCCATCATGGCTAGCCGACTGCCTACAATCTCCAATCAAGTGCCTTGGAACGATAACCTTGCAGTGTAGTTATAGAAGTCCAAATGGCTACCACAAGTGTTTTATATTATAAACATAAGTAGACCAGCTATCACAGGACTTCCAGCATGTCAAGATTTACGAATCGACACAATAGGTGAAGTGAGTAATGCACCGACGATGGTCCAAAATATCCAGGTCGAGTGTATCAGATCAGTCCATGTAAAAGACAACACAAAGGTTGGGAGTCTTGACATGAGGAGGCGATATGACCGGTACTCTCTTCTTAGGCTTCAGTTCACTGCAAGAAGTACCCATAGGTCAGAGGGGTTGCCGGTGAATGGTGATGTTGCCAGTCAGCATTTTGATAAGCTTTCCAAACAAGAAAAGATAAAGGCATTGCATAACAGGCAAGTAGGACCAGAATTCGCTAGATTGTGAGTAGGACAGAAGGTCAGAGTCCTCAATCATGGGTCGAGAAATTGGTATCCTGCAGAGATTGCTAGGATCTGCTACCAACCCAGATCGTATGAGGTCCAGACACCCACTGGTGCAATTCTCAGATGGAACCGAAGTCAACTAACAGAGATGTATGACAACACTACATGTTGTTATGACCGACCGCTCCAGTTAAAGCGCCCAATAAAAAAATATACGATTCTGATTGTGGTGGGAGAAACACACTGTTAATTCAATCCCGCCCCTCCACAGATCGCCTAACATATCATCTTAAACTTTGCAAATTAAAGAAAGACCCAGCCAAATTGTACCATCTATTAACCCCCTCCGAATGAGGCTAACCAAACCAGGTGTCTTTAAAAATCAACAAATTAACTGTTTAATTAGAAAAACTAAATTGTTAAACACTATGAAGATATAAACAATATTAAAATAGAAAAAATTAGTATCCTTGCAAATTTACACTTCTGCTGAAGGTGAAAAAGTCCAAGGTTGCTTGAAGTCCTCACAGCCGTCCAATGGAGAGAAAAAAGATTCTTCAACAGTAGAACTGTCCGTAGTTTAATTCAAGCAGTAAGTGATGGTTTCCTTCTCCAGCAATGACCACAGTAGATCAACAACTCGCAATCACTTTCAATAGAATCAATCTGGCTTTAGAATTTTTGAGGGATAAAAGATAGTCATAGTCTAACTTCCCTTTCTTCAGGTTAAATTATCAGAGATCTCTGTTTTGGCTTGACATTTTTGAATTTTGAGAGAGAATAGTAAATAAACAGACTAAATTCTCTTCCTTCAGTTTAAATGGGCTGAGAGCTCTTCTTTCAGGTGCTAAAAATAGCTGTCTGTCTGTATCCTCTGTTAGAACAGTCTGTTTGCACTATAAGCCAGTTCAAAATTAAATTGTAACAAATGTATCTCTCGATGCTCAATCCGAGTGGCTGTATCCAAGATAATGAGAATGCACCCTTTTGAATCACAGTCTCCGAATGGCTGTATCCAAGGCCACGAAAATGCATTCTTTGACTCAGTCTTTACAACTTGTTTCCTTAAAGCAGTACAGCTCTTTTACCAACCTTAAAGGCACTCCGCATTCTTCCCAAAATAAAACTACAGGATCATAACAATGTGACAATGTGACATCATGGACACATTCAAAGACAAAGTCTGAAGACGAACTTTCAGAGGCTAGAGCACAGAGGAAGAACATGCTCACCAGAGTTCTGAGTCATCAGAGTCTCAGAGGAATCATCAAGACGAGTTCAGCTCTGGGAAGAAGTTTACGATAACAAGATTGGGTTGAATAAGCAAACATTTTAGAGATTGTTAAACTTGATTACTTTAAATAACATGTTGTTTTAATTGTGTATTGTTAGCCCAAACCATAACATACTATACTTACATTTTCATCTTTGGAAAAGAAGGGGACCTTAAGAAAGGATCACCTTAAGAGGCTGTAAGTGAAGGTCACTGGAGGAAGTGATGTTGTGTCACACATGATTAGAGAGTTGTGGGTGTAGCCCGACAGAGTAAGATATGTCTAGGTGTTTCTCCTGCAGTAGCTGTGTATATATCTGTTATAGTTGTTATAATAAAATGCATGCATTCTTTGGATATTACTTGTAGTCCTGTGAATCTTACAACCATTCACAAATCAAATGAACAAATAATATTACAATACGGAAGGGAAAAAGGGAAGTGGGGTGGCAGTACTGATTAGGGAAGATAGTGTGGTGTTGGAAAGAGAGGTTGTCCTTGAGGGGACAAAGACAGAATCCATTTGGTTAGAGTTGCGAATCAAAAAGGGTATGATCACACCACCGGGGGTATTCTATAGGCCTCCAAATAGTGAGACAGAGAGAGATAGAGGAGCAAATCTGCAAGGAAATCACAGAAATGTGCAAAAACTAGAGAGTGGTGATATTGGGGGAATTTAATTACCCAAATATCGATTCAGATAATGTTAGAGTAAAGGGAAAGGAGGGGGAGGAACTTCTGAAATGTGTTCAGGAGAACTTCCTTGACCAGTATGTTCTTGGTCCAACTAGGAAGGAGGCATTGTTGGATCTGGTGCTAGGGAATAAGGTGGGCCAAGTGGATCAAGTGTCTGTGGGGTAACACTTGGGCAAGAGTGATCATTGTATCATAAGGTTTAGATTAGAAATGGAGAAGAGCAAGGAACAATCTAAAGTAGAACTTCTAAATTGGAAGAGTGCTAACTTCAGTGGGATGAGAGGGGATCTAGCCAGGACAAAATGGAACCAATGATTGACTGGAGCAGCGGGTTGTTGTTAAGGAGGAGATGTTTCAGGTACAGACTAGATACATTCCAACAAGGGTGAAAAGTAAGACAACCAAAGCCAGGGCTCCTTGGATGACGAGGGAGATAGAGAATATGATGAAACAAAAAAAAGATGGTGTATGATGTACGTCAGGTGAATTCTTCAAGCGAGAACCAGGCCAAATACAATAAGTTGAGAGGGGAAGTAAAGAGGAAAATAAAACTGGCAAAGACAGAATATGGGAATAGAATGGCAGTTAACATAAAACGGAACTCAAAAATCTTCTACTGGCACGTAAATAGTAAGCAGGTAGTAAGAGGTGGGATGGGGCCTATTAGGGACAAAGAAGGTGATGTATGCTTAGTGATGCAAGTCAAGGGTAGAATATTTAATGAGTATTTTGTATTGGTGTTTACAAAGGAAGAGGATGATGGCAAAATATCAGTAGAAGTGGAGATGGTAGGTGTAATGGATGAGGTGAAAATTGATAGGCAGGAGGTACTGGAAAGGCTGGATATGCTTTGAGTGGATAAGTCACCTTGTCTGAATGGCTTGCATTCCAGGTTTCTAAAGGAAGTGGAGATAACTGAAGGGCTTGCCATAATCTTGCAATCTTCCCTAGATACGGGGGAGGTGCCAGAGGATTGGAGAGTGGCAAATGTGACACCCTTATTCAAGAAAGGGTGTAAGGGCATTCCAAATAATTACAGGCTGGCCAGTTTAGCATCTGTGGTGGGTAAGGTTTTAGAAACAACAATCAGGGGAAAAGAATTAACAGACACTTGGAGAGGTTTGTGTTAATTAGGGAGAGCCAGCACAGATTTGTAAAAGGCAGATCATGCTTGACTAATCTAATTAATCATTTTGATAAAGTAACAGAGAAGGCAGATGAAGGGAAAGAAATGAATATTATCTAAATGGATTTTCAGAAGCTTTTGACAAAGTGCCGCATAAACGGCTGGATACCAAAATTGAGGCTCATAGAATAGGAGGGTCAGTGTCAGCTTAGATAAAATATTGGCGTGAGGACAGAAAACAGTGAGTCGTGGTAAATGGTTCTTTTTCAGACTGGAGGATGGTAGACAGCGGTGTTCCCCAAGGTTCAGTGCTAGGACGGCTGCTTTTTTGATATGCATAAATGACTTGGATATTGGAATACAGAGTAAAATTTCAAAATTTGCAAAGGATACCAAACTTGGAGGTGTGGCAAACATCGAGGATGATACCAACCAACTGCAACAGAACATAGGCTAACAGAATGGGTAGACAAGTGACAGATGGAGTTCAATACAGAGAATTGTGATGTTGTGAATTTTGGCAAAAGGGATAGGGAGAGACAATATGGACTAAATGGTACCATTCTAAAGTGTGAGCAGGGACAGAGGGGCATGGGGGTTCATGTACATAGATCTTTAAAGATGGCAGGACATATTCAGAGAGTAGTATGTGGGATCTTGGGCTTCAGAAATAGGAGTATTGAGTACAAAATTCAGGGAGAACACAAGAGCACAAGAAATGGGAGCAGAAGTAGACCATATGACCTATCAAGCCTGCTCCACCATTCAAAACGATCTAAGCTGATCTTAGGATTCAACTCCACTTTCCTGCCCACTCACCATATCCCTTGATTCCCTGAGAGACAAAAAATCTGTCTATCCCAGCCTTAAATGTATTCAATGATGGAGCATCCACAACCCTCTGGGTAGAGAATTCTAAAGATTTCCAACCCTTTGAGTGAAGTAATTTCTCCTCATCTCAGTTCTAAATGACTAGCCCCTTACCCTGAGACTGTGCCCCCATGTTTTAGATTCCCCGACCAGCAGAAATAATCTCTCAGTGTCGATTCTATCCAGCCCCTTTAGAATATTACACTTTTCAATGAGATCACCACTCATTCTTCTAAACTCCGGAGTATACAGGCCCAATTTACTTAGACTCTCATCATAGGACAACCCCCTCATCCCAGGGACCAATCTAGTGAACCTTTGCTGTACCATCTCCAATGCAAGTATATCCTTTCTTAAAGGTGGAGACCAAAACTGCACACAATATTCCAGATGTGGTCTCACCAAATCCCTGTACAATTTTGGTAAGTCTTTTTTATTCCTGTACTTCAATCCCCTTGCAATAAAGATCAACATGCCACTTCTGTTGCTAATTGCTTGCTGTACCTGCACGTTAACATTCTACATTCCTTGTACAAGCACACCCAAGTCTCTTTGAACATCGACACTTACAAGTTTCACACCTTTTAAAAAATATTCTGCTTTTCTATCCTTATGACAAAAGTGCATAACTTCACACTTGCCTACATTATACTCAATCTGCCATCTTGTTGCCCAGTCACTTAACCTGTCTATATCTCTTTGCAGCCTCTCTGTGTCCTCCCCACAGCTTACCTTTCTACATACCTTTATATCATCAACAAATGTAGATACATTATTCTCAGTCTCTTCATCCAAGTCATTAATATAGATTGTAAATAGCTGAGGCCCCAGCACTGATCCTTCAGAACTCCACTATTTACTGCCTGCCAACTTAATAATGCCCCTTTTATGCCCATTCGTTGCTTCCTGTCTGTTAACCAATCATCTATCCATATTAATATATTACCCCCAACTTTATGAGCCCTTATTTGCCTATTAACCTTTTGAGTAGCACGTTATCGAATGCCTTTTGGAAATCCAGGTATACCTCATCTACTGGTTCCCCTTTATCTACCCTACTAGTTACATCCTCAAAAAACTCTAATAAATTTGTCAAACAGGATTTCCCTTTCGTAAAAAAATGTTGACTTGTTCCAATCATACTGTGCTTTTGTAAGTGCATTGTTAAGACTTCCTTAATAAGAGATTCCAATTTTCCCAAAGACTGATGTTATGCTAACTGGCCTGTAATTCCCTGTTTTCTCTTTCCCTCCTTTTTTGAAAAGTGGTGTAACATTTTCCAACTTCCAATCTGATGGGTTCATTACTGAATCTAAGGAATTTTGGAAAAATCATAGCCAGCGCATCCATTATCTCTGCAGCTATCTCCTTTAGAATATGAGGATGTAGGCCATTGGGTCCTGGAGATTTGTCAGATTTTAGTCCTTTAAGTTTCTCCAATACTTTTTCTCTGCTGATATGAATTTCCTTAATTTCCTCACTTTTTAGCCCCTAGGTTACTGTCTATTTCTGGTATGCTGAACTTTTATGAAGCTCTGGTTAGGTCACAATGAGAGTATTGCCACACTTTGGGAAGGATGTGAGTGTCCTTGAGAGGGTGCAGTGTGGATTTACCAGAATGCTTCCAGGGATGAAGGATTTTAGCTATAAAATTAGGTAGGAGAAGCTGGGATTGTTTTCCTTGAAACAAAGGTGATTGAGGGGAGATTTAATCGAGGTGTACAAGATTCTGACAGTTTTTGGATAGGGTAGACAAAGAAAATATGTTCCCATTAGCTGATGGGACAAGGACTAGGGGACACAAATTTAAGGTTTTGGGCAAGAGACGGAGGGGGGACATGAGGAAGAACACTTTAACGCAGTGAGTGGTAATGACCTCAACTCGCTGCCTACGAGGGCAGTGGAAGCAGAGAGGATGAATGATTTCAAAAAGAAATTGGATAAGCACTTGAGGGAAATAAACTTACAGGGCTCTTGGGATAGAACTGGGGAAAAAGACTGAGTGGATTGCTCTGTGGAAAGCTGGCGTGGACTCGATGGGCTGAATGGCCTCCTTCAGTGATGTTAGGATTCTATGGGATGAATTTTATGGGCCTGTGGGAGATAAGCTGGGAGGCAGGGGGGCCATAAATTAGTGAGGGAAGGCATGGGGTGGAGTGCCCCTTGCCTTCCCAACACTATGTGATTTTGTCAGGGGTAGGGAAGGCCAAAGACGGCTTACCCGCCCAGAGGCCAATTGAGGCCCTTAAGTGGCCAATTAATAGCCAAATCATTGAAGATGGCAAGGCAGGTTGAGAAAGCAGTTAATAAGGCAAATGGGATCCTGGGCTTTATAAACAGAGGCATAGAGTACAAAAGCAAGCAGGTTATAGTGAACGTTTATAAAACACTAGGCCTCAACTGGAGTATTGTATCCAATTCTGAGCACCACACTTTAGGAAGGATTTGAAAGCATCAGAGGGTATACAGAAAAGATTTATGAGAATGGTTCCAAGGATGGGGGACTTCAGTTACATAGATACATTGGTGAGGTTAGGGCTGTTCTCCTTAGATACGAGAAGGTTGAGAGGGGATTTGATAGAGGTGTTCAAATTGATGAGAGGTCTGGACAGAGTAGGTAGGAAGAAACTGTTCCCATTGGTGGAAGGGTCGAGAACCAGAGGACACTGATTTAAGGTGAATGGCAAAAGAACGAAAGGCAACATGAGGAATAGCTTTTTTCATGCAGCAAGTGGTTAGGATCTGAAATGCACCGCCTGAGCAGGTGGTGGTGGAGGTAGATTCAATTGTGGCTTTCAAAGAGAATTGAATATTTATGTGAAGAGAAAAAATTGCAGGTCTATGAGGGAAAGGCAGGGGAGTGGGAGTGGCTGATTGCTCTTGCAGAAAGCCAGCATGGATACGACAGACTAAATGGTCTCCTTTTGTGTTGTAACCATTCTATGATTCTATGATTCTATCCTGCACCATCTTGGACAATGAGGAGGAGGAGCAGAAATAGGAGGCATGGTATGTGAGGCACCATGGTTGGGGAGTGCACCAATGCATTACAACAATCCCCAGAAAGTGTAAATGGATTTAAATGTGGATTCACGTAACCAACTTGCATATTAGAGAAGGAAACTATGTACATGTACTAATTGAAGGATAGCTAAGGGAAAAGGATTTGGTTAAGATTATTAATCATTCAGTGAAAGTATTTAGACCATATAAAGCCCTTTATCACAGAAGTTACTCAAGCAGTAGTACGTATCCTGGGGCACATAATTAGAATGTAAAACAAGTTTTTGCACTAACTTTCTCTCCTTAATGCTCCTAGCTAAAGATGCTCCATTCCAATTGCATCAGCATCAGTTGGTATTCAATGAAGTTAATCAATTCTTAATGCGTGAGCTTGGGTTGTGAGGTCAGCAGGTTATTTTACTGTGTGAAGAATTGTATCCAAGGCAGAGCTTATCCTAATGCTAAGTACACAAACATGCACTTTCCAACAGAATACATTGGATAATAATCTAGTGTGCGGATTATGGCTGATTTTTTTCCACTTCCCAAAGCACAGGACTTAGGCCAAAATGATTGAAATTTGCTAACTTAGTAAAAATCTAGGCTTTAACCTGGGATTTGATTAAAGCATTATTAGTTGGTGTTAGAATCTACCACAACACAAGAGATATTAAATCATTGATCATTCAGGGAATTACAATGATTCATTCTAACCTTGTGAATTGGCAGCCACAATGAGAATTAATGAAATGAAGTGGGTTCAGAAGCAAACAAGAATAATTTCAAGCTATCAATACCAATTTGTTTTCATTGGTGGAAAAATTGATAGCAGACATAATCAAGGGGGTAGTATTTCTATCAATCTCTTGCCATAATTTCAATGCAAGATCAGTGGAAACACCAGAGAACTGTTTAACCAACCTGTACTATTTCTCTGGGATTTGTTTTTTTTTTAGAGATACAGCACTGAAACAGGCCCTTCAGCCCACCGAGTCTGTGCCGCCCATCAACCACCCATTTGTACTAACCCTATACTAATTCCATATACCACATCCCCACCTGTCCCTATATTTCCCTACCACCTACCTATACTAGGGGCAATTTATAATGGCCAATTTACCTATCAACCTGCAAGTCTTTGGCATGTGGGAGGAAACCGGAGCACCCGGAGGAAACCCACGCAGACACAGGGAGAACTTGCAAACTCCACACAGGCAGTACCCAGAATTGAACCCAGGTCGCTGGAGCTGTGAGGCTGCGGTGCTAACCACTGCGCCACTGTGCCGCCAATCTTTCATCAAAGTTATGGAAGAAGCTCCAGAGAACCCCTGTGAAAGTTTCACTCTAAAGTCTTTAAAGAGTATAGGATAGTGAAGATAATATCTGTCTACTCAGATTGGATTCCAAGTGCGGAATTATTTTTTTTAAAAAGAGATTACAAAAAGTAATTCTCCATATTAGAAATATATTGAAAAAACAACTAGAAAAAACAATTAATACTGTCGATTAATACCTTTTAAAAAAACTGTCCCCAATACCTCAGTGAGTTTAATGAATAGCTAAGCCACACAGATCAAGAAGATTCTGGGGTCAATTCCCTGTCTCTACTGACTTATTTAATCTTAGTTGGAACAGCAGTAGGTTGCTGTAATTCGTCATAGCATTCCTGGGTTAGGGAATGGAAAGATGATTGGGATTCTGTCTCCTCGCTATTTCAGCCAAATGGCCATCATTGAATCATCAGCTTTAACTGTGAACATTAGCCATCATTCGACAATGATATCCATCACTTTTGAGCTTTATCCTGTTCTCATACATCATGGACATATACATACTTCCAAAACAGGTCATTATCCAGTGGGAATAGAGAAGGACATAATTTTTCTTTTAAGGCAAATGAACTTGCAATAGATGAAAAAAAAGAACAATCTTGCTTAACATTTGCAGACTTCCAACATATCCATTGATTAAGACTATAATTGCAGCTGCTCAACCTAAACACCAAACATGCTCAGAATAATTCTCATCCAGACCAACATTTTTGTAAGAAAGTTAAATGCCACCTACACAAAATCAGGTCATTTACCTAAAAAGAAAAACTTGCATTTATATAACACCTTTCATTATCTCAGGATGTCCCAAACTATTTTTGAGCCAATTGCCAATTTGAATTATAATCATAGCTGTAATGTAAGAAACACAGTATCCAAATTGCACATAGCAAGGCCCCACAAACAGCAATGAGATAATGACCAGATAATTTGCTTTAGTGACACTGGTTGAGGGGTAAATATTAGTCAGGACACCGGCGAGAACTCTCCTGTTGTTCTTTGAAATAGTGCCATGAAATCCTTTACATCCAGCTGAGACAGCAGATGGGGCCTCTGCTTCATGGATCATCCGAAAGGCTGTACCTCCGATATTGTAGCACTCCCACAAACTGCAATGGCATGCCCAAGTCTCAGGAGTGGGTCTTGAAACCCCAAACCTTCTGACTTAGAGGTGAGAGTGCTATCACTGAGTCACTGGAAGCCAGAAAATTCTGCTAGATTGGAGGCAGGGAGGGAAAAAATCATATAGTGCTGTGAGGAATAAACAGAAGGAAAGACAAAATTCCAGTGTCCATTATGTCAATTCCCCTGAAGAACCTGGAGAAGAAACTGTACCACAAGGTAAAGTGAAAGAAAAGATAAGTTTTCTTAATTAGTGGACAGCAGGAAAGGGGCAGTGCAAAATTGTCGTAACTGTATGGATAGAAGATATTAAATGTGAATTAGAATTAAACACTGAGGCTACAGTAACTATTATGTCATCAAAAGTATATGAGGAAAAGTTTTTAAAATATTACTTTACAAAATAAACATTTTATGGAAAAGTTATTCTGGACATTCATTGTCAGTCTTTGGGAAAATAAATGTCCAACTAAATATACAAAATATTCATATGACACAATTGTCTGTAATTATAGTTAAAGGAAACAGTCATCATTGGTTTATGACCTAAGGGTAAACAGGGCCAATATTAATAGGTAACTACTGGAAGATCTGTGTGCATACTCATTTAGTCCAAACCTTGGTACAGCAAAGGGTATCCAGGCACACTTTAATATGAAGGAAGGAGTGAAACCAACTTTTTTATGTTAAGCACAGGCTTCTATGCTCCAAAGAAAAATAAATCAGTAGAATTAGATTACGTGGAGCACAAGAGCACAACTGAAAAAATCCCTCACAGCGACTGAGGAAGCCTGAACAGAATGGTTCAAAGATCATTCCTGCAAGTGAAAGTATTTGGACTAGCAACAGAGAAAGCCCTGATAATGGTCTAGTGTGTGGCTTCATAGAAGAACAGTGGATGTTGTTCAATTCAAAGGGCAACAGGTGCTATGTCCAGGAATTACTCCTTGGTTTGCAGTTCATACCAGCCAGTATCCAGAATCCATTTGATTTTTGTGCTATTGCCCCCCTCTTTTAACATCCCTTTGAAGACTCAGAACTTGCTGGAATGAGGATGGAGCACTGCAAGGGAGAGGAAGGAATTATCAGATCTCTGTTCACAAGCTGGGATTGTTGCAAATCCCTTCTGTTTCCATGTATTTCTGTTCCAATAATCAGTGCAGCTCCCAACATAATTACAATGAAGCCTTTCATATTTTAAGCTGTTCACAATGTGCTGAGGATGCTGAAATATCTTTGAGAATGAGCAATGCTCAAGGTAGGCCCCAATGGCACAGACACGTGCGAAAATGTCACTAATCAATAAGCTGAATGATCTTTTCAGAAGCCTGGCTCGGTTGTGGCATGTGATACTTCAAGTATCAGTACAAAAGAGGCTTTCTAGGAAAATCAACACCCAACATTAATTGGCTGCATGTGCCAAGATCCGATACATCATATCTGCACATACTGCCGCACCTATCTAATGGCTGTGGGGGACTGTTTTCACTGGTAGACAAAGAAACAGATGTGTATGAACATTTATACAAATTGTTGTCCCAGGAAATGTGAATGCTATTCGTATACTATCATTTTGGCAATACTAACACTGGATCTTAACCATTTAGAATTTTACCTATTTATTATAGGTGTGGACTGCCACTGCCACAAAATTGACATTGTGATTATTGTAGCATGACACTGAAATCCATCCCATATTTATCTGGATTGACATAGTGAATTATAATGTTATTAATAATATAACTGGATCAATTATTTACAAGAAGGTTCTGTCAAAACCTTTCAGCAGCGTGACACTAAATTCCATGAGATATTTGTGTTTAGCAAAATTTTAATAATTTAAAATTCATCTGTCACTGGATTTAGTTTTGCTGTAGATAAATAGATTTTTCAACAATAAACTATCACCTGCAAGGTGCTTCACAATGTAGTTTTTCATTCTTCACCAAAAAAAATTAAATTGCATCAACAGAAAAAATAGCCAGAATAGTTATAACATGAACTAGCGAGAACTAATCTTAAATTACCTTTAATATACCAAGTTAACAGAATCAGCAATATCAATAGTATCACTGTGAAAAACTCTTCCAGCCCGAAGACCACTCAGATAAAATAGTGTTCTGAGGCCATCTACTGTTTACACCTTACATCACGTTCAATCTGTTAACAACAAAATACATTAAACCAATGCACTTCCCTATATTCATCCCTACCTGTGATCACTAGTAAGTCTGTGTTGGTATTACTGTGACAGAAATATGCATCATAATGTATCCAATATGAAGAATATTCTTTTGCCAGTATGATTCACTGGATAGAAAGTTTGTGGGGGCTAAATTAGATAGCCCCTGAAAATGGATGCGGGATTGATTGTTGCATGCAGCCAGCCTTAAATGGACTGTGGAGTGGCTACACTCCTCAGCAGGGGCCCAACTGCATGCAAGCCTCCACAACTTAAAGTCAGCCTGCACCTCTTAAAGGTAAGATGCATTCGAGCTGGAGCAGTTTGTGGAAGACAGGCTGAGCAGGAACAAGAATGACACCTTGGTGCAAGAGAGATGTGATCTATCCACAGAGGACCAGTGGAGACAGACAGCCATGGCGATCATTGTCAGGAGTCAAACACTCAGGACTTGGATACAGTGCCACAATAAGTTCAATGACCTTACATGAATGGTCAAGGTCAGTGAATGTATATTCAAATGCCATGTCCCACTAACTGCACACTAATCAATGCACCACATGCACATTGCTCACCTACAAATATTCTCTAACAATCACGACTCATAATTCACATTCATAGCTTCACTTCACCCTCACGCACTTAGCAAACCACAAACCTACGTTTCACTTCTTTTACACACTGCCAGCTTTATAATCATGCCAGGCACATCACCCAAACACATTCTGCCACACTGACTGACACATTTCTGAAAAGGCGGAGACAAACCCCCCTGCCCCCTCCCACCGCCTGCCTTTTTTACTCCCCAGAGCGATCCTCTGGTCTTTAGGGGTCAAAGTTTTAGAAGGAGGGATCCCCCTCCCTTTAAAGACTTTCTAGGTTTCTAGGGACGGGGATCCTGTTTCCAAGAGCTGCCGGCCAATCAGAGGGCCAGTAGTTCAGCAGTATCAGCAGTGTCACCAGGAGCGGTGGCCATTGCAGGTACTGCAGAGGCCTCAGACCCAGGCACAGCGGTGGAACCTGGGAACACAGGTAGGTGAGGCAGGGTTGCCGGGGCCAGTCCGGAAGGCCCCGGCGAGTGGGCATGGGGGGTGGTCGTTTGGTCCAGGGGAAGAGGGGTCCCGGGGGAGAGAGAGGTCCTCTGTGGGCCACAAATTGCCCACGAAGGAGGGACCCCCCAAGCCCGCAGGGAGGGTGCCTCATTTTACAAGGTGTCCTCCCTGCATGGTGGAGCTCCCACCTGCCGCTGGTAAGATCCCAGCAGCTGCAGCAAGAGGCCTTTAATTAGCCCTTAATAGGCCACTTAAGGGCCTCAATTGGCCTTTGGATGGGAAGGTCGTCGTTGGCCTATCCCACCTCCCGGAAAGATCAGAACCAGGTAGCCCAACATCGGGTTCCGTGGTGGGTGGTTCAGCTCCAATTCTTTGCCCCCACCATGAAACCTGCCTTCCGGACGAGCATAAGATCTGGCCCTCTATTTCAGAGAGGTTAGTGCTTAACCACAGGTACAGCAGCTAACTGGTGGGGGAGAGGTACAACTGCATGTCCTTACCCCAATGGGGGAGACAGTGGTTGCCATCATTGGAACAGCCATCACTGAGGTCGTGGCCAGCAGCTTAACTGAAACCATTGAAGATGATGGTGTCCTCATAGCTATTCCTCCTTCTCACATCCAGCCACACCCTCCTCCCACAATCTCTTCAGATTTACAGGCTGCAGATGGTGTAAAAATGCACCTCTTGATTTCCTCCCTTCCCCTCAATACAACCCTACCCTTGTGCCTTTCTCCTTTCAGGAAGACCGTGATGAACAAGAAACTCGCATTCACACTCACAGTCACCAGCTTACATACTGGCACTGCACGTACCTTAGAGGATGGCACAGAGACAGGATCTGCATGTGGCGAGACACAGGGAAGGAGACTCCTGAAGTCAGCATAGGGGATAAGGGTAGCGCAGGTGCTAGCTCACCAGAGAGCCAGGCTGCACATGAGCTCTGCTGCAGAGGGCTCACATGAACACTTTGATGGGGCAGACTACAGAAGAAGGCTGATGGTATGCACAACAAAATGCTTGGTGCATTGCCAGGCCTGCCAGAAAGCCTGCGTGCAATGTCAAGGAGCATGGAGGAGTCTGGCACCAACTTACCTCTTGTGCTGCATCACATTTTGTGCGGCATGGTTTTCATTTTATCATGCTGCCCATGTGTGCATGGGTTATGCACTGGAGTCATGAGCCATGTCATCAAAGGTTAACCCTTGTCAACCAGCAGCCACACTCTGGTTTGTCATGGTGGTTCAAATGCAGATCACACAACAGATTGCCACAGAATGAATGAATGTATCATGACTGCTGCCAAGTTACTGGGCATTGATCTGCATGATATGCTGAATAAGATCACACACCAGCTGGATGTTGAGGGAGTGGAGTCGCTTTTGGTTGCAGTACATCTTAGAGTTGACATGAGGTGCCCAGAAAGTGCCATGCCTCTTCAAAATTCTGATGGCCTGTTCAATGATGATCCCAGTGACCAGATGCCGTTGGTTGTAGCACCTCTGTGCCTGCATTGCTGGGTTATGCAAATGGGTCAAAAGCCATTTCTTCAATGGATAGCCCTTATCCCCTAGCAGACATACATGGATTTTCGCTGGTGCCATGAAGAGCTGTGACACCTGCCATTATCAGGGAATGAAGGTGTCATAGCAGCTGTCAGGATAGCGTGCACACACCTGCATAAAGTGCTTGTTGTGGTCGCAGACCAGCTGAACATTTAGGGAGTGGAAGCCCTTCCTATTGATGAATCTCCCTGGCTTCTCATTCAGTGCCTTGATGGACATGGGTGCACATGAGGAAATCCCACAATGGTGGCAAATCTCATTGTCCTCTGTGCCTGTATTGCTCCATCTGTTGGAACTCTATGTACTCACCTGCCCTCTCGAGCAGGGAATGGTGATTTGTCTTATGCAATGATGTTCTGCTGCCTGAGAAATGCTACCAAGGTCTATTGCCAATCCTTGGAGCAGACTGGAGGCGAAGAAGTTCAAAACCACTATGACTTTTACAGCTACTGGCAGGGCATGCCCATGAGACCTGTGAGGTCTGAGTGATCCTCTATGAGGGTTCACAGGTCAGAAACCATCTGCCTGACTAGGCGAAGCCTCCTGCATCACTGATGCTCTGACATATCGAGGTAACTTATTCTTCAGCAGTACACCCTGAGCCGAGGCTATTGCCTTTGCTGCCTTCCTGCCCCTTGTTCCTCTCCTCTGCACTCCTCATGCCCCAGCGGTCTGCATCTGCTGCTGAGAATGCTGCTCCTCAATGCTCGTCATCTCTATTTCAGAGTAGCTTATTCCCATTTCCTTGCTTGCCTTCAGCTCGACTGTCAAGGCTGCCTGGACCTCATCTCTTTTGTCCCCATGATCCTTGCCAACTCACTACCCCTCCAATTGCCCCAGCGCTCACAGTCCAATTGCTTAAGGAGCTCTACTCACAAGATGGGAACTGTGTGCCAGTACATGAGGGTTTCTCTTAGTCTTCCCCCTTTAATGCTGCCTTATGATTATCTCCCGCCCACAACTGGCTCCCTACTGTGTTCTCGTTCAGAACCTTCGTGATTCCCGTGCCTCCTTTCCGAAATAGCAAACTGGCGCTCAAAGTACTGTTAACTCATTAGCATAATCAATTGCTCATCTGTTCTTTTCGGGAGGGTTGCCAGGTCCTGCTTCCTGGTGCTGATAGCAAAATTGCTGCATGTCAGTACTGTGTAAGGAAGCTGGCACGCCGCCTAGCGGCATGAAATTGTGGTCACACCCCCACCACACAATGAAAATTTGGCTCCTTGAATTTGCTACAATGTTGGTCAGCTGACTGTGAACCATTTTGAATGATAGAAGCTAAGAATTACCAAACATTTTAAGCTATTAATTATGAACAATTAATGTAAAGTACTTGGTGTTGTGTGATTGCCTTTAAGAGTAATATATCTTTAAGATCTTAGTATGCTAATGAGCCAAGTACCAGGACGTAGTCATGTGACTACATGCTACTCTGACTCTGCTACTGTAACACCAACAGGCACATTCTGTAATAGTTAACTCTGTACTGTATATAGTTGTTAGTTGTTTAATAAACCTGTTTTGAGATCTTCAAACAACCTGAACTCCAAGCACGTTTAGTGAATTGGTCACACCGCAGATGAGGATTGCTGAGGGAGAAAGGGAATGGGTGACCAAAAGGCAGAGAAAGAGCAGGAAGGCAGCGCAGGAGTCCCCTGCGGTCATCTCCCTCCAAAACAGGTATACCGTTTTGGATACTGTTGAGGGAGATGGCTCACCAGGGGAAGGCAGCAGTAGCCAGGTCCATGGCACCGTGGCTGGCTCTGCTGTTCAGAAGGGCGGGAAAAAGAGTGGAAGGGCTATAGTCGTAGGGGATTCGATTGTAAGGGGAGTAGATAGGCGGTTCTGTGGTCGAAAACGAGGCTCCCGAATGGTATGTTGCCTCCCAGGTGCACGGGTCAGGGATGTCTCAGATCGGCTGCAGAACATTCTAAAGGGGGAGGGTGAACAGCCAGTTGTCGTTGTGCGCAAAGGCACCAATGATATAGGTAAAAAACGGGATGAGGTCCGACAAGCAGAGTTTAGGGAGTTAGGAGCCAAGTTAAAAAGTAGGACCTCAGAGGTAGTAATCTCAGGATTGCTACCAGTGCCACGTGATAGTCAGAGTAGAAATGAAAGAATAGTCAGGATGAATGCGTGGCTTGAGAGATGGTGCAGGAAGGAGGGGTTCAGATTTTTGGGACATTGGGAGCGGTTCTGGGGGAGGTGGGATTATTACAAATTGGACGGTCTACACCTGGGCCGGACTGGAACCAATGTCCTTGGGGGTGCTTTTGCTAACGCTGTTGGGGAGGGTTTAAACTAATGTGGCAGGGGGATGGGAACCAATTGAGGAGGTCAGTTGACAGTAAGGAGGTAGTAACAAAAGCCTGTAAGGAACTAGATAATGAAGTCAGTGTGACTAAGGGGAAGAGCAGGCAGGGAGCAGATGATGAATGTAAAGGGACTGGTGGTCTGAGGTGCATTTGTTTTAATGCAAGAAGTGTAGTAGGTAAGGCAGATGAACTTAGGGCTTGGATTAGTACCTGGGAGTATGATGTTATTGCTATTACTGAGACTTGGTTGAGGGAAGGGCATGATTGGCAACTAAATATCCCAGGATATCGATGCTTCAGGCGGGATAGAGAGGGAGGTAAAAGGGGTGGAGGAGTTGCATTACTGGTCAAAGAGGATATCACAGCTGTGCTGAAGGAGGGCACTATGGAGGACTCGAGCAGTGAGGCAATATGGACAGAACTCAGAAATAGGAAGGGTGCGGTAACAATGTTGGGGCTGTACTACAGGCCTCCCAACAGCGAGCGTGAGATAGAGGTACAAATATGTAAACAGATTATGGAAAGATGTAGGAGCAACAGGGTGGTGGTGATAGGAGATTTTAATTTTCCCAACATTGACTGGGATTCACTTAGTGTTAGAGGTCTAGATGGAGCAGAATTTGTAAGGAGCATCCAGGAGGGTTTTCTAGAGCAGTATGTAAATCGTCCAACTCGGGAAGGGGCCATACTGGACCTGGTGTTGGGGAATGAGCCCGGCCAGGTGTTTGAAGTTTCAGTAGGGGACTACTTTGGGAATAGTGATCACAATTCCGTAAGCTTTAAAATACTCATGGACAAAGACGAGAGTGGTCCTAAAGGAAGAGTGCTAAATTGGGGGAAGGCCAACTATACCAAAATTCGGCAGGAGCTGGGGAATGTAGATTGGGAGCAGCTGTTTGAAGGTAAATCCACATGTGATATGTGGGAGGCTTTTAAAGAGAGGTTGATTAGCGTGCAGGAGAGACATGTTCCTGTGAAAATGAGGGATAGAAATGGCAAGGTTAGGGAACCATGGATGACAGGTGAAATTGTGAGACTAGCTAAGAGGAAAAAGGAAGCATACATAAGGTCTAGGCGGCTGATGAAAGACGAAGCTTTGAAAGAATATCGGGAATGTAGGACCAATCTGAAACGAGGAATTAAGAGGGCTAAAAGGGGTCATGAAATATCTTTAGCAAACAGGGTTAAAGAAAATCCCAAAGCCTTTTATTCATATATAAGGAGAAAGAGGGTAACTAGAGAAAGGATTGGCCCACTAAAGGACAAAGGAGGAATGTTATGCTTGGACTCAGAGAAAATGGGTGAGATTCTAAACGAGTACTTTGCATCGGTATTCACCGAGGAGAGGGACATGACGGATGTTGAGGTTAGGAACAGATGTTTGATTACACTAGGTCAAGTCGGCATAAGGAGGGAGGAAGTGTTGGGTATTCTAAAGGGCATTAAGGTGGACAAGTCCCCAGGTCCGGATGGGATCTATCCCAGGTTACTGAGGGAAGCGAGAGAGGAAATAGCTGGGGCCTTAACAGATATCTTTGCATCATCCTTAAACACGGGTGAGGTCCCGGAGGACTGGAGAATTGCTAATGTTGTCCCCTTGTTTAAGAAGGGTAGCAGGGATAATCCAGGTAACTATAGACCGGTGAGCCTGACGTCAGTGGTAGGGAAGCTGCTGGAGAAGATACTGAGGGATAGGATCTATTCCCATTTGGAAGAAAATGGGCTTATCAGTGATAGGCAACATGGTTTTGTGCAGGGAAGGTCATGTCTTACCAACTTAATAGAATTCTTTGAGGAAGTGACAAAGTTGATTGATGAGGGAAGGGCTGTCGATGTCATATACATGGACTTCAGTAAGGCGTTTGATAAGGTTCCCCATGGCAGGCTGATGGAGAAAGTGAAGGCGCTTGGGGTCCAAGGTGTACTAGCTAGATGGATAAAGAACTGGCTGGGCAACAGGAGACAGAGAGTAGCAGTAGAAGGGAGTTTCTCAAAATGGAGACGTGTGACCAGTGGTGTTCCACAGGGATCCGTGCTGGGACCACTGTTGTTTGTGATATACATTAATGATTTGGAGGAAAGTATAGGTGGACTGATTAGCAAGTTTGCAGACGACACTAAGATTGGTGGAGTAGCAGATAGTGAAGGGGACTGTCAGAGAATACAGCAGAATATAGATAGATTGGAGAGTTGGGCAGAGAAATGGCAGATGGAGTTCAATCAGGGCAAATGCGAGGTGATGCATTTTGGAAGATCCAATTCAAGAGTGAACTGTACAGTAAATGGAAAAGTCCTGGGGAACATTGATGTCCAGAGAGATTTGGGTGTTCAGGTCCACTGTTCCCTGAAGGTGGCAACGCAGGTAAATAGAGTGGTCAAGAAGGCATACGGCATGCTTTCCTTCATCGGACGGGGTATTGAGTACAAGAGTTGGCAGGTCATGTTACAGTTGTATAGGACTTTGGTTCGGCCACATTTGGAATACTGCGTGCAGTTCTGGTCGCCACATTACCAAAAGGATGTGGATGCTTTGGAGAGGGTGCAGAGGAGGTTCACCAGGATGTTGCCTGGTATGGAGGGCGCTAGCTATGAAGAGAGGTTGAGTAGATTAGGATTATTTTCATTAGAAAGACGGAGGTTGAGGGGGGACCTGATTGAGGTGTATAGACAGGGTGGATAGCAAGAGGCTTTTTCCCAGAGTGGGGGATTCAGTTACTAAAGGACACGAGTTCAAAGTGGAAGGGGAAAGGTTTAGGGGGGATATGCGTGGAAAGTTCTTTACGCAGAGGGTGGTGGGTGCCTGGAACGCGTTGCCAGCGGAGGTGGTAGATGCGGGCACGATGGCGTCTTTTAAGATGTATCTAGACAGATACAGGCAGGAAGAAAAGAGATACAGAACCTTAGAAAATAGGCGACATGTTTAGATAGAGGATCTGGATCGGCGCAGGCTTGGAGGGCCGAAGGACCTGTTCCTGTGCTGTAATTATCTTTGTTCTTTGTTGTTCTTTGTATCTCATTTATGTTGCATCAGACAACATAAAAGAAGCTTCTCATTGCACTTGGAAGCAGAGACCAAGTTGTCATGAATAAACATGATTTGGTTTGAACTATGAGCTGAGCAACCCACAAATACATTGCTGAAAGGGAATAGATGAGTAATGTATGTCTGATACATCCCCTTTCCATCCCACCCCACAAAGTCCTCTTTGCAGGCAGCTAAGGATACAATATCTGGTGCTGGTGATAGATTAATTCGCTAAGGAAATAAGGGTACAGCTTAATTGAGTAATTAGTACATATTCTTCACTGATTGTAAGCCTGTTAATTACTGCAATGGACTAAATTGCTTTGTGTAGCTGATTAACTGATAATTGAGAAGTATAAATCTAAGTCTTTATATTCAATTAATTAGTTACATAAATGGTTGTCTTTATAGAATTCTAGACAAAAAGTGACCATCAACTCCTTGTGCAAACAAACAAGGCTGAAGTGTTTGCAACCATATTTAGCCAGCAGTCATGAGGCGTTGATTCATTTCAGCCTTCTCCTGAGGTCCTCACCACCACAGATGCCAGTCTTCAGCCAATTCCATTCACTCCACCATGATATCAGGAAATGGCTAAGCACACTGGAAATGGCAAAGGCCATGGGCCCCCAACAACATTCTGGCTGTACTACTGAAGGCTTGTGCTCCAGAACTAGCCTCACCTCTAGCCAAGCTGTTTGGGTGCAGCTACAACACTGGCATCTACCCGACAAAGTGGAAAATTGCCCAGGTGTGTCCTGTCCACAAAAAGCAAGAGGCCACAAACTCCCCAAAGCCTTTCTCCAGCACCTCAAGTCACAAGTCAGGAGTCTGATGGAATATCCTCCACATGACTGGATGATTGCAGCTCCAACAACACTCAATAAGCTTAATACCATCCAGGATAAAACAGCCCTCTTGATCAGCGCCCCATGCACCAGCTTAAACATTCACACCCTGCACCACCCCCGCAATGTGGCTAGAGTCTGTACCATCTACAAGATGCACAGCAGCAAATTGTCAAGGTTTTTTGACAGCAACTCCCAAACCCGCGACCTCTACCACCTAGAAGGGCAAGGGTAGCAGGAGCATGGGAACACCACCACCTCCAAGTTCCCCTCCAAGTCACACACTATCCTGACTTGGAAATATATTGTGATTCTTTCATTGTCGCTGGGTCACAATCCTGGAACTCCCTACCTAACAGCACGGTGGGAGTACCTTCACCACGTGGACTGCAGCCGTTCAAGAAGGTGGCTCACCACCAAATTTTCAAGGGCTGTTAGGGATGGACAATAAATGCTGGCCTTGCCAGTGACACCCACATCCTCTGATTGAACACAAAAAGATGATTGTTATGTTTTTTCCCTTTAAAGTAGTTTTTGCAGTGTTTTACTAGGCTAGGATTTAACGAGGAGATGGTGGTCCCGCCCACTGGCTGGAAAGCTGGGAACGAGCCTGCTTCCACCAGCCCTGGAAGCCACGATGCAGCTTTGCGTGGATCAGGCAATTAATTGGCTGAGGTCGTGGCTTCCGTCCCTCTGAGGCAGGAAGTCCCACCTCCAAGAGCTGCCTGCCAATCAGAGGGCCAGCAGCTCTTCAGCCCCAGCAGCACCACTGGGAGTGGTGGACACTGCTGGGGCTGCAACGGCTCTGAACACAGCCAGCAATGGAGGCCGAAGAAGAAGATAAGTGTGGTTGAGGCTTGCTGGGGCCAATCGGCCAGGCCCCATTGAGGGGGAGGGGTTGATCAGGAGGGCAGGGATGGTGTCTTCCAGCGGGGGTAGCCCTTGCCACTGGGGGACCCTCCGTGGACTACAGGGCGCTCAATCAGGAGGGACCAACTCCCCCCAGCCTGCAGGGAGGCTACCAGGTTTTACTGGGCAGTCTCCGCAGGTGGCAAAGTGCCCAGCTACTAGTGGTAAAAGACCATCAGTGGCAGGAAAAGCCCCTTCAGTGGTCATTAATTGGCTACTGGAGGGCCTCAATTGGCCTAAGGGCAGGCGGGCCATCCAACAACTCCCCCTGCCACTGGTAAATACCAGCACTCATGGGTAGGTGATGGGGGCATGGCACCCCCTGTCATCCCATCAATTTTACTTCCACCACCTTCCAGCTCACTCCCAGGGGTGTGGGTGTAAAAGTCCAGCCTGTATTTTATTTCAAAGAACAAAGTTGCCTATAATATATCTTAGTATAGGTTACTCCTCTTAATTCAAAGCTGCTTTTTACTAAACTAAATGTCTAGCTGTATACATAAAACAAATTTAAGGAAATAGCACAGTGGCGCAGTGGTTAGCACTGCAGCCTCACAGTTCTAGGGACCTGGGTTTGATTCTGGGTACTGCCTGTGCGGAGTTTGCAAGTTCTCCTTGTGACCGCGTGGGTTTTCGCCGAGTGCTCCGGTTTCCTCCCACAGCCAAAGACTTGCAGGTTGATAGGTAAATTGACCATTGTAAATTGCCCCTAGTGTAGGTAGGGAATATGGGATTACTGTAGGGTTAGTATAAATGGGTGGTTGTTGGTCAGCACAGACTCGGTGGGCTGAAGGGCCTGTTTCAGTGCTGTATCTCTAAATAAAATAAAACACTATAGAAGCATTTAAAAAAATCAAAGCAACTCTTAAAATGGGCATGATCAAATGAGACCACTTTAATGCTGCACAATTATGCATAGTTCAGCCATTTTGTGAATACTCAAGTGTTTGTAGTTTGATTCCTACCAATAGCATATTCATCCACAAACTCATGATTTCTCTCTAGCATGGAGAAATGTCACATCAGGGCACTTGGTTTAGTTATTAACAAGTTCCTTAGCTATCAACAGAATTGTATGTTGTACCCTTGGTTTCTCCATCTCCACTGCTTGTTAGACTTGTTAGATTGGGCACTCTCCTTCCCACTAGTGGCAACTTCGTACCATAAAGCATTTGTGTCTTTTTCACTTTCTCTTTTCTCACCTCTTTTCCTAATGGCTCTTTCAACAGTTTTCTTTCCATTATACTTCTTACAGTTTTGGCAATGCCATGTATGGAGGAGCATGGAAATAGTGAGCTTTAGTCACTCAATCATCCAGGAAACAGAACTTTCAAGAGAAAGTGGGGAGCAGGACTTTAAAAGCAAGCCAAGAAGGTGCGACAGAACTTTCAAAAAGAATAGGAGTAGGACTTTGAAAGAATATGGGAACAGATTTTTCCAAGGGAACAAAGAAAGAGAATGGGAATTCTAAAGAGAATGGGACTGTGGCATCCAAAGAAGCATTGGTGAGGAAGAGATTAATAAGCTGCTTTTAAATACTGAAAGCAAACCATGCTGAAAATCTGAAACAAAAACAGAAAATGCTGAAAACACCCTCTGAGGAAAGAACAGAGGAATTAACATTTTGGGTGTGGGCCCTTCATGAAAACATGAGGGTATTGTAAATGAACAGCATATTAATAGGAACAGTATAAACCGAGAGGAGAGGGAAATATCACACACATCCACACTCACACCCGCACACAAATAAGAAAAGTAGAATGGTGTGGAAAACAGGAGATGGTTAAATGACAGAAGTTATATTGGCATTAGATAATAGGAGGCATAATGAGAGAAATCATTGAAATAAGAGATATAATGTAAGACACAGTGAACACATAAATAGCTGAAGGAGGTGGGGAATGAAGAAAACATAAATGTGGCACCAAAGTTGCGAAAACTAGCCAACATCAAAGTAGCAACAAAACAAGATGAGACTTTGTAATTATGTGTGAAGGCTATGGAATCACGAAACTGGAAAGATGTGATCAACAAAGTGTCTACAAATGAAATTGCTCACACATCACAAGGTCTTCACAATGTTTGAAATGAGCTCACCGTTACAGCCACATCTGATCTCATATCATACAACTGTCTTGTCATTTTACACTCATTGAGGGAATGTATTGTTGATATAGCACATGAAGGACACCATGGAATAGTCAAAACCAAACAACTCCTTCTGCAAAAGGTATGGCTCCCAGGAATTGACCGCATGGCAGAGCACAAAATCAATCAATGTTTGCCACATCAA
Source organism: Heterodontus francisci (assembly GCF_036365525.1). Classification (NCBI taxonomy): domain Eukaryota; kingdom Metazoa; phylum Chordata; class Chondrichthyes; order Heterodontiformes; family Heterodontidae; genus Heterodontus; species Heterodontus francisci. The sequence continues at coordinate 85,968,170 of NC_090376.1, read as the reverse complement.
GCAATCACAATGTCAAATCTTCATGATCCTCTCAATTTGCTCGAACTACCTCCAGGACCATAGATTGAACTCAGCGTTGACTTCACAGATTTGCCCACAGGCTTGTTGTCACTGACGACTGCAGCAGATTCCAAATCATGGAATTATTTATGTCAACTTCAATGAAAGTTCTTTGCCTTGTTCTTTCCCTCTGACAAGGTCCCTCATGGCAGACTGGTACAAAAGGTGAAGTCACACGGGATCAGAGGTGAGCTGACAAGATGGATACAGAACTGGTTCTGTCATAGAAGACAGAGGGTAGCAGTGGAAAGGTGCTTTTCTGAATGGAGGGCTGTGACTAGTGGTGTTCCGCAGGGATCAGTGCTGGGACCTTTGCTGTTGGTAGTATATATAAATGATTTGGAGGAAAATATAGCTGGTCTGATTAATAAGTTTGCGGACGACACAAAGGTTGGCGGAGTTGCGGATAGTGATGAGGATTGTCAGAGGATACAGCAGTATATAGAATGGTTGGAGACTTGGGCGGAGAAATGGCAGATGGAGTTTAATCCGGACAAATGTGAGGTAATGCATTTTGGAAGATCTAATGCAGGTGGGAAGTATACTGTAAATGGCAGAACCCTTAGGAGTATTGACAGGCAGAGAGATCTGGGTGTGCAGGTCCACAGGTCACTGAAAGTGGCAACGCAGGTGGATAAGGTAGTCAAGAAGGCATACGGCATGCTTGCTTTCATCGGTCGGGGCATAGAATATAAAAATAGGCAAGTCATACTGCAGCTGTACAGAACTTTAGTTAGGCCACACTTAGAATATTGCATGCAATTCTGGTGGCCACACTACCAGAAGGATGTGGAGGCTTTGGAGAGGGTACAGAAGAGGTTTACCAGGATGTTGCCTGGTCTGGAGGGCATTAGCTATGAGGAGAGGTTGGATAAACTCAGATTGTTTTCACTGGAACGACGGAGGTGGAGGGGTGACATGATAGAGGTTTACAAAGTTATGAGTGGCATGGACAGAGTGGATAGTCAGAAGCTTTTTCCCAGGGTGGAAGAGTCAGTTACTAGGGGGCATAGGTTTAAGGTGAGAGGAGCAAAGTTTAGAGGGGATGTGCGAGGCAAGTTCTTCACACAGAGGGTGGTGAGTGCCTGGAACTTGCTGCCGGGGAGGTGGTGGAAGCAGGTACGATAATGACGTTTTCGAGGCATCTTGACAAATACATGAATAGGATGGGAATAGAGGGATACGGTCCCCCGAAATGCAGAAAGTTTTAGTTTAGGCAGGCATCAAGATCGGCGCAGGCTTAGAGGGCCGAATGGCCTGTTCCTGTGCTCTACTGTTCTTTGTTCTTTGTTTGGAATCCCTTAAACAGTAAAAATTGACAATGGACCCCCATTCAACAATGATGAGTTCAGCAAATTCACAAACTACCTAGGGTTCACTCATAGGAAAATCACATCCCTTTGGCCAAGAGCTAATGGAGAAGCCGAGAGATTTATGTGAACCTTGAAAAAGTGATACGTACAGCTACGGCTGAGAACAAGTCATGGAAGCAAGAGCTATGTCACTTTCTTCGTAATTACAGAGTAACACCTCACTCGACCACTGGAAAACCTCTAGCTATACTCATCTTTGCACATCCTATGCTCACAGATCTTCCAGAGCTATCCTGTGGAGCTGATGATCAACATGTAGATAAACGTGCTCGAGAAGAGAAGGATCAAATGAAAGTAAATGCAGAGTGAAACATAAAATTTAGAGCTACACTGCTTAAGCCAGGAGATAAAGTACTCATGGAACATGATGGTCATGTTGGAAAGCAAACAACCCCTTATGACATCCAACCATTTGTTATAACCAACACAAAAGGATCAATGATCGCTGCTAAGCGCAGTTCACATATCACAAGAAATGCATCATTCTTCAAAGCACAGAAAACACTACTCGCAAGCATTAAATCCGATTCTGACATGGACATCTCAGTGATGAGTCAAGTAATGATGATGTCCCGCTCGTGAGAGAAAATGTCCACCATGCTAATTGACTATGTTTATTGTTTACATTTTGGAAACAAATCATTGAAACATGCCATGTCTCTATTTACTATGAAGGGGAGGGATGTAATGTTTTGAGAATTGCATTGTACATATTTTTCATTTAAGGCAGAGGAAGCTGAAAGAGGAAGTGAAAGTAAAACAGAATAAAGAAGACTTGATTATGTTCAACAGCATGCTGCTTCTGTCTTTGCCTCATTTTCTTATTAAACTTGGCTCAACCTCACTCTAGTCCCGGGAACATCACACCCCACTCCCCAGAATGTTGGCACACCCATCACCCATCCCACATCATCCATACCACATCACTAGCACTTTCCACTGAAGAGAAAATGGGAGTTATAATTAAATTCTGAAGTTATTAAAAACAATATAAAAGTCTAAAGGAAATACAATGTGCTATTCCTGAAGCTTGTATTGAGTTTCATTAGAACAGTGTGGTGGGACAAAGACAGAGAGGCATAATTGGTTGACAACAGGGATTTGGATTGGTAAACGACAAGGAGCTTGCATAGCACTTACAAACAGAATGGAAGCAAAGTTGTCACTTAATCTGCATTAGGTCTGTAGAGTGAATTGCACAGTGAGCAGTGAATGCAGTATAATGGGTTGGAGGAAATACATGTAGATTGCTGTCACACCCAAAAGGAATGTTTGGGGTCTTGAATAATGGTGTGGAAGAAGTGAATATACATGTATCCTAGGAACATATGAATATAGCAACACAGAAACAGGAGTAGGCCATTCAGCCCTTTGAGCCTGTTCCGCTATTCAATGAGATCGTGGTTGATCTGCAACCTAACTCCATAAACTCACGTTTGCTCTATATCCCTTCATACCTTTGGTTAACAAACATTTATCAGTCTCAGATTTAAAAGTAACAGTTGACCCACATGAATTGCTGTTTACAAAAGAGAATTCCAAATTTCTATTACCCTCTGCATGTAGAAGTGTTTCCTAAATTCACCCATGAAAGATTTGATTCTAATCTTTAGACAATGCCCTCTAGTCCTGGACTTCTCAACTAGTGGAAATAGTTTCTCTGTTCCTCTTGAAATCTTGAAAACCTCAATCAAATCAGCCCTTAACCTAAATTCCAAGGAATACAACCCTAGTTTGTTTAACCTCTCCTCCTAGCTTAACCCTTGGAGTTCAAATATCATTCTGATTAATCTACGCTGCACTCACTGCAAAGCCAATATATCATTCCTAAGGTGTAGTGACCAAAACTGCTCACAGTCCTCCAAGTGTGGTCTAACCAAGGCTTAGTATAGCTGTAACATAACATCTACCCCCTTGTATTCTAATCCTCTAAATATAAAGGCCAACATTCCGTTAGCCTTTTTGATTATTTTCTGTATTTTTTCATGACATTTTAACCATCTATGTACGTGGACCCTAAGTCTCTTTGGGATTTCACTGTTTCTAGCTTTTCAGCATTTAGAAAGTACTCTGTTCTGTCTTTTTTTAGGTCCAAAGTGGATCATCTCAGATTTGTCTACATTGCAATCCATTTGCCCTTTCGCTTAATCTATTAATATCTCCTTGTAATTGTATGCTTCCATCTACATTGTTTACAATGCTGCCTATCTTTGTGACATCAGAAAATTTGGACATATGGTTTTCTATTCCACCATCTAAGTCATTAGTAAATACATTGAATAGTTGAGGCCCCAACTGAGTGGCCTGCACCGTGTTCTCCATGGATATGGGTGCACACATCTACGTCCACTGCGTGCCCCTGAACTTGTCGAATTGGTGCGATCCTAACATCACACAACAAGCTGACATAATGTCAGGATACCAAATTTGAACAACACAGGGCCTGGCAACACCTGTGTTTTCCACACTTGAGAAAAGAAGTGGGAAGCAACAAGATGGGCCCTGCTGTAGAGTTATTTAAAGGGCCAGACACACTGATAGCAGTTAAGTTAAATTTTTGGAACTTTAGCTATTGGAAAGTGTCTGAAAGTACTCTGGAGTACTTTTGGAGGTGTTTTGGTGCATTTGCCAGAGAGTGTTGCCTCATCCTCACAGGGATGACAGAGGAGTCAGTGACCTGTGCACACAAAGCCTGCAACAGGCATGAGGGCAACAGTGCCAGTGCCTGGGTCTGCAGCATGACAGGGAGATGGAGCAGAGGCTGCAGAGAGGTCACGCTCCACGTCATTCTTTTTGCCAAGTTGGGCCAGGACTTCTCCATGCTCCTTAACTGTGACAGGGGCTTGCCTAATATCTTGGTGTGCATGTCCATTCAGCATTCTCCTGTATGCTGCCCCATCGAGAGCCTCATCTAAGTCCTCTGCAGTCACACTCCAGTAAGCTTGCAAATGAATCATCCTTTCATCCTGGCCTGGTTGCAGCCCACTTGTGCCTGGTGACTCACTACAGGCTGATCTCAACTCAATGCTAGCATCCAAGGTAGGTGCAGTGCCAATATCTGACCTGGTGGCTGCGAGTGTCAGATCAAGTGATGGGGGCTCTTCCAGAGTGCTGTGCTGTTGCTCTCTTTCCTTCTCCTGAGCTCCTGTGACTCGGCATGTGATAGTTCTTGGATGTCTGAAAGAAGGAAATCAGAAGGGGAAGGTTGTTTTGAGGGAAGGGGGTTGGTGTGGGAAACATGAGGTCCATGGTGACACCATTTGTAGCTTGCACTTCACACCAGATATTGGGATGAGGGTGTGCTGGAAGTTGAGAAGGGGCATAAGACAGGAAGATGCCATCATCTTCAACATTCTCCATGACGCCAGATGCTGCAGGCACCATGATGCAGAGAACCATCTCCTTCATAGGGCTCAGGAGATGCAGGCATTCTTGTCCCACACCTGGTCTGCTCTGCTCCCTTCTATTGTGTGCCACCTTGTCCTAGAGAGAGGCAGAATGTGATTGCTTGTGTAGCACTGTGTTTGAGTGATATGCCTGCCATTACAACAACAGCAACTTAGAGTCATAGAGTTATACAGCACAGAAACAGGCCCTTCGGCCCATCGTGTCTGTGCCGGCCATACAGCACACAACTACTCTAATCCCATATTCCTGCACTTGGCCCATAGCCTTGTATGCTATGGCATTTCAAGTGCTCATCTAAATACTTCTTAAATGTTGTGAGGGTTCCTGCCTCCACCACCTCTTCAGGCAGTGCGTTCCAGATTCCAAACACCCTCTGGGTGATAAAATGCTTCCTCAAATCCCCCCTAAACCTCCTACCCCTTACCCTAAATCTATGCCCCCTGGATCTTGACCCCTCCGTTAATGGAAAAAGTTTCTTCCTATCTAACCTGTCAATGCCCCTCATAATCTTGTACACCTCAATCATGTCCCCCCTCAGCCTTCTCTGCTCCAAGGAAAACAACCCTAGCCTTTTCAGTCTCTCTTCATAGCTGAAATGCTCCAGCCCAGGCAACATCTTGGTGAATCTCCTCTGCACCCTCTCCAGTGCAATCACACAATCCTGTAGTGTGGTGACCAGAACTGTACACAGTACTCCAGCCGTGGCCTAACTTAGCGTATTATATAGCTCCATCATAACCTCCCTGCTCTTATATTCTATGCCTCGGCTAATAAAGGCAAGTATCCCATATGCCTTCCTAACCACCTTATCTACCTGTGCTACTGCCTTCAGTGATCTATGGACAAGTACACCAAGGTCCTTCTGACTTTCTGTACTTCCTAGGGTCCTACCATCCATTGTATATTCCCTTGCCTTGTTAGTCCTCGCAAAATGCATTACCGCACACTTTTCAGGATTAAATTCCATTTGCCACTGCTCCACCATCTTACCAGCACAGTGGCGCAGTGGTTAGCACCGCAGCCTCACAGCTCCAGCGACCCGGGTTCAATTCCGGGTACTGCCTGTGTGGAGTTTGCAAGTTCTCCCTGTGTCTGCGTGGGTTTCCTCCGGGTGCTCCGGTTTCCTCCCACATGCCAAAGACTTGCAGGTTGATAGGTAAATTGGCCATTATAAATTGCCCCTAGTATAGGTAGGTGGTAGGGAAAATATAGGGACAGGTGGGGATGTGGTAGGAATATAGGATTAGTATAAATGGGTGGGAAAATGGGTGGTTGATGGTCAGCACAGACTCAGTGGGCCGAAGGGCCTGTTTCAGTGCTGTATCTCGAAACTAAATATCTCCCTGTAATCTAAGGATTTCCTCCTCACTATTTACAACACCACCAATTTTTGTGTTATCTGCGAACTTACTGATCATACCTCCTAAATTCATGTCTAAATCATTAATGTACACGACAAACAGCAAGGGTTCCAGCACCGATCCTTGCGGTACACCACTGGTCACAGGCTTCCAATTGCAAAAACAGCCCTCGACCATTACCCTCTGCTTCCTGCCACTAAGCCAATTTTGGATCCAATTTGCCAAATTGCCCTGAATCCCGTGGGCTCTTACCTTCTTAATCAATCTCCCATGCGGACCTTATCAAAAGACTTACTGAAATCCATGTAGACGACATCTACTGCTTTACCCTCATCTAGTCACCTCCTCAAAAGATTCAGTCAAGTTAGTTAGACACGATCTCCCCTTGACAAAGCCATGCTGACTATCCCTGTTTAATCCCTGATCCCTGCCTGTCCAATTGGAGATTAATCCTGTCCCTCAGAATTTTTTCCAATATTTTCCCAACCACTAATGTTAGACTCACCAGCCTGTAATTACCTGGTTTATCCCTACTACCCTTCTTGAGTAATGGTACCACATTTGCTGTCTTCCAGTCCTCTGGTACCTCTCCTATGGCCAGAGAGGATTTGAAAATTTGTGTCAAAGCCCCTGCTGTCTCCTCCCTTGCCTCACATAACAGCCTGGGATACATCTCATCTGGGCCTGAGGATTTATCTTCTTTTAAGCCCACTCAAACAGTTAATATTTCCTCCCTTTCAATGTTAATATGTTCAAGTGTATCACAATCCCCCTCCCTGATCTCTACACCTACATCGTCCTTCTCCATTGTGAACAATGATGAAAAGTAATCATTTAAAACCTCACCTATGTCCTCCGGCTCCACACAAAGATTGCCACGTTGGTCCCTAATGGGCCCTACTCTTTCCCTGGTCATCCTCTTACCCTTAATATACTTATAAAATGCCTTAGGATTTTCCTTTATCTTGCCCACCAGCGTTTTTCCATGTCCCCTCTTCGCTCTCCTAATTACTTTTTTAAGTGCCACCCTACACTTTCTATACTCCTCTAGTGCCTCCACTGTTTTCAGCGCTTGGGATCTTCCGTAAGCCTCCTTTTTTTTCTTGATCCAATCCTTTACATTCCTTGACATCCAGGGTTCCCTGGACTTGTTGGTCCTACCCTTCACCTTAACAGGTACATTTTGGCTCTGAACTCTCACAATTTCCTCTTTGAATGACTCCCACTGATGTGCTGTAGACTTTCCTACAAGTAGCTGCTCCCAGTCCACTTTGGCCAGATGCTGTTTTATCATATTGAAATCGGCCTTCCCCCAGTTCAGTACCTTTATTTCTGGTCCATCTTTGTCCTTTTCCATTACTATCTTAAATCTTACAGAGTTATGGTCACTATCCCCAAAATGCACCCCTACTGACACTTCTACCACTTGACTTGGCTACCACTTTGTTTAAGAAGGGTAGCAAGGATAATCCAGGAAATTATAGGCCAGTGAGCCTTACGTCAGTGGTAGGGAAATTATTAGAGAGGATTCTTCGGAACAGGATTTACTCCCATTTGGAAACAAACAAACTTATTAGCGAGAGGCAGCATGGTTTTGTGAAGGGGAGGTTGTGTCTCACTAATTTGATTGAGTTTTTTGAGGAAGTGACAAAGATGATTGATGAAGGAAGGGCAGTGGATGTTATCTATATGGACTTCAGTAAAGCCTTTGACATGGTCCCTCATGGCATTCTGATACAAAAGGTGAAGTCACACGGGATCAGAGGGGAGCTGGCAAGATGGATACAGAACTGGCTCGGTCATAGAAGACAAAGGGTAGCAGTGGAAGGGTGCTTTTCTGAATGGAGGGATGTGACTAGTGGTGTTCCGCAGCGATCAGTGCTGGGACCTTTGCTGTTTGTAGTATATATAAATGATTTGGGAAAAAATGTAGCTGGTCTGATTAGTAAGTTTGCGGACGACACAAAGGTTGGTGGAGTTGCGGACAGTGATGAGGATTGTCCGAGGATACAGCAGGATATAGATCGGTTGGAGACTTGGGCGGAGAAATGGCAGATGGAGTTTAATTCGGACAAATGTGAGGTAAGGCATTTTGGAAGGTCCAATACAGGTGGTAAGTATACAGTAAATGGCAGAACCCTTAAGAGTATTGACAGGCAGAGAGATCTGGGTGTACAGGTCCACAGGTCACTGAAAGTGGCAACGCAGGTGGATAAGGTAGTCAAGAATGCATACGGCATGCTTGCCTTCATCGGTTGGGGCATAGAGTATAAAAATAGGCAAGTCATGCTGCAGCTCTACAGAACTTTAGTTAGGCCACACTTAGAAGATTGCGTGCAATTCTGGTCGCCACACTACCAGAAGGACGTGGAGGCTTTGGAGAGGGTACAGAAGAGGTTTACCAGGATGTTGCCTGGTCTGGAGGGCATTAGCTATGAGGAGAGGTTGGATAAACTCAGATTGTTTTCACTGGAACGACGGAGGTGGAGGGGTGACATGATACAGTGGATAGTCAGAAGCTTTTTCCCAGGGTGGAAGAGTCAGTTACTAGGGGACATAGATTTAAGGTGAGAGGGGCAAAGTTTAGAGGGGATGTGCGAGGCAAGTTCTTTACACAGAGGGTGGTGAGTGCCTGGAACTTGTTGCCGGGGGAGGTGGTGGAAGCAGGTACCATAGAGACGTTTTCGAAGCATCTTGACAAATACATGAATAGGATGGGAATAGAGGGATACGGACTCCCGAAGTGCAGAAGGTTTTAGTTTAGGCAGGCATCAAGATCGGCACAGGCTTGGAGGGCCAAATGGCCTGTTCCTGTGCTGTACTGTTCTTTGTTCTTGTTCTTTGACTGGCTTCATTCCCTAGGATTAGGTCCAGTACTGCCCCTTCTCTTGTCGGACTTTCAACATACTGGCTCAAAAAGCTCTCCTGTATGCATTTTAAGAATTCTGCCCCTTCTAAGCCTTTTGCACTAAGACTATCCCAGTTAATATTGGGGAAGTTGAAATCCCCCACTGTTATTACCCTATTATTTTTACACCTCTCAGAGATTTGCTTACATATCTGTTCCTCTATCTTTTCCTCACTGTTTGGAGGCCTGTAGTACACGCCCAGCCAAGTGATTGCTCCCTTTTTGTTATTAAGTTCTATCCAAATGGCCTCATTTGAGGAACCTTCTCAGATATCCTCCCTCCTTAAGGCAGTAATTGACTCCTTGATCAACAGTGCAATGCCACCTCCTCTTTTATCCCCTCCCCTGTCACGCCTGCAGATTCTATACCCTGGAATATTGAGCTGCCAGTCCTGTCCCTCCCTCGACCATGTCTTTTTGATAGCAATAATATCAATGTCCCATGTGCTAATTAAGCCCTCAATTCATCTGCCTCACTAGTAAGACTCCTTGCATTGAAATAGATGCAATCCAACCTTGCATTTTTCCCTTGTGCCTTACCAGGTCTATATTTGCTCTGCCGTCCAGGCAGACTCACTTTCTGTTCTATATTACCCCCTACTGTACATCCACTCTGTATCCCATCCCCCTGCCAAATTAGTTTAACCTCCCCCCCCAACAGAACTAGCAAATTCCCCAGCAAGGATGCTTGTCTCATTCTGGTTCAGGTGCAACCCGTCCAACTTGTACAGGTCCCACCTTTGCCAGAAACAGACCCAGTGATCCAGGAAACTAAAGCCCTCCCTCCTGCACCATCTCCTCAGCCATGCATTCATCTGCTCTATCTTCCTATTTCTAAACTCACTTCCACGTGGCACCGGGAGTAATCCAGAGATTACAACCTTAGAGATCCTGCTTTTTAATCTGCTACCTAGCTCCCTAAATTCTTGTTGCAGTACCTCATTCCTTTTTCTACCTATGTCGTTGCTACCGATGTGTACCACGACCTCTGGCTGCTAACTCTCCCCCTTCAGAATGTCCTGCAGCCGCTCCGTGACATCCTTGACCCTAGCACCAGGGAGGCAACATACCATCCTGGAGTCACGTTTGCAGCCACAGAAATGCCAATCTGCACCCCTTACGATAGAATCCCCTATCACTATAGCTCTTCCACTCCTTTTTCTCCCCTGCTGTGCAGCAGAGCCATCCTTGTTGCCACGGACCTGGCTGTTGCTGCTTTCCGTTGGGAGGTCATCTCCCCCAACAGTATCCAAAGCGGTATATCTGTTTGAGAGGGGGATGGCCACAGGGGACTCCTGTACTACCTGCCTGCGCCTACTACTCCACCTAGTGGTCACCCATCTCTTTTCTGCCTGTGCTGCCATTACCTGCAGTGTGACGACCTCACTAAACGTGCTATCCACGATCTCCTCAGCATCGCGGATGCTGCACAGTGAGTCCACCCGCAGCTCTATCTCCGTAATGCGGATCGTCAGTAGCTGCAGATGGATAAACTTCCTGCGCACATGGTCGTCAGGGACACTGGAAGCATCCCTGATCTCCCACATAGCGCAGGAGGAGCATACCACGGGTGCGAGCTCTCCTGCCATGACTTACCTTTAAATTAATTTAGTTACTACCTTTAAAAAATACTAATTACATTAGGGGTCTTGTTCTACACCAAATACTACCCAGTACCATCTAAAGTCCTTAAAAATTTTTACTAATTTAAGTAGTACTACTCACCTTATCACTTGATTTTTTTTTTAACTTTCCCCTTTTTAGGCAATTTAAATGCACTAACAGCTGTTACTTACCCAACCAATCACCTTGCAGAATTCCCGTGATGTCACTGTAAGTTTTTTTCCCCTCTTTTCGAGTCTCAGCACGCGCTGAAAGACACAGAGAGACTGCCACTGCTCCAGATCAGGTTCCACGCAGGTCCATCAGTCGCTGCTCCGCTCACAGGTAACTTTTATTTATATAGTACCTTTAATGAAATAAAATGTCCCAAGGGGCTTCACAGGAGAATTATAGAACACTGAGCCACAAAAGGGGATATTAGGTCAGATGACCAAAAGCTTGGTCAAAGAGGTAGGTTTTAAGGAGTGTCTTAAGGGAGGAAAGTGAGGTGAAGAGGCCGAGAGGTGCAGGGAGAGTATTCCAGGGCTTGGCTCTTAGGCAACTAAATAATGGAACAACTGATGGCATGTGAAAGCAGTGAGAGTTGGATGTGAGGCTGGCAGCATTGGAAGGTGTGTGATGGTGAGCTGGAGTATTTGGATGTTAGATTTGAATCCTGAGTGCCATGGAATGCTGCTGGGTGAGTGATAGGGCTGTGGTGCATTCAGCAGCATAAGAGATTGCTTGTGTGGTGGATAGGAGATGCCATATTAAAATGTATTCACTGACATTAGATGTCTTGTGGCACTGCTTTCAGGTCCTCAGATCTAGACCCCGGGAGTTAACCTTCCTGGCCACCTGCTCCCACTCTCTTCTGAGGGGATCCTTGTGGGTCTCCTGGCTGCTTGTGGGACCATGGCATCTGTCCTCCTGCCCACCTCCTTTGTTTAGTTTAGTTTAGATACAGCACTGAAACAGGCCCTTCGGCACACCGAGTCTGTGCCGACCATCAACCACCCATTTATACTAATCCTACACTCCTACTACATCCCAACTGTCCCTATATTTCCCTACCACCTACCTATACTAGGGGCAATTTATAACAGCCAATTTACCTACCAACCTGCAAGTCTTTTGGCTGTGGGAGGAAACCAGAGCACCCGGAGAAAACCCACGCAGACACAGGGAGAACTTGCAAACTCCACACAGGCAGTACCCAGAATTGAACCCGGGTCGCTGGAGCTGTGAGGCTGCGGTGAGGCTTTGTTAATGCCTCCACTGCCAAATCCATCAGTTCTGAACCCTCTCTCTGCCCTGGTGTTCTGTTTGCAAGAGTTTCCATTACAGCAATCTTCTGGATGTCCTGGCCAATTCTTATTCCTCAATCGACATCACACAAACAGATTATCTAGTCATTATCACATTGTTGTTTATGGGAGTTTGCTATGCACATACTGGCTGCCGTGTTTCCTGCATTGCAACAGTGACGACACTTCAAAAAGTGCTACATTGGCTGTAAAGTGCTTTTAGATGTCCAGTGGTTGTGAAAGATGTTTCTAAATGCAAGTCTTCTTCTTCACTTGATAGTACTGTCAATGACACCGTATTTCATTTTGCTGATGATCAAAAGTAGACTGATAGGGCAGCAATTGGCTTGGATTTGTCTTACTTTTTGAGGACAGGACATCCCTGGGCAATTTTCTACTTTGTCAGGTAGATGCCAGTGTTGTAGCTATACTGGAACAGCCGGCTAGGGTTGCAGCTAGTTCTGGAGCACAAATTTTCAGCACTCCAGCCGGGATGTTGTCAGGGGTCACTGCCTTGACAGTATCCAGTGTGCTCGGCCGTTTCTTGGGGACCTCAGGTGAAAACCAACATTGATGATTCACTGGGTACTTCTGGCTAAAGATGGTTACAAATGCTTCAGCTTTGTCTTTTGCACTCACCTGCTGAGCTCTGCCATCATTGAGGATCAGGATTTTCATGGAACCTTCTTCTCCTGTTAGTTGTTTAATTGCTTACACCATTCTCAACTGAATGTGACAACACTGCCAAGCTTTGATCTGATCTACAGGTTGGGGGATTGTTTAGCTCTACCTATAGCATGCTGCTTTCACCGTTCAGCATGTATTTGGTCGTGGATAGGCCAGGCCATGAGATTACAGATTGTGGCGAAATAGAATTCTGCTGCTGCTGATGGCCCACAGAACCTCATGACGCCTAGTTTTGAGCTGCTTGATCTGTTCTGAATCTATCCCATTTAGCATAGTGACAGTGCCACACATGATGGAGGGTTTCCTCAGTATGAAGAAGGGATTTTGTCTTCACAAGGAATATGCATTGGTCACTCCGACCAATACTGTCATGGATAGATGCATCTGTGACAACAAAGATTGGTGAGGACGAGGTCATGTAGGTTTTTCTCTTGTGTAAGCTGTAAATCCAATCTGGCAGATATGTCCTTCAGGATTTGGCCAACACAGTCAGTAATGGTGTTACCGAGCCAGTCCTTGTGATGGACATTGAAGTCCCCCACCCAGAGTACATTCTGTGGCTTTGCTACCCTCAGTACTTCTTTTAAGTGGTGTTCCAAGTAGAGAAGCATTGATTCATCAGCTGAGGGAGAGCAGTGGGTCACAACCAACAGAAGGTTTCCTTGGCAATGATTGACCTGATTTCATGAGACTTCATGAGGTTTGGAGTCAATAGTGAAGACTTCCAGGACCACTCCCTCCTGCCTGTATACAACTGTGCTGTCTCTTTTGGTGCATTTGTTTTGGTGGTGGGACATCCAGGACGGTGATAGCTTATGAACACCTTTGAGAAGTTGTTATTTTATATATTTAGTCCATTACCCTTGGCATTGAACATAGGCAACCAAGACCAATTTGAACCTTTCAGGTCAAGCAAGGTTAGATGGTGAAGGGTAACGTGCAGTGAAGTAAGTAAGGAATAGACAAGAGGTCAGATTTGGAGCAAAGCAGAATTCCTGGAGGGTTGGAGGAGATTACAGAGATAAGAGGGGAAAAGCCATGGAGGAATTTGAACACAAAGATGAGAATTTTAAATGTAGAGCAGCGAGCACAGGGGTGATGGGTGAATGGGATTTCTGCAAGCTGGGATACTGGCAGCAGAGTAGCAGAGTTCTGGATAAGTTTAAGTTTATGGCGGGCGGGAGTAGGAGAAAGACCAGGAGAGCATTGGAAAAATATTGTCTGGATGTAACAAAAGCATGGATGAGAGTTTCAGCAGCTGATAGACTGAGGCAGGATGAAGACTGGAGGTATTACTGTAGCAGGGCAGAGATGGGCGATATTACAGAGGAAGAAGTAGGAGGTCATGGTCATGGGGAGGATATGGGTTCAGAAGTTCAGCTCAGGGTTAAATAGCACAACAAAATTACAAACTTCAGGCTGAATTTTATTGAGGCACAGCGCTCGCGGGGGCTCATTTCCATCGAGGCCGTGCGCCGCACCCCCCCCCACCCCATATTACGCGGGAAGAGGCGGGACACTCAGCGCGGCGAGAGTTTTGACAGTTGTGCCACAGGTGCAGGGGCTCTATGTTAAGTGCACCAGCACCTGCTTCCTGACAGCTGTCAAAGAATACTTACCTGACTGCTGAAGAGTGGGGCTGCTGTCAATCTGGCAGCAAAGCAGAAAGTGTTGCAGAGATCCAGCATTGTCTCTCCTCATCATGCCAGTCCTGGCCCCTAATGGGTGCATAGTTGTGCACAGCAGCAAAGAAAGGAGCTGGCCTTTTCAGCCCATAGTACAGGGCATCACCCTATCTATCCAGGCATTGGAGGTGCTGTTTAAGCATGCTAATCTCCTGCTCAGTGGTGGCTCATGTAGCTCAGTGGCTGGTGTTGTATCTCTCCTCACTGGTGTCGGGAACCATATCTGCAAAGGGTAGCCCTTATCTCCAAGAAGCTATCCCTCCATCTGAGCCAGTTCAGTAAACAGCGGTGGCAGCTGGGACTGGTGCAAGACCCAGGTGTTATGGCAGCTGCCTGAGAAGCAGTCACACATTCGCAGCAAGCATCTGCAGTGTTCACATACCAGCTTCACCTAGATTGAGAGGGCTCCTTTAATGTGACATCTGCAGGTGGTAGCCTGCAGGGGGGGCCTAATGGCCACATGAGTGCAGTCTCTGAACATTATAACCTATGGTTCTCCGGCAATGGTGCCAGGACCAATGGCCCTCTGGGCCTGGCTGTGAGAATCCGTCCTGAAGCGGACATCCTCACTGGTCCTCCGGTGCAGGGCATCAGTGATCTCCCTGATGCAGTGGTGCACTGCTGACTGTGTGACCCCACAAAGGTCTCTGGTGGGCCCCTAAAAAGGTGCAGAAGTGTCAGGCTTGAGAACCGCTGCCACTATGAAGAACAAAGGTATGGGATGTTCACCAGAATCCATGGGCTGCTGGTCATCCTTGAGCAGGACACAGAGATGTATCACCACCCTCTCTAGATGCGCAATCTTCTCTGACACTGGTGCTCTGACATCCGATGGCATGTCATGTGGGGCCTGTAGATGCATGGCAAACCTAATGGCAAGCTCCCTTTGGGGGCTGCTGCTCATGACCGGGGGCCTCTACGTGGATCGCACCTGCCTGCTGATATTGCCTCTGGCGCATATGGATCCTCACGTGCAGAGGATCACGCAATGTAGGATGAGCCATACCTATTTCCATGTGATAAATAAAGTTGAACCCTTCATAGATTCGAAGGTTCCTAACAGGGAAGGGATTGGTGTTGATGTGTACATCAGCTGCTTTCCTGGATCAACTATGTGGCATGCCATGGCATTGCCCATATTGGCCAACACTCAAGAGTGGCACAGCATGACCACAGCAAGATCCTACCAGCTGAATCGATTGCCCCACCATCCATACAACCTTAATGCTCCTGCCCTTTCTGGCACCCTCCCCACAGACAGGGTTCCTAGTGTGCCATTGCTCCCTCACAAACACTGTTAACAGAGGGGTGTTACACAGTACCTCCCTTCATGACAGCAGAGCTTTCCCACCAGTAATCCCAGACCCCTTCCCTTTAAGAATGCAGAGTGAGACCCCTGTGTATCCCCCCCTCCCTCCTCCTTTTAAGAATGCAGAGCAAGACCCCTGTAATGTCCCCTCTCATTCCTCCCTTTCGGTATGCAGAGCGAGACCACTGAAAAGAAACTTAGCTTCTGCCGCGAAACCTTCTGTCTCTGTGCACCCGTTGGCTTTGCCAATTGTGAACAGGACGGCATGTGACGGCTGCCCATTCATCGAAAAATCCGGAAGTGTCAGTGGAGAGGTGGCGGGCTGCATAATCAGCAAACGTAAGTACCGTTTACGAAATGCTAATTGTTGTGCCGCTGTGCGGTGGAAGGACTGTACCGAGGTCCCGCCGCCGACGGTAATATGTGGCGAGCCCTTCTCGGCATCGCGGGTTGAGGCAGGCCTCTCCCCGCAGCATTTTACAGGCCCCCGCGTCACGACCAACGGCGTCGAGGGGCCGGTAAAATTCAGCCCTTCAAATGTGGGCCAGAAAGTGATCGTTAATGAACAGAATCTGTAGGGGCATTTCTCAGGCCCATATTTTGCTGCCAAAATAACAGCAAATTTAACACGCTTATCATTATTAATGTGGAAATTGTTCAGCAACCTGTGGTGAGGATAAGATACCGTGTATTGCAAATCACCACAAGTTGCTGGACGATTTGCGTTGCTCCACAGTTAGCCTTTCGAAAGTGGCAGCTCACCCTCAACCTCCCCGTGAATATGCTGAAACTGCTGCATTTGCTCGTTAAGTTGCAAATTAAGCTCAACATGGAAAGTTAAGGCTTCTACTTATCAGCATAAGTGCGTTATAAATGAGGAGATTTATATTCCTGCAATGCTACTCAACCTCTCCGACCCAAAAATGGAACAATTTAAACTATGGAGTCTCATTCCTACAGGTAGTAAATTGTTATTGGAGACGGCAGGGATTTAACACCTGAAGAATGATGGGTTTCACCCTCCCAGACTTTCGGATCATAAACAAGGAGTCAGTGATTCTAAGGACATAAATGTGCATGGCAGCTGCTAACACCTTGAAACAATGGAATGCCCGGGTGACTTTGCTGTAGCCAAGTTTCTGGACTTTGCATATTGGAAAAGGACAATGAGCTATTGACTTTTGATTCCAGCAGGCAGTCAGGCTGTAAAGAAGACTAGCAGTTGCAGCCTCAGAGCAGGCTGTAAGGAAGATGACCAGCAGTGGCAGTCTCAAGGGAGAGAGAGGGACAGGGAGAGAGAGGGACACTGGCAGAAGATATACAGCAAAGGGCTGCGAAGACTTGAACCTGTTTGAACAAGTTGAGGCTTGCGGAGAAGTAAAAGATCACCAGGAATTGTCTTACTCAAGGATGTCCAAGTTGAAAGTGCTCAGAGAAATGAGCAAAAAGGACATTTACTTTGAGAAAGGTCTGGAAGATCCAATTCATTGCAACTAGGAGAGTTTGGGACTTTTAACCACAAAGATTTCACCATCAAGGAGGACTGTATGAAGTGTATGTGTGGTGTGAGGTTTTCGAGTGTTTTAATAAATGAAGAATATACCTTTCATTGTGATTTCTGGTATCAGCTACATGCAAAGTACTATTTAGTTATTGAGGATTTCTTATAGTTTAGTTGTTATAATGGAAGCCTTAAAACATAAAAGCTTGTGTAATTCTTTAAATTGGTCTGGGGGTTCATATCTCGTATTTTAACATTAACGGTCTCACTGAGGTCATAACACTTGCATTACATTAGGGTACGCCAATCTCAAAATGAGGGTAGCACATTAGGGCACTTAGTTGTTTCCACTCCTGATGCTAATCAATCTAACTAAAGGATTCTCTGTTTCTGAATGTGCTTACCTAAATTCAACATTGGCCCCAAGAGAGGGTGTGTGCTGCTAATACTTGACTTCTCATTTTGACGGTATGAGTGGAAGAGTACCCCTGACCTGCCCACTCTCCCAAAAAGAATTACTTAGAAGTTAAATAATGCAACATCTTTTTCAATGGAAGGCCGTATGCAGTACATGCTATGCAGGATGAGTTCAGCAAAAGAGAGTATATTTTGTGGAAGACTCAAATAACTAATTAAAAACATTCTTTATTGTTACATCAACTTAAGAAATGTAGTGGCAGTTAAAAATCAATATGTACAATGGACAACATTTGAGTCATCATAAAATACTACAGTTTTTAATACTGCCAACAACACCAATTACACAGCTGATCATTGAAACAGATCAAGTTCTGCTGACATCTGGTTTCCCTTTATTAACACTTAAAAAACAACCTTCGCCTTTTGCACTATAGAGCCACGTTTTGTCAGACTTGGCACATTCACAATTGCTATTCAAAAACACAATCCTTAGCATATTGCCTTGTGTGACCTCAAAATTCATGAAAAGCTAGGCTTGCTGAATTCATTCCAAGACATTACGCAGATGTTGGTTCTGATTTCACCATACTGATAAACTCCAACAACAAAGTTGTATTTCAGTTATAAAAATGAACAGAATGGATTATGTTGAACAATTAATTTTTTTTTCTTCTTTAGAAACAGTCCATCTATACTAATCAATCTGTGTTTTGGATTGATATTTTATCTTTATCAGCAAAAAAATTCAAGGCATCCCAGAACACATTAAATATCTACAAATGCTTGCAAAATTTAAACAACCCAATCTATACCTATGTACACTTTGTACAAACTTTTTAAACACATAAACTTACATCTTTACAAAGCCTGTTAACAGCAGGTAAAAATAATACACAACAGGACGACAGTTTAATACAATACTACAAAAAGCTTAGAAATCTATAGTCATATCAAATTTCACAATTTTCTAAAATGCAGTGCCACAGACCCACAGCTGTTTAAGATAATTTACATTCAAATGAACAAATAAGAATCCAGATGTAACCCTACTATTGTAATATCAGTGGCAATGTAGTTTTTTTGAGTACATGGAACTGACTCTAAAGGTGCATGAAAAATATAATTTTCTTCATATCTTATTCCAGTTATGAATTGTGGCATAGCAAGTTTATGTGGTAAACTCATCTTGTAGAAAATGGGTTGAATCAGACTAAACATATTTCCCTCTAGATCACCAACATTCAATAGAGAGAGCTGACTTTCAACCTATATGACTTAGGCTAGATCCGAACCTAAGTCCCAGATGTGAAAATATCCAGCTGGAAATCTACGTGCAAATTTGTTTCACCGCATTTATAAGTATGCTTTAATTAAACTGGTTAACACTGCATTACTAGAGACAATACTTTATTGGGGAATCATTTTCTGCCCTGACAGGCCAAAAACATAACTCAATCAATTATGAAGTAGCAAAAAGCTTTTCTATTGTTTGATTAAAATACTTTGCAATAGAAATACATTCCTTATGTTGAGAGATTTCAGAAAGTTATTTTCATATTGATCAGCCTGAATTTCTGGCCTAACAATGTTTAAGTTCAAAATGTCATAAGATTTGGAACTTATATTGCAATCAGATGACTTTGAAATCATCACTTTGCAGCCCACTGAATTCTCAGGAGAACTTGAGGTTGTACGGCGACATCTGTCAATAAAATACGGCAGATTTTACTTGTGAGGATGGAGTCTCATACTAACCTTACCTTTTCATCATGCAAAAACTCAAGAGTATGAAAGTGACTTTCATTTAATTCAAAAGGTTTTCTTACAAGTTTTTCTCAGTAAACAAATACACCTTATGCTGCAATAAAAACAAGAAATGCTGGAATCACTCAGCAGGTCTGGCAGCATCTGTGGAAAGAGAAGCAGAGTTAACGTTTCGGGTCAGTGACCCTTCTTCGGAACTGCGGACTTCGGAACACCTTATGCTGCACCTGCCTCATTGTCAAAACATGAGCTTGTCAAATGGCTCTTTAGACAAGATCAATAAAAATGCATATTTATTCCTAATATACATCAGTTCTAATCTGCAGTGCAATTTTATTGACTCATATTTGAGCTTAGAGTAAAAGTTCCCACTTCCTTTCACACATGTTTTAAAATTAACCTGACCCCACTGTACTTGCAAGTGTATGCAGTTGTCTCATGTCAAATTCTATGTGCTTTAAAATAGGGATTAGACACGGTAAAAAATATTACGGTAATTAGATCATTTGTAAGAGTGGAGAAGAGGCAGAAGTTTGATTTTGGTTAGGTATTTTAGGTAGGAGCTTCCATTTTTTATTGGCAACTGTTCTACTTCACTGCATTACTTTAACTTACTGCAGTCAGCCACTTACTTCAAGACAATGCACAAATGTACATTCCATGATTGACACTGTAACAGCAAGAAAGTGAACAGACAAAATTAAAATGGTGTGAGATGTATTGCTACATATGTACTGCCATTCTCTTGAAGAGCTGTCTAGCCAACTCATACCTTATCAGTGTGTAACTGGACTGTAGCAATATACATGCAGTTGAGTACCCAGTGATTTACTTCATAGTTATCTCAAGAAAGTGCCATTATTAGTTACTTCATCCCTTGGGTATTATGTTTTGGAATTACCTATACAGACTGAGATTGTTTGATTAGTATTTTATAGTATCAGTAGATCACTTAATCCTACACTATCAAATGAGTTTCCACAGGAACGATACTTTAGAATTTCGTCAATGATAATAAATGTAATTTTTTCCTGCACTTTCAGCTCCAATGTTGACTCAGCTTGAAATCATATCATGACTGCCATGAATAGGCTTCATTTATTAAAATAACATTTATTTGTAGCCATATTAGAAGGAGTCTGTTGTGGGTATAATGAAATTAATACCCAATTAGCAGAAAATAACTCATTCTAATTTATTTTGTTCATCAGTTCTTGTGGATGTAAATATGCCATAGAAAGGTCTTCAACTTCTTGTCGCCACACCATTTTATTCCCAGTGTTGTTTGATTGTTCATTTTTTTAGCTCTGAAGTGACCCATGCAGCCGTAGTCACACCTGTGTCTGGTATTGAGATTCTACAAAAGAGATATTAATATTATCAAAATTAAGCTCATCGCCACTCTCGTAGTCACTCATTACTACTTCAGAGTCATCGAAACCATAGCTCGTCGACATATCTGAAGATGATGCATTTGTCGATGTGGGCATGGATATATTGTCGCTAATTACTTTCTCCAAGTCTTGGTTTGAACCTGCAGGAAATGCACAAGAGTCTGTCTCACCCTGGGCACCAACAGCCTCGCCTTCTGCTGGCAACTGATGAGGTGGAAGGTACTGGCTGGGATGGAAGTGCGGTCTTCTTCGGCCATTGGAATTTAAAGTGTTCAATGCGGATGTTGCCTGGGGTGGTTGGATGACCTCATATTGATCCTGGTAATCTTCTGGCAGGGGAGGAGGAAGTTGGTCCTGGCTCAGGAATTCTTCATCTTGAGGGGGTGGGAAGTCATTGTCTATGTCATATCCACCGAGGTAGTAGTCAGTATCTAGAGATCTCGCATTCTCATGATGCACAGGGGCAGTAACAGCTGCTTCATAATGTGGTACTTCTTCAATGTTAGGTAGGCGAGTGCTTGGCATCCAGTCTGATGTATCCCAATGATATGCTGCAATGGAAATAAAAGGCTACAGTAACATATTTGTTATTGCAAACAGATTAAGAATAGGCTATCAATGGAATGACCCCTTTGTTCTGCTATTCAAAGATGTTTAAACATTGTGTCAGTGCTGCTAATGTGCAGTATTTCTACTATGAAATGTATCTGATGGAATTTGATCTTTTTGATTGTTCTCATCGAATAATAGTTGAGACATATATATATTATAGATCTTGTGCTTAAACTGGAACATTTTTGTTTTTAATTAAACTATGCACATTGTTAATCAAAGATCTAGTTATCTCAAATAATTTTCTGATTTGTTAGCTGGTATGTATAACATTTCTGAATGTCCAGCTCGTATAACTTTTTACTACTAAAAGGATGCTTCTCCATTACAACTTTTTTGGTTTTATTCAAGTACAATTGTTTTTCTGTTGAAACATTGTCAATTAACACAAGCTCTGTAGCCATTACATAAATTGTAAGGGATTTATATTTTAAAATAAATGGTTAAAAATCAATGCTCGATTTGTATTGAAAGATTATTCATTGTCCAACAAATATTGAACATAGGGAACATATGAGGTGTTACTTTTTGTTACTTCAGAACTATGCATATACGTATTTGTGGCTTTATATATGACATTCACTGTCAAACATATCACAGCATGCTTCAGAAGGAAGTAGGATGTCAGGTTCATGCAAAGGCCAACCAAGAATTAGCATGCACTTTGAAAGCCAGTCACTTTTTATTGTAAAAGCTGCATATTGATAAAATAAAGCTGAATCCGCAAATTGTTGAATGATGCTTTTCAGTTAAACAATGCAGTTACACATTTCTCATGAGAGTTGTGATAACTGATGTTTAAGTGCGTAGTAATTTTTTTAACATTACTTAAGGTTATAATGTCTTTCAATATTGAGGTCACCACTTCTGTGTTGAAACAGCTGCACGCTGATTTAAATGAATTACTAAGGTTGAAATTCATTATTCTAACAAAATGAGTTCAGCCTGAAGGTCAACACAAACAATGTCGTATTCAAATGCAAATCCATGCCTTTGCAAATTATTTTATATATTGCTCTGCAGAAATTACCGTAACCCTCACAGTTCTTGTTGCATGCATGCACAGTGGGGAATTGAGTTACAAAAACAAGTGAGGCAAATTGCTACTTTAAAATGAAAGAACTAGGGGTAGCATTAACAAGCAGATTGGAAGTGTCCGGGCGTCACCTCTGTTGTAGTTCTGCCCCTCCTCCATAAGGGAGACTGTCAGATGGAAAATGAAAATAAGTACGAGAGTGATTAAAAACATATCTCAAATTCATCAGTTAAAATAAGAGCATGTAGATACTGCAGTAGCTTTAAATCACAGCACAGTAAAAACATTGTTCATACATTTAGCCCAACAACAAGAAGGACGGTGTTCCTATCCTTTACAAATTTGGCCTGAAATTGCCATTTTTTTTTACATCTAAATCTACTGTAGTATGAAAATATTTATTACAGATTTGTACTTTGTGTTAAACACATTATATATTGATTGCCATCAATAGCTCAATAACATCTTCATCAAATGAAGAAATAATAAACATCATCAGAAACCAGTATTCCAATTGTTTGGATTTAGAGCAAATGAAGGATACTGTATTCGTGTCACTGCACCATGACTGCTCTTTCTGCTCTTTATGAATATAAAAATATTTATAACTTAGCGCCGCAAATATAAAGTCGAGGGAAACTGGTACTAATAATATAACTCTTGAGTTTTAACACAAAGACATTCTAAAATACATTATGGTTTGTCACTTTTAAATATATAATTTGGTTAATGCTTAATTTTTTCTAAGTTTAAACTGGAATTTGTTGTCTCTAATCAAATTTGGTGGATTATAGGAATCAGAAATGATCTTGTTTGTCATAGATTTTTAACAGTGATTGCACACCGTGATTTTTCAAGTATACAATTTTTTTGAAGAATCATTAGCTTAAACACTGCTGTGCTCCCAAAGCTATAAAGCAAACATACTTACATATTATTAATGCCAGAGTGAAGCAAGGATATCTATGAACTATTCTGGGTATGTTATTTTGAAAAAAATATCGAAACATCATTTCAAAAAAGCTTAAATTGTTAGGAATATTATACAGTATTATGATATTTGCTTATTATTTTCACTCGAGTTTGACCATTATAAGTTCGCTTCATTTATAATTTTAAAATGTATCATGTAATAAGTATCCCTTCAGTTATCTCTGCAATGACACCTAGACTCCCTATTAAATTCAATTTTATTTCTTAGAAACAGGATTGTTATGTCTAGTTAAAAAGAGCTTGCTGCAGTTTTTCTTAATTCCTTTTGATTGCTTCTCTAATTTAGGATTATTTACCATGTAGGAAACTGTACCAGAAATCCTTTCCTAGGACTTTTCATATCGCAGTATTTTAGTACCATGGTTCTGAAAACCTGAGGCAGTTCCAGGATACTCCCACTATAACAGCTGAAAACTAGGCCAAGATCCAGATATATCAGATCCTGGTCCAGTACCGAAGGTTTTGGGATGACCTGTTGGAGCTTGCCTTGGCACACCTGAAACATGACCATTGATGTAAAGGGGGTGGAGAATGGAGGCTCTTATTGTCAGAGTTCCTGTGACCCAGGCCTTCATAGGGTGTACGGTCAGTGCAAGTATGCCTGGTGAGACTAGGTGCACCAGCTGACTTATTGGTGGATGTGGGGCCAGGACCATGTTAAAAAAAAGGCTCCTTAAAAAGGGGTATCTGAACTTTGTTTCTGAGGGAGGGGGCCCTGACGACCACTCTCTCCCACCTAGGCCACAATCGCCAGACTTTCCGGCTTGCCTTAATGTTGGGTGCCTCAAATGTATCTTTTGTGTCATGGATGCCCGCCAAACCATAAACAAATGAAAGGATTGGAGCAGATGTATCTGGCAACTTTGCTGAGATGCACTGCCAGAATCTCTAATATTCAAACTAAGTGAAACATTTTTGACAAGCTTCAAAAATGCATATTCCAACATAACAATGTTCTAGAAAAAGTGACAATGAACATTTTTCAAAAGCTATTGTTTTAAATCCTCAGTAGAGTTAAATTGTCTGAAGCTAATGCTAGTAATTTTAAGGCAATACTTATGATCAATAGGATTGAATTAGTAAAGAATTTCATTGCATATCATCAGATTCTATTTTCAAGAGTTTCTTTAATGATGAAACCATTAATATTCATTGTCACAAAAACAATAAAGTAAAAATGAAAAGGAAAGAGCAGGGGAGTGGAACTAATTGTAAAGAGCTGGCATAGGCGCAATAGGCTGAATGGGTTCCTTTTGTGCTACATGATTCTATGAAAAGTCCTGAAATAACTGAAATTAGAAAATAAATGCTTAACATATCCATATGAAATTCTTTTCATTGTATTTAACAGAGACAATAATAAATGGGGTAATGCCACCAATGAAGTAGTGGAGAAAACAATCTCACATGAAAGCATCAACAACAGCTTGCATTTATATAGCACCTTTAACACACTGAACCACGTAAAGAGGTAATCGGATGGGTGACCAAAACTTGGTCAAAGTTGTTGTTTCTAAGGCATGTCTTAAAGGAGGAGAGTGAATATAGAGGTGGAGAAGTTTAGAGAGAGAACACAAAGGCTTTGAGTCAGGGCAGCAGAAGGCATGACTGCCAATGCTGGAGCAAAGAAAATTGGTGGAGCGCAAGAGGCCTTATTTGGAGGAGTGCAAAGATCTCACAGAGGGTTGTAGGGCTCAAGGATGTTACAGAGATAGGGAGGGAAGAGGCCATGGAGGGATTTGAAAACAAGGATGGAAATTTTAAAATTGAGGTATTGCTGGACTGCAAGCCAATGTAGGTCAACAAGCACAGGGGTGATGGGTGAATGGGACTTGCTGCGCATTAAGATATGGGCAGCAGAGTTTTGGAGGAGTTCAAGGTTACAGAGGGTAGAACGTGAGAGACTGGCCAGGAGAGCATTGGAATATTTTGAATCTAGAGGTAACGAAGGCATGGATTGGGGTTTCAACAGCGGATGAGTTGAGGTAGAGGTGGAGAGGGGCAATGCTACGGAGGATAAAGTAGGCGGTCTTAGTGATGGGAGAGGGTGCGGGATTGGTAGCTCAGCTCAAGGCTGCAAACAGACTGATTCAGTCTCAGACAGATGCTCGGGAAAGGGTTGGAGTCTGAGGCTAGTGAACACAGTCTGTGGGCAGGACCGATCTTCCCAATGGATGGCTTCCCAATATTTATGCTCACACTAGACGATGTAATTTTGACCCTGTACAAATTCAATAAATAGATCAGGAACTGTTGTTGGCTCTTCAGAATAGTCACAAATTTTATATTAATTCAGGTAAATAAATGACACAAAAATGAACTATATTACAGTTAATACTTTATCTAAAGTTAGATTTTTCTCGATTGTAAATCATGATTTAAATGAAGTAATAAAAAGGGCTTTTCAAAGTGAGCTATATCATGTCTGTATCATGTCAAACATCATATTCTCATAAGAAAAGAGAGGAGAGCAAGAAGCAAGTTAAATACCTTCATTCTCAATTGTGTCAACTGCATCGTTAACCAGCCGTATAACAGTCACTATTGAAGCTTTTAGGGTAGGGTAAGAAAAGGGCAAGATAGGAAAAAGAGCAGCAGAAAGCAGTGTAAAGTTAGTCAGCAGTTTGAGATCGATTTGTTAGCATTTATTTGATGTAACCTTCAAAAACTCAAGTAGCAAATGTAAGAATATGGCAGAAGAAACACTGAATTAACAATTTGCATTTTGATCATTTCTACTGCAAAAATTCAATAAAGTCCATAGTGAAATAAAAATGCAACATTTTTTCTGACTCTTACTGATTTTTAAAAATTGATTTCCTCAGTGGGGAGCCTATCTTGCTGGAAGTGGCATGTTCAATATTTTGTTGATTCATTTCAGAAAATCATGGGAGTGTGCCCTCGTTTTAACTGTATGTGCTCCTGGTAAGGAGGCCCCCTGCTGGAAGTGCACATTCAGAAAATTGGGCATATTATATTCAGCTATTTCATTTCTGAAGAAGTGCTTGAAGATACATTGTGCCTTGCAATAAAAGTTCTTCATGCAAACCTCATAATATTGACATAAGAAATTACATACCAAATCCTCCATGACCTTGATCATTATTATCTCATCAATAAACTGAAGTTCACATTTAGAAATTGGGGGAAAGGGTAGCTTGTGTGCCAGTTCCCGAAGGGGAGGTCGTAGATGAGTTCTGCTGCAGGAGACTCAGATGAGGATTTCGATGGGGCCGCATACAGGAGAAGGTTGATGATCATACACACTGAGATACTTGTGGTACTGCAGGCCTGCCAGACAACCTCCTATCACTGTCTAGGAGCATGAAGGAGTCTGGCTCCAATATGGCAGATGGCTTTGTACAGAGCCTGGAGTCCATCATTTGCAGCGTGGAAGTAATGGCCAACTCCATGACAGCATTGCCGGACTGACCCATGATGAAGCATTTGGTGGCTGCTGTCTCAGCTTCCACTATAGTACAGGCAAAATCCTCATGATGTCTCAGTGCTGCAGTGGAAGCTCAGATGGAGGTCATGAGATCCACGGTTGCTGCTATCGTGGGTCTAGAAGTCACTGCTCGACGGGACATGCAGGCTTTCACATTAGTCCAGCAATTTGTGCTCAAGCAGATTACTAGGATTGCTGGAGTGCTTCCCTGGGGAGTGGCAGTGACCCTGTGGAGGTATTTTATGCCATGTTAGGATTGCTGCCCTTGCCTTCCCTAGTGCTCCTATGCAGTGGCTGCAGAATGGCTGGTGGAAGACTGCAGATAGCCTCACAGGATTCCTTCGAGCAGCTCTGGGCCTTGAGGGCCTAGCTTCAAACTGCACCACTTTCGCATTGGTCTTTTCTCAGGATGACAGCATTCATGTTCCCACCATTGTCACTCTGCCAATGTCTTTGCAGGTGCCTCTCAGTGAGCCAACTCAGACACCTACCAACCATACCGAAGTGATGCAGTTTGAAACTGGGCCCTCAAGGCAACCTGTGAGGCTATCTGCAGTCTTCCAGCAGTCATTCTGCAGCCACTGCATAGGAGCACTAGGGAAGGCAAGAGCAGCGAACCTAACATGGCATAAAACACCTCCAGGAATCCAAAAGGCACAGTGGCGCAGTGATTAGCACCGCAGCCTCACAGCTCCAGCGACCTGGGTTCAATTCCGGGTACTGCCTGTGTGGAGTTTGCAAGTTCGCCCTGTGTCTGCGTGGGTTTCCTCCGGGTGCTCCGGTTTCCTCCCACAGCCAAAAGACTTGCAGGTTGATAGGTAAATTGGCCATTATAAATTGCCCCTAGTATAGGTAGGTGGTCGGGGAATATAGGGACAGGTGAGGATGTGGTAGGAATATGGGATTAGTGTAGGATTAGTATAAATGGGTGGTTAATGGTCGGCACAGACTTGGTGGGCTGAAGGGCCTGTTTCAGTGCTGTATCTCTAAATCTAAAAAATCGAAAACCACCCCACCTGCAACTTTTGGAGTGGCCCTTTAATTTGAACAGGTTCTGGTCCCAACTTGTGGCTGCATGCCTGATCTTTAGTGAGTGATATGTAGATTTGTGGGCTGCAGATCCGTAAACAAAGTTTTGAATCCCAGCATTGCATGAGCTGGTTTGGCTGTGTGATGTCTGGAGAGTGTTGTATCAAACTGTTCCAGCACACACAAGGAATGCACCAGCATGCACCCTTCTGCTGCGAGCAATAACGCCATTTCCAGCACAGAAGGAGCCATTTGGCACATTGAGGCCATGCTGGCTCTCCACAGAGCTATCCAGTCAGTTCCACTCCCCCACTGCCCATAGCCCTGCAAGTTTCTTTCCTTCAAGTGGCCATTCAATTTCCTTTTGAGTCATTGATTGTCTCTGCTTCCACCACCCTTGTGGGAAGCGAGTTCCAGGTCATTAACACTCGCTGCGTAAAAAAGTTCTTCCTCACATTCCCCTTGCATCTCTTGCCCAAAACCTTAAATCTGTGTCCCCTGGTCCTTGTACCATTATTTAATGGGAACAGTTTTTCCCTTTCTAACTTATCTAAGCCTGTCATAATCTTGTACACCTCTATCAACTCTCCCCTCAATCTCCTTTATTATAAGGAGAACAACCCCAGCTTTTCTAACATAACGTTGTAATGAAAATCCCCCATCCTTGGAACCATTCTGATAAATCTCCTCTGCACCCTGTCAAGGGCTCTCACATCTTTTCTAAATTGTGGTGACCAGAACTGAATGTAATACTCCAGTTGGAGCCTAACCAGAGTTTTATAAAGGTTCAGCATAACTTCCCTGCTTTGTACTCAGTGCCTCAATTTATAAAGCCCAATATCCCATATGCTTTACTAACTATTCTCTCAATATGTCCTGCCACCTTCAAAGATCAATTCACATGTACCCCCAGATCCCTCTGTTCCTGCACATTCTCTAGAACTGTGACATTAAGTATATAGTGCCACATCCTATTCCTTCTGCCAAAATGTATCACCTCACACTTGTCACTGTTCACTTCTATCTGCCACCTCTTTGCCCATTCTGCTAGCCATCTATATCCTGTTGCAGGTGGTTCCTATCATCCTCACTGTTTGCCTTCAAGTTTGGTGTCATCGGCAAATATTGAGATTCTGCTCTGTATTCCAAGATCCAAGTCATTTATATATAGCAAAAAAAGCAGTGATCACAGTCCTGATACTTGGGGAACATCACTGTTTACCATCCTCCAGTGTGAAAAGCAAACATTTAGTATTGCTGAAAATAGAGACATTATGTCGAAGCTTTTCCTCTTGCACTCATCAGGACAATCCGCCTCGCCGGGGCCCGACCGATCACCCCCCGCGAGGCCCCAAAAACCCAACTTTGAATTGGGGCCATCCTTCCTCTTCCTGTGGAAGCTGGGTTGCAGTCCCAGCAATGGGCACCCCTCCTGGTGGCGCTGCTGAGACTAAGAGCTGCTGGCCCGCTGATTGGCCGGCAGCTCCATTAGGTGGGGCTTCTTGCCTCAATGAGGTGAAAGTCCTGCCCAAGCCCAATTAAAGGCCTATGGGCCGTAAAATCCAGACTGGATCCCCAGGCCCGGCGGGGGCAGGATCACCACTGACCTTTTGGTTGGTGGACGGGGGTAAAATTCAGCCCAATGTCTCTATTTTCAGCAATACTCAAGCTCTGTACTACTAATGACTATTAACAAACATTTACTACAACTCTAAAATAAAAGCAAAATACTGCAGATGCTGGAAATCTGAAATAAAAACAGAGTGCTGGAAATACTCCGCAGGTCTGGCAACTGTGGAGAGAGAAGCAGAGTTAATGTTTCAGATCTGGGATCTTTCATCAGGATTCATTTCAATTCATCAAAATTTCATTTGATAGAGGTGTTCTGATGAAAGGTCACAGATCTGAAACACCCCTATCAAATGAAATTTTGATGAATTGAAATGAATTCTGATGAAAGGTCACAGACCTGAAATGTTAACTCTGCTTCTCTCTCCATAGATGGTACCTGACCTGCTGAGTATTTCCAGTACTTTCTGTTTTTATTTACTACAACTCGCTGTTTTTGGTCCTTAAGCCAATTTTTTTATCCAATTTGAAACCGAGCATCCTATTCCACGAGTCTCAATTTTGCCATATAGCAAAAGGCTGGCAGTGCAGGCCACATCCGGTGATTGGCACAACGTCTCTAAGCACCACTATAAGTGACGCAATTCAAGGCAATTTACAGCCCTGTATATTCATACCTGTTTGGATTGCACTTAAATCATTTTTTTAGTTCATTCTCTCCCCTCTTTTGTGCGGCAGTAGCGTGCAAATTCCGTAAATATGAACAGAATTGTGATATGACAGGATTTCTTTGGGAAAAGTTGTAGTGTCATGGCAGGGAAGCCACGAGCAGATATGTCTAACTTCATTTTGTTAACTTTTGTTGACAGTAGCTGACAATCTCGAAGATGTAAGAAATGCCAACCATAATCATGTATTGAAACTCAAAGGACATTCCATTCCATCGACTAATAGTCTATGCTCAAATTGAATATATATGTTACCTGGACATATTTTTCTAATGGGAAGGAGTTTCAAAGTTGAAATAATCTTTGTCCCACAATTGTTTGTGAAGATGATGCATCTGCAACCTGGGATCAAATTACTGACGCATTTGTGCATTGAAATTTCATAAATAAATTAATTAAATATATGCACATTTTTAAAGGAATACATTCTGCGTCACTATGTGGTTACCCCTGGGTCATTATAATCACAAATATTTAAAAAAAGAAACAGAGTTTTTATGATTGATGAACTTCAACCCAATAACTCAGCTCAAAGTCAGTGGAATTTGTTTTGCTACTTTTGTTTTTTGGTGTTGTTCATGGGCATAAGTAAAATACAATGCTCCTATTATACAATAACAACAACTTATATTTATACAGCACCTTTAATATAATAAAGTGTCCCAAGGCTCTTCACAGGAGCGTTATAAAATATAATTAGACACCCAGCCACATAAGGGGATATTAAGGCAGATGGGTAAAGCTTGGTCAAAGAGGTAGGTTTTAAGGAGCATCTTAAATGAAGAAAGAGAGGCAGAGAGGTTTAGGGAGGGAATTCCAGAGCTTAGGGCTGAGGCAGGTGAAGGTGTGGCCGCCAATGGTGGAGCAATTAAAATCTGGGATGCTCAAGAGGCCAGAATTAGATGAATGCAGATATCTCAGAGGGTGCAGGGCTTGAGGAGATTACAGAGACAGGCAGGGATGAGGACATGGAGGGATTTGAAATCAGGGATGAGCATTCATTGCCCAGTTAAGGGCCTCAATTGGCAGCAGGGCAGGAAGGCTGTTCACAGGCCTACCCACCCCGTCTTTATTTTGGCAGAGGTGGGAAGTTGGTGGGGTCCACCCCTGCCACCATCCCACCCGATTTTATGCTCTCCCCCCCCTCCAAACCCGCCGGGGGGGAAGAGCATAAAACTCCCCCCCCCCATGACTTTCTCCTCCCTGACCCTGGCTAATACAAGGTGATCAAGAAAAGTATATTGCCTGCACTTGGTGTCAAGATCAGGAACTCACAGGTGTGATCTGAAAAACTACCATACTGTGACATAATGTACCAAAGAACCATTATACTGCATTCCATATCACAGATAATTGTAAAACTAGCTGCTCTGTGTGAATGACATCGTAAATATAGGAGGAAAATCTCCTGAAAAATCATCCAAAGCATTCTGAATGAACTTTACAATTCTACTAGAAGCTCTGAAGAGAAAACATCTTCATGATGGAGGGATGTTCAAATCTTTTGTTGGCAAAATATTCTGTAGGCCCCAAGGAGAATACTTATGTTTGTATATAACTATATAGAAAATATTGAAAAAAATTATTTCAATCTCACATCAAGATGCAAAACAATCAAGAATAGTAGAGGGAAAAGCAGAACATGCAATTAAAAACCAGGAAGAGCAAGAACTGACATAGAGCAGCCACAGGAATCTTGAAGGAAGCTAAGTAATAAATGGCAAATGGCACTGATATTAATTGTATTCCCTCCAGTTTAGAGGATTCAGAACTGACATAATTGAGGTGTTTAAGATGATTAAAGGATTTGATAGGGTAAATAGAGATATCTGCTGCTGGGGGAGATTCTTTTTTATTCATTCACGGAATGTGTACATCGCCGAGAAGGCCAGCATTTTTTGCCTATCCCTAATTGTCCTCAAGAAGGTGGTAGTGAGCTACCTTCCTGTAGTCCATGTGGTGATGGTACTCCCACTGTGCTGTTAGGCAGGGAGTTCCAGTATTTTTCCCCAGCGACAGTGAAGGAATGGCGATATATTTCCAAGTCAGGATGGTGTGTAACTTGGAGGGGAAGCTAAACACGGTGGTATTTCTCTGTGCCTGCTGCCTTTGTACTTCGAGATGATAGGATGCTGTGGGTTTAGTATGTGATGCTGAAGAAGTCTTGGCGAGTTGGTGTAGTGCATCTCATAGATGGTACTAACTGCAGCCACGGTGTTCTGATGGTGGAGGGAGTGAAGGTTTAAGGTGGTAGATGGCTATTAATCAATCAAGTTGCTTTGTCCTGGATGATGTTGAGCTTTGGTGAGTGTTGTCGGAGCTGCACTCATCCAGGCAAGTGGAGAGTATTCCATCACATGCCTGACTTGTGCCTTGTAGATGATGGGCAAGCTTTGGGGAGTCAGGAGATGAGTTATTCACCACAGCATTCCTAGCATCTGACCTGCTCTTGTAGCCACAGTATTTATGTGGCTGGTCATAGGAGCAGGAGTAGGCCATTCAGCCATTGAGCCTGTTCCGCCATTCAATTAGATCATAGCTGATCATCTACCTTAGTGCCACTTTCCTGCACTATCCCCATATCCCTTGATGTCATTAGTGTCCAGAAGTCTATTGATATTTGTCTTGAATATGCTCAATGATTGAGCTTCCATAGCCCTCTGGGGTAGAGAATTCCAAAGATTCACCACCCTTTGAGTGAAGAAATTCTTCCTCATGTCAGTGTTAAATGACCTACCCCTTATTCTGAAACTATGTCCCCTGGTTCTACACTCACCAGTTAGGGGAAACATTGGCCTGAATTTTACAAGCGCGCCACAAATCACAGCAGCGTGCTTTGAATTTGACGGTCCACCTGCGCGGATCACCTGTCGCTGAGCCCCTGCTATATTACATGCGAGGGCTCATTAGCATCATGACGATGCGCCGCCACCACCCACCCACCCCCCCAATATTACATGGGGGGAGGTGGGACATACAGTGCTGCGATGGATGTAGGCTCAGCTGTGTAGCAGGTGCTGGGGCCCTATTTAAAGCACCAATCTGACTTTAAAGCAGAACGTGCTGGAGAAACTCAGCAGGTCTGGCAGCATCTCTCTAGAGAGAAGCAGGTTAACTTTCAGGTCTGTAACTCTGCTGTGTCCCAATGTCCTGTGCAGTTGAGATCCTCTTCTCCCACTCTAGTGTAACATTCCTTCTTGTAGGCGTGCTGCACCTGGGTGAATAATCTTAATTTTGCACATACCAGAACGCAAGACTGAATTGTACCATAAAAGGCAAATACACAACAGAAATAAAAGCATAACTTAAGAATATCTACATACTGTGGGCTTGTAATCACCAGACTGAAAAGTTACAGATGAATATGCATTTGGAATTTGTATTCATTTCTCTGCTGACTATTATGTGAAAAGATATGTAACTCGAATTAAAAGTACTTCTTAAAGAACCAGGAAAATATGTTTATATTCTTGCTGCATTGCAAACCAGAAATATTACATCAATAATTATGATCAGCTGCTGCAGAAGCAAAGTAGATGTGAACATGTGTCGATCTGTCATAGATGAAAAACCAGGACAACAGCACAGATTTCCTCACGAGTCCTGCATTATTTTTCAAACATGTGCAAGAAAAACCTTGCAGCCAGAAGTTAGAGCAGTTACACTGTGGAATCACCTTTGCATTTAAAGGACCAGAGCAAAAACCGAAGACGGCAGAGGAGTGCTCTAGGGTGGCCCCACAGTTCAGCGTGCCTCCCTGCTTACTCTCCTCCAGGCTGTGTGGGCAAGGTGGGAGGTCCGTTTCCCCAGAGATGGTAAGAATCATAGAATCATAGAAAGTTTACGGCACAGAAAGAGGCTACTTGGAAGAAGAGACCCTCCCACCTGACCAAGGCAGCCTGGCTGGAGGTGGCAGAGGAGGTAAGTAGCCGTGGGGCCAACTGGGGTCAAAGGGTCCAATACCAAAAGAGGATGAACCATCAATTCCCCCAGCTAGCCGGGACCCTCCAGGCCTCATGCACAGAAAGTACGACCGCCAAACTCATCCACAGTCAAAGGGCAATCTGATCAGCAGCCTTCCTCCTGTCAGGCTGCTAGCGCAGAAGTGGCACTGCGAAGGAGCACCCGCAAGCGTTTCCAAAAACCACAGTGACACAAATTGGTCTGTATGGGTGACACAACACTGTGAAAAGTTCAATCTCTAAATCTTCTTTACTAACATGTGTGTTACTTTCACTGTGTGAATGAAATGTGCCAGCATGTACCGATAGTGTCTCCTCCCATTACATCATTAACCTTTCAGAACTACCAATGTATGAAATAACATCATTGCCATGTCAGTATTACTCATGTGCATCTCCACGGATGCAGTAACATGGACAATGGCTCAATCTGCTGCTGCCAGTAATGGTGGACACAAAGATGTTGCAGATGTGGAATGTTGCACAATAGGTGAATGAGGGTGCTGCGTGGCTTGCAGAGCCTATGGTGATTCCTATGGCATCGAGAACCTTTCATCAATAAGGCACCTGAATGCTCTCTGTCCTCCCGTGCGCATTTCCTGGTACAAGTCCTCAGCGTCCTCATCATCTGAGGAGGTGTCCTGCTCACGTCTGTCCTCATTCTGCAAGGCCTCTCCCTATTGAGTGCGTAGTTGTGCAGAGCACAGCAAACAGCAATGATATGAGCTCCCCTTTCCAGCTCATACTGCAGGGCACCACCCAATCTATGCAGGCAGCAGAAGCGCATTTTTAGCATGCTGATTGCTTGCTCAATAGTGGCTCTTGTAGCTCCTTGGCTGACTTTGTATCTCTCGTCTGCAGCAGTGATGCAGAGTCTCACTGGTGTCAGGAGCCATGTCTGCAAGGGGTAGCCCTGGTCTCCGAGAAGCCACCCTCTATCTGAGCCAGTTCAGTGTACAGCAGTGCCAGCTGGGACTGGCACAGGATGAAAATGCCTGAAAAGCGGGCACAGATTTGCATAAAGCGGTTACAGTGATCACATATTAACTGTATGTTGAGTGAGTGGAAGCCCTTACAGTTCATTTATGAAGCTGGTCGCTCAGAGGGAGCGTTGATGGCCGCATGGGTGCAGTCTGTGATCCTTTGCATCTGTGGGAATCCTGCGATGGAGCCAAAACCAATGGCCCTCTGGGCCTGGCTCCCAGGGTCCATTGTGAAGTGGACATAGTCACTGGCCCTCCGGTACAGGGCATCGGTGACCTCCCTGATGCAGCGGTGCACTGCTGACTGAGTGACCCCACAAAGGTCTCCGGTGGGCTCCAGAAATGATGCAGAGGCATAAAAGTTAGGAGCTATTGTCACTCTGAGGGCCACAGGCACAGGATATCCACCGAAGCCCATGGGCTGCAGGTTATTGTTGAGCAGGGCACAGAGATGTGTCACCGCTTCTCTTGACATCCGCAGTCACCTCTGACACTGGCGCTCTGACATCTGCAGGTATGTCATGTGGGACCTGTAGATACGCGGTGATCTGTAGTAGCAAGCTCTGCTTGGGGGCAGCTGCTGCTCATGACTGGGGCCTCTATGTGGGCTGCACCGGCCTGCTGGTATTGCCTGCGGCGCATATAGACCTTCACAAGGAGCAGATCAGACAATATAGGATGAACCATACCCATCTCCACGTGACAAATAAAGTCGTATCCCTCACTTTTTTGGAGGTTCCTAACAGGGCATGCATTGTTGTTGACAGTTACATCAGGTGCTTTCATGCATCAACTATGTGGTGTAGCATGGCATTGCCCATCTTAGTTCCCACTAAGAATGGCACAGCATGACCACATCAAGATTCTACCAGCTGCATCGATTACCTCACCAGCCAGGTAACCTTTGCATGCCGCATCAAGGTCCCACCACCGGCGGTAAAATGGGGTGGGACATACCAGGCTTCGGGGGCCGTGGCCCCGCTAGAATATTCCTGGCCCCCCCTGCCATGACCCCCGACTTTGGAGGGCTGGTAAAATTCAACCCATCCCATCTACATCCACCCTGTCACACCCTGTAAGAATTTTGTAAGTTTCAATGAGATCATTTCTCATTCTTCGAAACTCTAGAGAATACAGGCCCAGTTTCTTCAATCTCCTCATAAGACAATCTCGCTATCCCAGGAATTAGCCTGGTGAATCTGTGTTGCACTCCATCTAAGGAGATCAAAACTGTACACAATATTCCAGATGCGGTCCTGAGAGATTCTGCTCAGTGGTGGCCCCAGGATGTTGATGGTAGGGGATTCAGCGATGGTAATGCTATTGAAAGTCAAGAGGAGATGGTTAAATTCTCTTTTGTTGGAGATGGTCATTCCTGGCACTTGTGTGGCACAAATGTTTCTTGCCGCCTATCAGCCGAAGCCTAAATGTTGTCCAGGTCTTGCTGCCTGCAGGCACAAACTTTTCATTATCCGAGGAGTTGCAAATGGAACGAAACACTGTGCAATTATCAGCAAACATCCCCTTCTGATCTTATGATGGATGGAAGGTCATTGATGAAACAGCTGAAGATGGTTGGACCTAGGGCCCCTTGATGCCATACTCAGTCAAATGCTCCCTGGATGTCAAGGGCAGTCACTCTCACTTCACCTCTGAAATTTAGCTCTTTTGTCCATTTTAGGATCAAGGCTGTAATGAGGTCTGGAGCAGAGTGATCTTGGCAGAACCCAAACTGAGCATCGGTCAGTGGGTTATTGGTGAGCAAGTGCCACTTGATAGCACTGTTGATGACACCTTCCATTACTTTGTTCATGATTGAGAGCAGGCTAATAGGTGGTAGTTGGCTGGATTGGATTTGTCCTGCTTTTTGTGGACAGGACATATATGGGAAATTTTCCATATTGTTGGGTAGAAGGGAGTGTTGTAGCTGTACTGGAACAGCTTGGTTAAAGCCATGGGTAGTTCTGGAGCACAGGTCTTCAGCACTACAGCCAGGATGTTATTGGGATCCACAGCATTTACAGTATGCTCAACTGTTTCTTCAGCAGTACAGTGAATTGAATTAGCTGAAGATTGGCTTCTATAATAATGGGGACCTCAGGAGGAGGCCAAGATGAATCATCCACTTGGCACTTCTGGCTAAAGTTGGTTACAACACTTCAACTTTGTCTTTTGCACTCGCATGTTGGGCTCCACAATCATTAAGGATGGGGATGTTCCTGGAGCTGTCTCCTCTTGTTGGTGGTTTAACTTTCCACCACCACTCATGACTGGATGTGGCAGGATCAAAGTACTTTGATCTGATCTATTAGTTCTGGGATTGACAAGCTTTGTCTATAGCATATTGCTTCCATTGTTCAGCATGCATGTAATCCAATGCTGTAGCTTCACAATGTAATTTTTAGGTGTGCCTGGTGATGTTCTGACATGCTCTCCTACACTCCTCATTAAGCCAGGGTTGATCCGCTGGCTTGACTGTAATGGTAGAATAAGAGATATGCTGGGCCATGAGGTTACAGATTGTGGTTGAATACAATTCTGCTGCTGCTGATGGACCACAGTGCCTCATGGATGCAATTTTGAGCTGCTACATCTGTTCTGAATCTATCCCATTTAACACAGTGGTAGTGCCACGCAACACGATGGTAGATACCCTCAGTGGAAAGATGGGACTTTGTCTCCACAAGGACTGTGCAGCGGTCACTCCTACCAATAATGTCATGGACAGAAGCATCTGTGAACAGGGTCAAGTAGGTTTTTCCCTTGTGTTGTTTCTTTCACCATCTGCCACAGGCCCAGTCTGGCAGTTATGTCCTTCAGGACTCAGCTAGCAGTCGTGCTACTGAGCCACTCTTGGTGATAGATATCGAATACGCCTACACAGAGTACATTCTTTGCCTTTGCTGCCCTCAGTGATTCTTCCAAGTGGTGTTCAACATGCAGGATTCATCAGCTGGTGGTAGGTGGTAATCAGCAAGAGGTTTCCTTGTCCATGATTGACCTGATGCCATGAGGCTTCAAGGGGTCGGAGTCAATGTTGAGGGCTCTGGTGGGCCTGTCCTGGGACAGGTCATACTCAGGATGGTGATGGAGGACTCTGGGACATTGGGTGAAAGGTATGATTCTGTGAGTATGACTATGTCAGGCTGTTGCTTGACTATTCTGTGCTTAGCCCTCCTAATTTTGGCACAATTCCACAGATGTTAGTGTAAAGGACTTTGCCGGGTTGTCTAGACTTGATGTGACTTTGTCATATCCAAGTCTGATGCCTCGGTTGAAGTTGAGTGATCTATCTTGTTTCATTCTTTTTTTTTGGTCCGGAGTCACTTTATGGCCCGATCGGGTAAGGACAGCAGACATAAGAACATAAGACGTAAGTCCAAATCATTAATGTAAGTTATGAATAATAGTGGTCCCAGCACTGATCCTTGTGGAACACTGCTTCCTACTTTCCTCTAATCTGAATAACTACATCTAACCCCTACT
The DNA here is from genome assembly GCF_036365525.1 of Heterodontus francisci. Taxonomy (NCBI): domain Eukaryota; kingdom Metazoa; phylum Chordata; class Chondrichthyes; order Heterodontiformes; family Heterodontidae; genus Heterodontus; species Heterodontus francisci. The sequence goes on along the minus strand of NC_090376.1, from coordinate 85,929,545 downwards.
CTTTGTTTTCTATTTTTTAACAATTCGTTATGCATTCAGCTATTTGTCCACTAACCCCACATGCCCTAACCTTTATCAAGAGACTACCTTATCAAGTTCATGACATCTACTGAATTCCCCTTGTCTACTCATTCCGTTACCTCTTCAAAGAATTTTATGAGGTTAGTAACATAACATTTTGAAATCCATGCTGACTATTTTTTATTATATTTTCTGCCTCTAGATGCTCTTCTATCACTTCTTTCAGTATAAATTTTAGTATCTTTCCTATCATTGGCGTTAAGCTGACTTGTCTATAGTTCCCAGATTTTGGTTTATCTCCCTTTGTGTATGCAGGAACAACATTAGCTGTCTGCTAGTTCTCTGGCACTATTCACTCTTCAATGTAACCAATATAATCTAGTGCCTCTGCTATTTCCTTGCTACTTTCCTTGAATATGCGTGGGTGCATGCCATCTGGGTCTGGAGTTTTAACCTCTTTTAGTCTTTCAAGCTTATCAATTATTTTCTCCCTTTCTATCCCAGCTGTACTCTTTTTAATTCACCTGCTAGTGAAGTGTCTATTTCATGATCTTCTTTAGTAAAGACTGAGGTGAAGTAACTATTCAATACTTCTGCCATTTCGCTATCATTATCTGTGAGTTTAACTTGCTCATTCAATAGTGGCTCCACCCCTACATTTATTCTCCTTTTGTTATTTATGTGTCTATAGAACACTATTATTTCTTTTTACATTCCTTGATAATGTTATTTCATAATTTCCCTTTGTCTTCCTGATAGGAGAGAAGATAAAAATAAAACTAAGTTCCTTATATTCCTTTTTGATCTCCTCTCCTTTTGTATCTTAAATACTTCTTATTTGTCTTATTTTTAGATTCAATTTTCCCTTTTGTTATTTATTCATTCATAGTGCTCCATATTTAGCTTGCTTGTTTTGGCTTTTAGTAGAATACATTCCTCTTGAAATCTATTGATTACCCTTTAAATATTTCCCATTGTTTTTCTGCCTCTTTGTTTTTCAAGATATGCAAAATAGTGCCAAGGATTGTGAAAGACTGTGGAATGACATCAATAGACAAGCAAGATCAGCAGACAGATGGCAGATGTAGGAAAATGTAAATAATACAGGTTGGAATTAAGAATAGGAAAGAGAATACACCTGAAAAGATTTTAAGTGGAGTAGAGAAGCTGAGTGACCTTAGTTTACTGCTACACCAGTTATTAAAGTGCAAGTAGACAGGTCATAGAAAGGCAAACAGAATCCTTGGTCTGTATCTAAAAGCACAGAAAGCAAAAGTATGAAGGTTATGTTTAACTTGTGCAAGACCTCAGTTGGAATATTGTGTACAGTTTTGGTCCCCCCCTCATAGAAAGAATATAAAAGCAATGGAAAATGAGCAACATAAAATCACAGGGATGTTAGCAGGGATGAAGTGTCACAGTTATGCAGAGATCTGAGAATTTAGGGCTTTTTCATTGGAGTTGAGAAAAGAGGTGACCTGATAGAATTCCTTAAGATTATGAAGTTTGATGATAAAGTATAGAATGTTTAGACTATGTCCACTGGTCAGTGCAAGAACCACTAAAATTGAGCTATATGGTGAACTCAAAGCAGCGAGGTGAGTTTAGCTTTCAAATATTACAACAGTGACTACATTTCATAAGTACTTCATTAGTTGGGATGTGAAAGCATTTCTTTTTTGCAGATTTAGATTTTTACTTTCAAGTGTGGATGAGCAAAATATGATGTGTATGCATCATAGTAGCAGTCTTTTTTGCCAGGTTGTCTCTCCCTTTCTCTCTCTCTATTGGTTCTGTGCCATTTTTCAAAGCTCCTTTACAGCATAACTATGATCACAGTTTATATTAGTTTTGTGTTCCTGCTGAACCAAATTGATACAGAATTAGTTAGCATTAAAGATTTTCCTTTAATGTCAGAAGTTTCACCATAAATTCCTTGGAGGTTTGATGTGATTCATTATTTTTCTGCATGCTAAGATGGTGCCCTGGGAAATTCAGCAATAATTCTAAACACAATTTCAGGCTGTTGAATATGGAACAAAAACCAATGGAAATATCTAACAAAGTAGCTCTGTAGATTTTACATTGGTAAAGTAGCCACATAAAATCGCACTACTGCCTCACCAGCACCTTTTTTCCTCTGCTCTGATTTCTCTAGCAACTTTAAATTTGCAATCCTAACTAGCCCACAATTGCTGTAATGCAAGCCAGCACCACCCCCCCCCCACCTTTTTCATAAATGGTAACAAACAAAACATAATAATATAAAAAACAATGATAGGCCAATAAAATCTAAACAATACTACAACAATGTATAATATACTGGGCTAGAAAGTGGTCCATGCTGTTTGTTGGGCACGGGGATCATGATTTGGTGCTGTCTCCTCATTTACCTGATTGTAGCATTGGTCCACTCTGCTGGCTGCCTGAGCGCTCAGCATGGGGTCGAGCAGCGTTCGCAGAGAGCACGTGGTGCAGACAGCCTACTCCTCTTAAAGGCAGTCTGTCCCTCTTAAAGGGAAGCTGTACTGAATCACAGAAGGCAGCTGCTGAATACTACTGCTGCAATTCTGCAGAAGGAAATGGAACATCAGGGCAAAGAGAGGGCTCCCAGAATCACAGATGCAGTGCTGGCAGCCTTATTCATGGAAGTGTACAGGAGGAAAGATGCCATGATTCATCAGGGTGGGGAGGGCAGGCACCAGAAGACCCTCAAGGACCACACTCAGAGGGACTGGGAGCAGGTAGCCAGGGAGGTCAATTCCCAGAATCTGATCCCGAGGATGCTAGCAGCAATACGAGAAGAAGCATAATGATCACACGCAGGTGGTCAACATCAGTGAATGCATTTTCAAATGACATCTGTTACTCACCACTCCACCAATCTCTCACGCTGTTCAATGCATCACACCCTCATCACTCATTCATCAGCACTCCCTGACACTCGGGACTCATGCCTCACATCCAGATACTCCACCTCAACGTCACACATCTTACAATGATGCCAGCCTCACATCCAGCTCCCGCTGCTTCCACTTACCAACAGCCATTCAGCTATGGCAGGCACATGACGCAAACACAGTGCAACACAATCAATGACAGTCTGTCTTTTCCCTTGCAGAACAAGGTGGCCTGCAATAGAAGGGAGCAGAGGAGAACCATGGGGAGCTAGGATGTCTGCATCGCCTGAGCCCACAGAGGAGATTGTTCTCCACATTATGGGACTGGCTGTGAATGAGCCCGTGGCATCCCGCATCACTGAGAACATTGAGATGACAGCACCTTCCTACCTTATGACTCTTCTCAACACTCAGCTCACTCTCAACCTGCTATCTGGCACGATCAGCAAGCTGCAGATAGTGGGGGAAAAATTGCTTGCATAACACTGCTTCAATCAGCGCTACACTTACGTCAAATCACCGGGGCAGGCAGTGAATACTATTTAAAAATGTCACAGGTTGCAGCCTGCAACACTGCCTGCTGGGGAATCGTTGTAGTCTTTGTAGTACATGAATGAATTTTCCCCCCAGTGTGACCACCCACTTCCCTGACCCCCAACCTTCCTCTCCTGATTTTCTGATTTCAGATACCTAAGAACTGCTGCCTGCCTGGCCACAGGAACCCCAGGAGGAGGAAAGAGAGCAAAAGCACAGCACAGCACTGATGAATAGACCTTGTCACTTGATCTGACACTCGCAGCCACCAGTCAAAGAAAAACAGGATATTTCTCCACGTATCATGTCAATATTTATCGATCAACGTAGGAACATAGGAACAGGAATAGGTCATTCAGCCTCTCGAACCTCTTCTGCCATTCAAGAGATCATGACTGATCTGTGACCTAACTCCATATCCCTTTATCTTTGCCCGATATTCTTTAATACCTTTGACTAACAAAAAGCGATCAATCTCAGATTTAAAATTAACAATTGATCTAGCATCAATTGCTGTATGCAGGAGAGTTCCGAACTTCTATCACCCTTTGTGTGAAGAAGTTTTTCCCAAATTCATCGCAGAAATGTCTGACTCTAATTTTTTGACTATGCCTCTTAGTCCGAGACTCCCTAACAAGCGTAAATAGTTTCTCACAATCTGCCCTATCTGTTCCTCTTAATATCTTGAAAACTTGGATCAAATTACCCCTTAACCTTCTAAATTCCAGGGACTACAAACCTAGTTTGTGTGATCCCTCCTCGTAATTTAACCCTTGGAGTCCTGGTATCATTTTGCTAAATCTACACGGCACTCTCTGTAAGGCCAATATATCCTCTCTGAGGTCTGGTGCCCAAAACTGCTCTTAATGCTCCAAGTGTGGTCTAACCAGGGCTTTGTATAGCTGAAGCATGACCTCTACCTGCTTCGATTCTAGCCCTCTAGATGTAAAGGCCAACACTGCATTAGTCTTTTTGGTTATTTCCTGTACCTGTTCATGATATTTTAATGACCTGTGTACCTAAAGCACCCCTCCCCCAAGTCTCTGTGTACCTCCACCATTTCTAGCTTTTCACCACTTAGAAAGTACCCTGTTCTATCTATCCTTTTTAGGTCCACATTTACCTACATTGAAATCCATTTACCACAGTTTTGCCCTTTCCTTAATCTATCAATATCTCTTTTTAATGTTGTGCTTCCATCTACACTGCTCACAATGCAACCTATCTTTGTGTCATTGTCAAATCATCTAAGTCGTTAATTAATACAGTGAATAGTTGCGGCCCCAACACAGAGCCTTGTGGAACACCATTAGTCACCTCCTACCAATTAGAGTATCTGCCCCATTATCCCTATTTTCTATCTCATTCTGCTGAGCCAATTTCCTAACCAGGTCAATAATGTGCCTTCAAATCCATGATCTTCAACTTTAACTAGCAGTCTCTTATGAGGGACTTTATCAAATGCCTTCTAGAAGTCCATACAAATGACATCCATAGACCTTCCCCTGTCCACTAATTAGTCATCTCCTCAAAAAATGCAATCAGATTTGTTAGTCATAACCTATTTACATTAACCCATGCTGGCTCTCTATAATCAACCAAAGGTGTTCAAGGTGTTCAGTCAGCTATCCTTAATTTCCTGACAACAGATGGTAGGCTAACTGGTCTATAATTCCCCGGTTTTCTTCTCTCACCTTTCTTAAATAGCAGAGTGACATGCACAAATTTCCAATCTCAAGGAACAGTTCCCGAATTGAGAGAACTTTAGAAGATTATAGTTAGAGCATTTGCAATGTTTCCACCTACTTCTTTTAAAATCCTGGCATGGAAAACATCTGGTTGTGGGGATTTTTCTTTGGAGGGTATGATATGTTAACTCTTTGGCGTCATTAATTTTTCCAGTACTGTTAATCTTGCTTATGTTAATTTTGTTGAGATCCTGTCCCTGATTCAGTAATAGTTTCCCTGGGATGTCTGGCATGTTGACATCTTCCTCTACTGTAAATACTGAAGTAAAGTAATTATTCAGCACGTGCACCATTTCCTTATTTTCATTGACAATGTCACTGTTATCAGTTTTCAAGGGGCCCACATTGCTTCTGACCACCCTCTTTCCCCTAACATAATTGTAAAAGTTTTTTGTGTTCATTTTGAAATCCCTTGCAAGTTTCTTTTCATATTCCCTTTTCATCTATCAGCTTTATTACCCTTTACCGTTCTTTTTGTGTTTTCCCATTCACCAGGATCTGTGCTATTTTTTACATTATTTTATGCTTTTTCTTTTAGTTTTATATTGACTCTTACCTCATTAGTTGCCTATGGCTGTCTTTTTTGTCAAGTAGATGTCTTGCTTTTTACTTGTATAAACTGGTTCTGTATTATGTTAAATTCTTATTTGAACACCTCTCAATGATCTTCTGTTATTTTATCCATTAACAGATTTGTTGAGTTTACTGTGGACAGTCTCCATCTCATCGCATTGAAGTCAGCTTTACCTAAATCTAGAATGCTAGCAGCTGTTTCATGTTTCTCCCTTTCAAACACTACATTGAACTCGACCATATTATGATCACTATTAGATAAATGTTCATATACCATTAAGTTCTTAACTAATTCTGGCTCATCACTCATTACTAAATCAGAAAACTATCCTGGAAACACTCAAGGAATTTACTATCTTTCTGAATTCTGCTGGTCTGCTTATCCCAATCTATATGAAAGGTAAAATCACTCTGCCTTTTCTATATGCTTGTCTAATTTCATCATTTATACAAGCTACCACTTCAAGGCTACTACCAGGGAGCAAATATACTACTTATGCTACAGTTTTAAGTCCTGTTCTATTTCTTAATGCTACCCATAAAGTATCTACTGCCTACTTGCCTCTCTTTATATCCTCAATCATTGAAGTGATTTCATCATTAATCACTAAGGCTATTCCTCCCCTTCTACCATTTTCCCCATCTTTCTTGTCGACCTTATAACCTAGTATATTATAGTTTTTAGTTCTGACCATCTTGTCGCCATGTCTCTATAACAGTTAACATATCATACCCTCCAAGTTGAATTTGCACCTGCAATTCATTCAATTTATTCCTTGTACTCTGTGTGTTTGTATGAAGAATGCTTTTTTAAGGCCATAGATCCTAATTTTGTTTTAGAACATTACAGCGCAGTACAGGCCCTTCGGCCCTCGATGTTGCGCTGACCTGTGAAACCATCTGACCTACACTATTCCATTTTCATCCATATGTCTATCCAATGACCACTTAAATGCCCTTAAAGTTGGCGAATCTACTACTGCTGCAGGCAGGGCGTTCCACGCCCTTACTACTCTCTGAGTAAAGAAACTACCTCTCACATCTGTCCTATATCTATCACCCCTCAACTTGAAGCTATGTCCCCTCGTGTTTGCCATCACCATCCGAGGAAAAAGACGCTCACTATCCACCCTATCTAACCCTCTGATTATCTTATATGTCTCTATTAAGTCACCTCTCCTCCTCCTTCTCTCCAACGAAAACAACCTCAAGTCCCTCAGCCTTTCCTCGTAAGACCTTCCCTCCATACCAGGCAACATCCTAGTAAATCTCCTCTGCACCCTTTCCATAGCTTCCACATCCTTCCTATAATGCGGTGACCAGAACTGCACGCAATACTCCAGGTGCGGTCTCACCAGAGTTTTGTAGAGCTGCAGCATGACCTCGTGGCTCCGAAACTTGATCCCCCTACTAATAAAAGCTAACACACCATATGCCTTCTTAACAGCCCTATTAACCTGGGTAGCAACCTTCAGGGATTTATGCACCTGGACACCAAGATCTCTCTGTTCATCTACACGACCAAGAATCTTCCCATTAGCCCAGTACTCTGCATTCCCGTTACTCCTTCCAAAGTAAATCACCTCGCACTTTTCCGCATTAAACTCCATTTGCCATCTCTCAGCCCAGCTTTGCAGCCTATCTATGTCCCTCTGTACCCCACAACATCCTTCGGCACTATCTACAACTCCACCGACCTTAGTGTCATCTGCAAATTTACTAACCCACCCTTCCACACCCTCTTCCAGGTCATTTATAAAAATGACAAACAGCAGTGGCCCCAAAACAGATCCTTGCGGTACACCACTAGTAACTAAACTCCAGGATGAACATTTGCCATCAACCACCACCCTCTGTCTTCTTTCAGCTAGCCAATTTCTGATCCAAAGCTCTAAATCACCTTCAACCCCATACTTCCGTATTTTCTGCAATAGCCTACCGTGGGGAACCTTATCAAACGCCTTACTGAAATCCATATACACCACATCCACTGCTTTACCCTCATCCACCTGTTTGGTCATCTTCTCGAAAAACTCAATAAGGTTTGTGAGGCACGACCTATCCGTCACAAAACCGTGCTGACTATCTCTAATGAACTTATTCTTTTCAAGATGATTATAAATCCTGTCTCTTATAACCTTTTCCAACATTTTACCCACAACCGAAGTAAGTCTCACAGGTCTATAATTACCAGGGCTGTCTCTACTCCCCTTCTTGAACAAGGGGACAACATTTGCTATCCTCCAGTCTTCCGGCACTATTCCTGTCGACAATGACGACATAAAGATCAAGGACAAAGGCTCTGCGATCTCCTCCCTAGCTTCCCAGAGAATCCTAGGATAAATCCCATCTGGCCCAGGGGACTTATCTATTTTCACACTTTCTAAAATTGATAACACCTCCTCCTTGTGAACCTCAATCCCATCTAGCCATCTAGCCTAATCTGTCCTGCTCTAATATTCTACCCACACTTTTCCTATTTCTTTCTTTACTCTGGCTTAATTACTTTACATCTTTTAGTTTTTCCTTTACCTGCAATGTCTAAAGCACAATTTCTGACTGTTACTCTTCTCACTTCCCTTTCATTTGTTTTCAAACTACCATTAATATTACCTTTTCCACCTAAGCCTTCCCCACCACTTTCTAGTTTTTCAGTCCTTGTGACCGCCCTTGTCCCAGCCCAGTCTGAGTAGAGCCAATCCCAACAGTCCAGTTCCTTCTTGTCTCAGTCCTGATGCCAATCCCCCATAAACTGGAACTCCTCTTTTCCACACCGCTACTTCTGTCATATGTTCACTTCCCTATTCTGCTTATTCCTGTTTCAATTTGCACGTGGCTCAGGTGAAAGTACAGAGATTATAACTCTTGAGGTCCTGTCCTTTAATTTAGCTCCTAGTTCTAGGTACTCTCCAAACATGGCTTTTTGTCGACTCTTTTCTGTTGTTGGTCCCAACATGGACCAAAATGACTGGATCCTCTCCCTCCCTCTCCAATATTCTTTCAAGCCTGTTTGAGATGTTCCTTACCCTGGCACCAGGTAAGCAACAAGCCATGTGGGGCTCTTGATCCTGCTTACAAAGGATGCTATCGGTCCCCCTAATTATTGAATCCCCTATAACTACCACATTACGCTTCCCCTCCTCCTCCCTTTGGACAGACTCTTGCTCCACAGTGCCATGGTCCACATTCTGGCTATCTTTTCAACAGTTTTTAACCTTATTCTCACAGGTGGCAAGTACATTGTATCTGTTGGATAGGATTTGTTTCTGTGGTTTCTCATTCTCAGGGCCCTACTGTAGTGTTGTAGTGTTTTGGAATTGAAATTGCAATTGCAACGAATACACTTCATGTCAGGAAACAAACAGAGAGGCAACTTCAACACCTACTTGACCTTGACATTATTGAGAATGTTGGGGATGAGTTTACCCCTTGGGTCTCTTGTCTCAGCCATAGAAGTAATCAAGAAACCAAAGAGCGAGAACCAGATTAAAATCTGCGTTGATATGCAATCACCAAACCAAGCCATACAACGAGAAATACACTTGATACCACCATCATAGAGAAAGTGAATGCTGCTAAACACTTCGTTAAACTTGACTTCAGTGCAGGATACCATCAAATCGAGCCTGCAGAAGAATCAAGACATCTTACTGTATTCTCTACTCGCATCGGACTTTTTTGATACAAGAGGCTCAACTTTACAGTCAATTCAGCAGGTGAGGTATTTAAGCACTTGATTCAATCTTAACTTCAAGAACTTGAAGGCACGCTGAACATCAGTGATGACATTCTCATCTATAGCTGCACCGAAAAGGAACTCGAGATGCCTACATGCCTACAACGTCTCAGAGACGTGCTTGTTCAATGAAAGCAAAATTGAATTCTTCCATCATGTGTTCAGTGGTGATGGAGTATCACCAGATCCATGGAAAGTTAAAGCCATTGCAAATGCTGCGAATCCTACAAACATGCAAGAAATCCGAAGTCTGCTAGGACTCATCGCCTACTGTAGCTGCTTCATTCCTGAACTCGCTACGCTATCTGCCCCCCTACACAATCTGACAAAAGAGACTATAAATTGGGAATGGACTAAATCACACAAACAGGTAGTGCACCAGATCAAACCACCTTTATCAGAAAGTTGCACAAATGCCTATTTCGACCCTAAGAAAACCACCTAGCTAGTCGTGGATGCAAGCCTGTTTGGCTTAGGTGCAGTTCTCGTACAAAAAGACAAGACAGGTAACAAATCAATCATTGCGATGGCGAGCAGATCTTAATGCATGTAGTTATTTGCAAACAGAGAGAAAAGCGCTCTCAATCAAATGGAGTATCTTACACTTTCATCTCTACTTATATGGAAGCGATCATAGACCACTAGTGATCTTGTTTAAAAATTCATGTAGCAACCACCCACTTGAATAGAATGTTGGATACTCAAACTGCAAGAGTTTGAGTTCCAGGCTGAGTATCAGCCAGGCAAGCTCAACCCAGTGGACTACCTTTCCCGACATCTGCTGCTGACAGTCGGTCCTACTAGTCATGAGGAAAAGGTTGCCGAACAACGTTTTAACTATGTAAGCTTAAATGCGGTGCCAAAGTTGCTAAAACTAGCCGACATCAAAGCAGCAACAAAACAAGATGAAGCTTTGTGATCACGAAACTGGAAAGATAGATCAAGAAAGCATCTACAAATAACATCGCTTACACATTACAAGGGGTCTTCACAATGTTTGAAATGAGCTCACGGTAACAACCACATCTGATCTTGTATTACACAACAGCAGTATAGCCATTCCACACTCATTGAGGGACGTGTCATCAATATAGCACATGAAGGACACCCGGGAATTGTCAAGACCAAACAACTCCTTAGGGAAAAGATATGGTTCCCGGGAATCGACCGTATGGAAGAGCACAAAGTCAATCAGTTTGCCATGTTAAGCAACCCCAATGTCTAATCTTCATGATCCTCTTAAGATGTTTGAACGAGCTCCAGGACCATGGATTGAAGTTCATGTTGATTTCACAGATTTGTCCACTGGTGAACACCTGCTTGTCGTCACTGATGACTACAGCAGATTCCCAATCATGGAATTATTCATGTCAACTTAAATGAAAGCAGTCACCCCAAAGCTTGACCAGATTTTTCCCTTGTCTGGAAACTCTCAAACGGTAAGAAGTGAAAATGAAGCCCCATTCAACAGCAATGAGTTCAGCAAATTCGCAAACTACCTAGGGTTCACTCACTGAAAAATCACACCTAGTTGGCCAAGAGCTAATGGTGAAGTCAAGAAATCTATGTGAACCTTGGAAAAAGTGCTACGTATAGCTACAGCTGAGAACAAGTCATGGAAGCAAGAGCTATATCACTTTCTACGTAATTACAGAGCAACACCTCACTTGACTACTAGAAAACCTCCAGTTACACTCATCTATGCACATCCTGGGCTGGATTTTGTGCTGGAGGCGGGGCTCCTGGGCACCAGACCAAAAAAGGAGGGGGACCCTGCCTCTGCCTTCCCCCACACACACACCGCGCCCCCCCACCCTCAACCCCCGGAGCAATCCTGTTTTTTTCCGTCAAAATTTTAGGAGGCAAGATCCTATCCCTTTAAAGACTTTAAAAAGACTAGGATCCTGCCTCCAAGAGCTGCCAGCCAATCACAGTTCCAACAGCTCAGCAGTATTGGTAGTGCCACCAGTGCCACTGGAGAGGATTCCGCGCTGCAACTCCAGAGAAGAGATAGGTGAGGCAAGTTCATTGGGGCCAATCCTGAAGGCCCCGCAAGGAGGGGGTAGTGGGACGGGTGGTATTGCAGTCCATGGGGAGGGGTGTCCTAGGGGGGTGAATTGGTTCTTGGTGGGGGTCCTCCATGGGCCACAAATTGCTTCTATGTATAAAACCAGGATCCAATATGCCTTTTTAACCACCTTTTCAACCTGCCCTGCCATCTTCAACAATTTGTGCACATATACCCCCAGATCCCTCTACTTCTGCAAACACCCCCCCTTTAGAATTGTATCCTTTATTTTATATTGCCTCTCCTCATTCTTAGTGTACACAATAACAATCACTGCTGTTGATAATATTTCAATTGCATGTGAAGTGCTTTGAGACCATTCTGAGATAAGGTGCTACGTAAATCCAAGGAACAAGATTAAGAGGGAGAGTCATCATTGAGGCACATGCTGTAACACTCATTGACTGGTTCCAGAGCTCCACTGATGAGACTTAGGAACTGATCACCTTTCTGAAAACAGTAGTGTATGTGAAGTGAGGGAAGGAAGAAAACTCCAGATCACAAACAAATCTCTGTAATCTTTGCATGCAGTGTAGAAACTTTTCTTTAGATGGCATTAGTGTTGTACTGAGATCTCAGCCAAAACATTTATTGTACTGTGACTCAAGTTACATTTATTTTATTGCAAGAATAAATGCACTGGGAAGAAATCATGAAAAGTATATTTACATTACTTGAAGCTCTTGGACCAGGGTATCATAATATAATGTTATCACTTCTGAACATTATTCAGTACTTGAACTTAAGTGTTTATTTGATACCTAGTACATATTAATCAGTAATTATAACTGCAATCTGTCTTCAGACTGTAGGTGATGAGCAATACTGTGATGCAGAGATAGCAGAAATACATGCATCACATTGATCACAAAGTGCCATCTTGTGGCAAGTTTCTAATAAGCAGTGATGATTTTACTGGGCTAATAATCCACAAAGCATGAGGTCAAATTCCACCATGCCAGTTTGAGTATTTGAATTTAGTATTAAAAAAATCTGAAATAAAACAATTGTAACCTTGAAGCTGTTGGATTTTCGTTAAGAACTCAACTGGACCACTAATTTTCTTTAGGGAAAGAAACCTGCCATCCTGATTTCAGCCTCAAACCAATGTGGTTGACACTTAACTGGCTTCCAAAGTGACCTTGCAAGTCACTCAGTTGTGTCAAATAGAAGGCAGCCACCACCACCACCTCAGGGAATCTAGGAATGGGCAATAAATTCTGGCCTTGCCAGCGATGCCCATAGCCTGAGAATACATTTTAAAAATACAAGAAAAAGTTGTGAAAATTGGAAACCCACACATACCCCCTCCAATGTGCCCACATCCTGTTTTAATGGAGGCGAGTTGGAGGGCAGACTGCTCCTTGGAGGCAGGTTGTGAATTTAAATATTTTAATGAGACTGTGTACCTTAAATTTTAGCTCTTCTTTAAATTTATGGCTGACCAACCAAAGCCTCCGAAACACAGAACTGCTTGTGGGCCATCAGGAGCAGGAGTGCATTCTCCCTGAACCCCAAGCTTGCCTGGTTTGCTCTCCTAAATGGGTTCCCACCTTTCTCGATGTCCAGTCCATCCCAGTGCCCAAACACCTCAAGTCTGCTCCGACATCAATGGCAGCTTCCTTCCCAGTGACAAATTCCTAGCTCCGGCATGGAGTGATAGGCCTATCTGCCCAACAGCCTCCCAGCCCATCAATCTGGTTGGCTGTGGCTGGGAAACAGAAAAGGTGTTAAAATCCAGTTCTGCCATTAAATTTCACAGGACCTCCGGGAAACCCGTTTTTCTGGGCTACTAATTCTTCCCCTCCCCTGCTCATTTCTCGCCTTGCAGTTATTATCGAAGCCAATATATAAGTTATGCTGAGCCGTCTACAAATGTATATTATATTATTGTACATGCTATATTACTGCAAAGCATGTGCTCTTGGGAATAGAGTTGTACAATGGGTTTACACTGATTTTTCATTTCTGGGTCTGGAGGTTGAATCCAGCCCAGAAAAATAGGATGGGTTTAGGCTCTGTCCCAGCTGTCATGGTTCTATGTAAAAGTAATTTGTTTAATTAACACTCCATTCCTCGTGCCGCAGGTTTACAGTCCAAAAATGCTCAGTAGCTGGCATCCCATTCAGGGGGTAGAAGGTAGGCAAGTACAGAATGTCGAAAGAAATCACTCTTAGGAAGTTAAGGAATGCTCTTCCAAGGTTTTAGATTTAGTGATTCCATGCTCCCTGGGAGCTAGGATATTGGCATCTTTAAACTTACCCTGTATTGCTGTGGCAAAATAATCTGCATCTAACCTGTGCTATACCTAATATTAGTGCCAGAGGTGAAAATGTGTTCCATTTCTCAGCATTGACATATTTTAACCTTGATAAGTTCAAATATTTACTAGTAAGAAGTCAAGCTAACAATGTGTGCTTGGCAGGAATGAATATTTCATGCAATCAATGAATTTTGTTTGGTCAGCAGTGATTTCACATTTTCTCACTGTACCTTTTGCAGAACACATAACAAGGCAAAAACATGTTATTCTGCATCATAACCTGATAAAGGGAAAGCAGGTTTGAAATAGGCTTTAAAATGATTGAAGTAGATTGTAATACTGTCTTACCATTATCATCACATGAGTCAGACTGGAAGGAATTGAGTGACTGGACCTCAGAATTGCTACCTTTTGTACTTCCTGCAAAGCCTGCTGCATCCTCAACAATGTCCACTTTTCCTAAAGCCAGAAGATTCAATACAGTTATTAAGGTTTATTCATTTTCTTTGAAGAACAACAACTTATGTATATTTAGCTCCTTTAACACAATAAAACACCCCAACGTGCTTGACAGAGCATTATAAAACAAAATTGGACATCGAGCAACATAAGGAGACATCAGATTGGTCAAAGAGGTAGGTTTTAAGGAGTGTCTTAAAGGACGAAAGTGCAGTGGAGAGGTGCAGAGGTGTAGGGAGGGGAATTTAAGAGCTTAGGGCCTAGGCAACTGAAGGCACAGCCACCAACAAAGCAGAGTAAAGGAATTACACTGATTTCATTAGTTCAATGGATAAAGAGTTCATTACATAAGGAATTTATCTTAATATCTAGTTATTTATAAGGAAGAAATTCAATTTAATTCTCCTTTATGGAGTTTTATTTTAACTTTTTGGATAATCATGTAATGCAGAAGCATGTGAATTGCTACATAGTCAGAGTATGAAAGTTGTATAAAATGTGGCAGACTTTAATGTGTTTTTGAATTTGTAAAGGTCTATGATACGGAGCTCAGATCTGTAACACATTTGAGTCCCCATCCCTATCATCAGGCCTGGTTGTAAGGACTACCATTGAAGTGTGAGTATAAGTATGATTGTATTTACTGCATGCTTAATAAACCTATGAACTCCGACCTCAATATTTCAGAACCTTATTGATTTAGAGATAGAACAGCTAATCATAATTAAGAGTCATAACAAATAACAGGTCTTATTTGTAGTTTTAAGATGCTTATTTTACATCTGCAGATTAACATTTCTGCAAAAACTTATAATCCAATGTGTAATGTGTGCAATTAATTACCAAAGTTCATTTTCATTAAGTACATCAATTTTGGTTAAAGAACTAACACCTTAATCTTACCTGACCCTAGCTGACTGAGTCACAGAACAAGAGTGATGTCAGAGTCATGGAGACTTTTAATTAATTTGCATCTTGCTCTTAACTGAAGGAGGAAGCTGCAAATGAGCTATCAGGATAGGATAGATACAAAGGATAGGAAATAGAAGGACAAATAGTTACAACAAAGAAAGAATATCGTTATCATCTCAAAACAAGGACAACAGAATATTCATTACCATCTCTGTCTGTATCCCAGGTGTTCTTTCTCAACGAATCACAGTCAGAGACAGATCGAGTAACTGATGGGAGATTTGGGGCCACACTGCACACAACAACACCTCTACGTGTAGTCAGTAGTCGAGGAGAATCAGGGTGGAAGGTGCTCATTTCTTGGTGTTCTACCCCCATCCCATCAATTTTGTCTAAATTGTTCCTTGACTCACTATGGAAGCATGGTGTGTACGCCATAGGCCTAACTGGCACTTGAGGAGGACCACCAGTTTCTTTGTAAATCTTGCGATTATCACCATTATTCCTCATACCTTTGAACTGTATACCATTAGGCTTATTAAGCAGTGCTGCAGTTGCAGGGTCCTGCACGAGAGTCATATTGTTACGTGTGTGTTTCTTGAAGACCTTCTTTCGGAAAATTGCAAAAAGTATCACCAGTATCATTAGAACTAGTAAAACTATAGCTATTCCAATGAGTTCCTCTTTTCCAATATAGGGATTTCCAGGTTGTATATTGGGCACAACCACAGGCCTGAGATCACAGTGGAGGCCTATATACCCTGATGTGCAGTTGCATTGAAATGAGCCCAACGTATTTAAGCATGTTCCTCCATTTTGGCACTCCTCTGTATTACACTCATCAATGTCTTCTTCACACCTGCAAGGAAATTAAATGTGCTTTAAATTATCTGTGCCCCCAAACCTATTACAATAAATAATGAGGCTTACTAGTGATTCTTTCACCTAATTTTGTTCTTGTTGGTGTCTTATTTTTAATGTCTTGACAAGACTATGCAGACTTCTGCATTATTTGCTCTCATTAACTGGAAAACAAATTAAATCCTTCTTTCAAACCATTATAATGGGCCAGATAATATCTGGCATGTCGCAAAATATTTCTGCAATTTTTTAATCATTTAATGCTGGATAAAAATAAATCATGTTCCACTGATTGATGTTTCTTTATTCTTTCAGTGATATTTTCTCCATATATCATGGATAACAAAAACAATCTAGTGGCAGAAAAAACACTTGGTTAAGTTTTAAAGGCACCTGACTCCTTTAAGAATACAACCCAACATGTGACTGCAATCTTTTTTGTGCCTTTAGCATCCTGGTGGCATCTCAATTCTTCCTGAACAGTGTGCACCAATTTAACATGTTTATCAAACTAATGGGTTCAATATTTAATTTATTGCTGTGATTTTTTAAAAATGTTTAACATGCATTCATATGTTTTATTGTAATAATCTAGTAATTAAGAGCCATTAACTTCCAGCTGATCCCAACAAACACTTGGAAACCAAAACGTGGCTCAAACTGGGGGCTAAAGCAACTTAGCAAAATGTAAACATTGGTGCAGCATTGTGTATGTAAAGAATAAGGTTGTATAGTATATAAACTCACATCAAACCCACAAATCCTTCTTGGCAGTTGCAGATAAACTCACTGCCTATTGGATTGCAGGAGCCCCCATTCTGACAGGGGTTCGGGAAGCAGGATGTGACTTCAGTTTCGCATTGGTTTCCTGTAAACTGTGACAGACAGCTACACTGATAACCTGTTGAAGGAGAATAGCATGGATTTCAGTATACTGTATCTAATACTTCATATCAGTGACAGGACAAAACTTTACCTTGAGCAAAGAAACATAGAAAAGTAGGAATGTTTAACTTATAGCTTTGCCTTTCCAAGGACATTTCATGTCAGATTCTTGCTTGATTTCTTCCTCTGCAGACAACCATGCATCACCCCTTCTAACCTGCTCAGCGGATTCTGAAACTGACCCTCTAATTAGCTGATTGTAGGTACTTGAGATGAATGGAGGGTGTAGTGACTCACCACTGAATTTTCTCCTCTTCCCTGTAAATCACCTCCCTGTTGACAATGCTGTTGAGATTGCAAATTCAGGAAAACATAGAAGCAAAGTAACTCCTACCACTCAACCAATGGAATTCCAATGTACCACGCCAACATGTGAAGTTAAGCCGTATGCGAGAATACAAATACATTAATATGTTTGTATGCTAATAATGTAGAGCACAATTTAACCTCAAGAGCATCCAAAATATATAGTAGCTTTTTCCAGTAAAGTAATATTCTCCAAAAGCTCATTATTTTCCAACCATAAATTTGAAATTTCTCATCAAAAGACTTCTTCATATCTATTACTCAGTCACAGTGTTTTCATATTTAGATTCCTCTCAGAAGAAATCTGAATTACTTGCATTCCTTATTTTATTTCTTACATGGCAAATGCTCAATGAATATATTACAGAAATATGTACTTTGTTGTTCATCATTTTAGGTTCCCAGCTGCATTCAGAAATTTTAATAATCACTATAATGATTGATGGAACCTAACATAGAATATCTTTTTCAATAAAAGTAAAACTATCTTCACTTTCTTTATATATGCTATTTACTAAATCCTGGTTCCTCATGAGTTTTGCTCTACAGTGTTTTAATTTCCCCCCCCCCCATTGATCTTTTGCCATGAATCATCTGACATTCATTGTCACTACAAACTATCATTGCAATCATATTATTCTACCACTTTGAAATAGGACATTAATCCACACAAACATTGATCACTAAATTGTTACATAAATGTTTAAAAAAAAATTCTGTGACTGGCATGGCTGGTATTTTTTGCTGTCATGCAGGGCCCCACCTGCCAAGAATGAGGCATATTAATTTCACCACATGAACATTGATTTTAAACTGTTACTGGAGCAAATAAAGAACTTACTTTAAAAAAATAGACTCTTGACTGGAAATACATTTGCATATTTATAGACAGTGCTTAAAAGGGACAAAAGACCATTCTCTGACACAGTCAATCCACAATGGACTTTTGATTACCAGACGTTGAAGGCGCAGGAGCTAGCATTCCAGATTGACTGCTAAAATGGCCAAATACACAAATGGATGTGGCCACGCCAGCTAGTCACATGACTAACTTGCTGGGCCACCTGAGTTTTTCGAATTTGAACTTGCCACAGAGAATTTGAACACACAGAAAGCTCCTGGATTGAGAACATCTCTCTCCTGTCTGCTCTCAAATCTTTCTCACCAGCTTTGGAAGCCATTGAAAACACAGGAACCCCAAGAAAGAAAAGTCTCCTACAGTGAACAAGGTTGAAGAACGAAAAGCAAGAATTACCTACAAGCAAGAACTACCTACAAAAGGACTCTACAGTGAGATCAAAGCATAGTAACAAGAAACTTTTCAGATATTGCCTCAAACCTCTCCACTTTATTTTTTGTTCTCTATTTGCATGAGTGTATCGTGTATGCTTCCCAGCTTGGGGCACAGCATGTATCCGTAGGCGGTAACCGAATTAAACTTTAAGTTTTAATAAATTTCACTTTCTTTCTTTAAACCTAAGAGAGCCTGTTTGTGCTCATTTCTTTTCCTTATAGTTGGAAAGCGGTGAACAAGGATTCGCTACGGGGAGCTCAAAACACGGCATGTTTAAAATTAAATCCTGTTATAGTAAGACCAGGTGAAGGCTGAAAGGGACCCCTAGGCACCTTTCTCACCTGGTCATAACAATTGCCCATTTCTGTTGCCCTGTAAAAGTGGTGATGAACTTTCTCCTTGAACTGGCACAGCCTGTGTGAAGGAGCTCCCACAGTGCTGTTACACAATTAATTCCAAGATTTTGATGCAACAATGAAGGAACAGTGATATAGATCCAGGTGAGGGTGGTCTGCAACTTGGAAAGGAACTTGTAGGCGATGGTGTTCCCATACACCTGCTGTCCTTGTCCTTCTAGATGGTTTGGGAGGTGCTGCTGAAGAAGCCCTGGTGAGTTGCTGCAGTGCATCCTATAGATAGTACGCACTGCAGCCAGGGCGGAAGGGTTGGAGATTTAGACTACTGGCTGAGGTGTTGATCAAGAGGACTGTTTTATCCTGGATGGTGTCAAGTTTCTTCTCTATTGTCAAGGTATTATCCATCCCAACAAGTGGACAATATTCTATCACATTCCTGACTTGTGTCTTGTAGATGATGGAGAAGATTTGAGGAATCAAGAGGTAAACCAATGTTCACAGAATACCCAGTCTCTGACCTGTAGTAACCATGGTGTTTATGTGGCTGGTGCAGTTGAATTTTTGGTCAATGGTGATCCCCAGGATGTTGATGGTGGAGGCTTTGGCAATGATAATGCCAATGAATGTCAAGATGAGATGGTTAGGTTCTCTGTTGTTGGAGATGTCATTGCTTGGCACTTGTGTGGCATGAATATTACTTACTCCTTATCTGTACAGGCCTGGATGTTGTCTATGTCCTGCTGCATGCAGGAATAGACTGCTTCATTATCTGAGGAATTATGAATAGAGTTGAGCACTGTGTAATCATCAGCAGTCACACTTCTGACCTCATGATGGAGGGAAGTTCATTCATGAAATAGCTGAAGATAATTGATCTGAGGACACTGCCCTGAGGAACATTTGCAGAAATGTCCTTGGGCTGAAATGTTTGCCCTCCAACAACCATGATCATTTTCCTTTGCATGAATGACACCAATCAGTGGAATTACAGCTCTCCCAGTCAATCCCCACTGACCTTTACTAGAGCTTTTGGTGCCACACTTGGCCAAACGCAGCCTTGATGTTTCACCTCATCTCTGGAATTCAGCTCATGTTCATATTTGGACTAAAGCTGCCATGTGGTTTGAAGCTGAGCTGTTCTGGCAGAAGCCAAATTGAACATCAGTATGCAGGTTAATGGTAAGTGCAGCTTGACGGCACTGTTGATGACTTGTGGTGGCTCTTTCACCATCTTTTACAAGCCCAGTCTGACTGCTATGTTCTTCAGGACTAAGCCTGCTTGGTCAGTGGTGGTGCTGTCTACCCATTCTTGGTGATGGACATTGCGGTGCCCAAACCAATGTAGATTCTGTGCCTTTTCTATCCTCAGCAATTGATTAAGGAGCACTGATTCATCAGCTGAGAGAGGGCAGCAGGTGTTAATCAGCCAGAGATTTTCTTGCCGATGTTTGACCTTGAACCAAGAGACATCCAGGAGTCCAGCATCAATTTTCAGAACTCCTAGGGCCACTCGATCTGACTTATGTCACCCCAAATTGGGTGCATCTGACCTGCCGGTGGGCAAGGACGCACCCAGGGATCATGATGGAAGATTCTGGGATGCCAATTGATATGATCATGTTCACAGAACTGTTGCCTGATTAGTCTGTGGGACAGCTCTCCCAACTTTGGCATCAGTCCATGGATGTTAGTGAGGAGGATTTTGCAGGGTCGGCAGGGCCAGATGCTCCTTCATTTGTGTCCTAATCCACTGCCTAGCTCTGTCCAGTTTTACTTTCTCACAGTTTAAAATAATTGAGTGGCTTGCTAGGCTACTTCAGAGGGCAGTTAAGAGTCAACAATATTTACATTCTATCTCCAATAAAAGCCTTAAGCAGGTAAGGAGAACCAGGAATCTATGCCTGGGCAGCTTTCACAACTCCTGCACACAGGCAATTTCAGTATAGATACTATGCATGTTATTGCCAGGGGTAAATACAAATTTTGAAAATGTAAGAAAACACATCCAAAAACACATGAAAGAAGCTTTAGGTTTTTATCAGTAATTTCACTGAAATATTGAACACTTTAAAATACCACGTACATGTTATGAAATCTGTCTCAAATAAGTAGTTAAATTTTGCTACAACAGCCAATATGCACCTCTCTTTACTTTGTTTAACTTTTTTGTCCACTTTTCTCCCCTCTTGAAGGCTCTAATTTTCTCCATTGTCCTTGCTCATGCTGGAGTAAGGTTCTAAGAGCACCAGCCATTCCCTGGAACCTCACTCAAAACTTCATTCATGTGTGAGCACTGACAGTGAATATCAGCAGGCTATTCAACTGTAAGGAGTATCACAGCTTAGGCTGATCCTGTTCTTACCTCACTCATGCGCGCACACATACACACACACATATATGTTAGCAGGAGTACTGCGCTGCTCTGAGGAAAGAGAACCCTGGGTCTTTTCTGTTCTCTGAGCTCTGGGATACGAGGCTAAATGTAGCACTTCTATATCACCCCACTGAGGTCTTATAATCCTGGATGAACTGAGAATTAGCCTAAAACCTTCTTGATCTGTATAACGAGGTACTGGGAGAGTAGAACCTAATTTGAATTATGTTTTATTGCGATAAAATTTGAAAGGATGCATGGAGGTGCTATTACTCTACAAGGTTAAAGCTACAATAGTAAAAGCACTGACCAACAAATGTAATTTTCTATAATTTTAACCATGTTTCAGACCTGAATAGTACACATTTCACAGCATAAATCTAAAAATAAATTTGAAAAATTGTAGTTGAAACTTTTTCCCATTTTTTCAAATAATGTAATGATTTAATTTGCACTTCATTGACCTAAATTATTGTGTTAAAAATCATTAGAATTACTTCTAAATTATATTATTGTGATAAATATAACACATGGCTCTTGTGGTCTTTGCTTACTAAACCACCTTCTAATTTAGCACATTTTTATAAAAGGCTGGTTTACCATAAAAACCATGGAAACCATACAAAGTTACAGCACAAAAAGAGGCCATTCAGCCCATTGTGTCTGCGCCAGCTGAAAAAACTAGCCACTCTTTCTAATCCCACCTGCCAGCACCTGGTCCGTAGCCTTGCAGGTTACAGCACTTCAGGTGCATGTCCAGGTACCTCTTCAATGAGTTGAGGGTTTCTGCCTCCACCACCGATCCGGACAGCGAATTCCAGACACCCACTACCCTCTGGGTGAAAAAGTCTTCCCTCATGTCCCCTCTAATCCTTCTACCAATTACCTTAAATCGGTGCCCCCTGGCAATTGACCTCTCCACTAGGGGAAACAGGCTCTTCCTGTCTACTCTATCTAGGCACCTCATAATTTTGTACACCTCAATTAAGTCACCCCTCAGCCTCCTCTTTTCTAAGGAAAACAACCCTAGCCATCCAATCTTTCCTCATAGCTGCAATTTTCAAGCCCTGGCAACATTCTTATAAATCTCCTCTTACTCTCTCTAATGTCCTTTAGGGAAAGAAATCTGCTGTCCTTACCTGGTCTGGCCTACATGTGACTCCAGTCCCACAACAATGTGGTTAACTCTTACATGCCATCTGAATGGCCTAGCAAGCCACTCAGTTGTATCTAATTGCTACGAAGTCAATAAAAAAGAATGAAACCAGATGGACCACCCGGTACTGACCTCGGCACCGGAAACGACAATGGCAAACCCAGCCCAGTCGACCCTGCAAAGTTCTCCTTACCAACATCTGGGGACTTGTGCCAAAGTTGGGAGAGCTGTCCCACAGACCAGTCAAGCAACAGCCTGACATAGTCATACTCACGGAATTATACCTGACAGACAATGTCCCAGACACTGCCATTACCATCCCCCGGTATGTCCTGTCCCACCGGCAGGACAGGCCCAGCAGAGGTGGCGGCACAGTGGTATAGAGTCGGGAGGGAGTCACCCTGGGAGTCCTCAACATCGATTTCGGACCCCATGAAGTTTCATTGCATCAGGTCAAACATGTGCAAGGAAACCTCCTGTTGATTACCACCTACTGCCCTCCCGCAGCTGAAGAATCTGTACTTCTCCATGTCAAACACCACTTGGAGGAAGCACTGAGGATGGCAAGGGCACAGAATGAACTCTGGGTGGGGGACTTCAATGTCCATCACCAAGAGTGGCTTAGTAGCATCACTACTGACCGAGCTGGCCGAGTCTTAAAGGACATAGCTGCTAGACTGGGTATGTGGCAGGTGGTGAGGGAACCAACAAGAGGAAAAAACATATTTGACCTCGTCCTCACCAATCTGCCTGCCGCAGATGCATCTGTCCATGACTGTATCGGTGGAAGTGACCATCGCACACTCCTTGTGGAGACGAAGTCCCGCCTTCACATTGAGGATACCCTCCATCATGTTGTGTGGCACTATCACCGTGTTAAATGGGATAGATTTCGAACAGATCTAGCAATGCAAAACTGGGCATCCATGAGCTGCTGTGGGCCATCAGCAGCAGCAGAATTGTACTCAACCACAATCTTTAACCTCATGGCCTGGTATATTCCCTACCCTACCATTACTATCAATGTGGGAGACCAATCCAGGTTCAATGAAGAGTGCAGGAGGGCATGCCAGGAGAAGCACCAGGCATACCTCAAAATGAGATGTCAACCTGATAAAGCTACAACACAGGACTACTTGTGCGCCAAACTGCATAAGCAGCATACGATAGACAGGGCTAAGCGATCCCATAACCACCAAATCAGATCTAAGCTCTGCAGTCCTGTCACATACAGTCGTGAATGCTGGTGGACAATTAAACAACTAACTGGAGGAGGTGGCTCCACAAATATCCCCATCCTCAATGATGGGGGAGCCCAGCACATCAATGCGAAAGATAAGGCTGAAGCATTTGCAACAATCTTCAGCCAGAAGTGCCTGGTTGATGATCCATCTCAGCCTCCTCCTGAAGTCCCCAGCATCACAGATGCCAGATTTCAGCCAATTCAATTCACTCCACGTGATATCAAGAAACAACTGAAGGCACTGGATACTGTTAAGGCTATGGGCCCTGACAATATTCCGGCAATAGTACTGAAGACCTGTGCTCCAGAACTTGCTGTGCCCCTAGCCAAGCTGTTCCAGTACAGCTATTACACTGGCATCTATCCGGCAATGTGAAAAATTGCCCAGGTATGTCCTGTACACAAAAAGCAGGACAAGTCCAACATGGCCAATTACCGCCCCATCAGTCTACTCTCAATCATCAGTAAAGTGATGGAAGGTGTCATCAACAGTGCCATCAAGCGGCACTTGCTTAGCAATAACCTTCTCAGTGACTCTCAGTTTGGGTTCTGCCAGGGCCATGCAGCTCCTGACCTCATGGACAAAATAGCTGAACGCAAGAGGTGAGGTGAGAGTGACTGCCCTTGACATCAAGGCAGCATTTGACAGAGTATGGCATCAAGGAGCCCTAGCAAAACTGGAGTCAATGGACATCAGGGGGAAAACTCTCCGCTGGTTAGAATCGTACCTAGCACAAAGGAAGATGGTTGTGGTTGTTGGAGGTCAATCATCTGAGCTCCAGGACATCACTGCAGGAGTTCCTCAATATATTGTCCTAGGCCCAACCAGCTTCAGCTGCTTCATCAATGACCTTCCTTCAATCATAAGGTCAGAAGTGGGGATTAGAGGTGTGCAAAGGAAACAGGACCCATGTCTGAATGCTGGACCCGGAAGCTCGACCCGAACCCGACAAATGTCATCGTATCCCATTGGGGTCAAGTCAGGTAGCAGGTCTTTACCCATGTACTGATGTAAAGGCCTGCCACCCGACCCGACCCCGACAGGTCCCAATGACATGTGTCGGGTTCGGGTCGGGTGGGGTCAGACTTCCGGGTCCGGAATTTGGGCTCCCGCTGGGTTTCCTTTGCATACCTCTAGTGGGGATGTTCGCTGATGATTGCACTCACCTCCTGACTCCCCAGATCCTGTCCAAATTTTACAAGGCACAAGTCAGGAGTGTGATGGAATACTCTCCACTTGCCTGGGTGGGTGCAGCTCCAACAACACGCAAGAAGCTTGACACCATCCAGTGCAAAGCAGCCCGCTAGATTGACACCCCATCCACAAACATTCACTCCCTCCACCACCGACACACAGTGGCAGCAGTGTGTACCATGCACAAGATGCACTGCAGCAATGCACCAAGGATCCTTAGACAGCAGCTTCCAAACCCGTGACCTCTACCAACTAGAAGGACAAGGGCAGCAAATGCATGGGAACATCACCACCTGCAAGTTTCCCTCCAAGTCACACACCATCCTGACTTGGAAGTATATCACCTTCACTGCCGCTGGGTCAAAATCCTGGAACTCCCTTCCTAACAGCACCATGGGTGTACCTACTTCACATGGACTGCAGCGGTTCAAGAAGGCAGCTCACCATCACCTTCTCAAGGGGCAATTAGGGATGGGCAATAAATGCTGGCCGAGCCAGTGACGCCCACATCCCATGAATGAATAATTTTAAAAAAACAATTATGCCCTTCCTGTAATGTGGTGACCAGAACTATACACAATACTCCAGCTGTGGCCTAACCAGTGTTTTATACAATTCTAGCATTACATCCTGCTTTTGTATTCTATACCTTGGCCAATAAAGGAAAGCATTCCATATGCCTTCTTCATCACTTTATCTACCTGTCCTGCCACCTTCAGGGCCTGTGGACATGCACTCCAAGTTCTCTCACTTCCTCTACCCCTCTCAATATCCTCCTGTTTATTGTGTATTCCCTTGCTTTGTTTGCCCTCCCCAAATGCATTATTTACACTTCTCCAGACTGAATTCCATTTGCCATTTTTCCACTCACTCAACCAAACCTTTGATATCATTCTGGAGTCTACAGCTATCCTCTTCACTATCAACTACAAGGTCAATTTTTGTGTCATCAGCAAATCTCCCACATTTAAGTCCAAATCATTCATATATACCACAAACAGCGAAGGACCCAATGCTGAGCCCCGTGGAACACCACTGGAAACCGCTTTCCATTCCCAAAAACATCCGTCGACCATTACCCTTTGTTTCCTGTTACTGAGCCAATTTTGGATCCAACTCGCCACATTCCCCCGTATCCCATGGGCTTTTACTTTTCTGACCATCTTCCATGTGGGACCTTGTCAAATGCCTTACTAAAATCCATGTAGATAACATCCACTAGACTACCCTCATCAATCTTCCTTGTTACGTCCTCAAAGAATTCAATTAAGTTAGTAAGACATGACCTTCCCTTCACAAATCCATGCTGACTGTCCCTGATTAATCTGTGCCTTCTAAGTGACAGTTTATCCTATCTTTCAGAATTGATTCTAATAATTTGCCCACCACCGAGGTCAGACTGACTGGCCTATAATTATTTGGCCTATCCCTTGCATCCTTTTTAAACAATGGTACAATAGTCGCAGACTTCCAATTGTCTGGTACTTTGTCTGTATCTAGTAAGGATTTGAAAATGATAATCAAGGCATCTGCTATTTCCTCCTTGGATTCCCTTAACAGTTTGGGATACAATCCATCTGGCCCTGGTAATTTATCCACTTTCAAGGATGTCAGACCCTCTAGTACTTCCTCTCTCACTACACTTATTGTATCTAATATTTCACACTCCTCCCCTTTAACTACAATGTCTGGATCATCCCTCTCCTTTTTGTGACTGTCATACGCTTTTTTTTTTCTGCTTTATCTTACCCTGTATGCTTCTAGATAACCAGGGGGCTCTAGATTTGGCAGTACCACCCTTTTTCTTTGTAGGGACATGTCTACACTGTGCCCATAGAATCACACATTTGAACGCCTCCCACTGGTTTGCCACTGAATTTCCTTCAAGTAGCTGCATCCAGTCCACTTTTGCCAGATCACCTCTCAGCTTCGTAAAATTTGCCTTCCCCCAATTTAGAACTTTTACTCCTGTCAGGCAAACCCCCCCCCCCCACCTGCCAAGACTGAGGCGTACATGATTTCGCCACATGAACATTAAAATTTAAAATTGCAAGTCCCTGACTGGAAAGACATTTGCATAGCATATAGCAGAGTTGGAACAAGGGACAAAAGACTATGCCCTGACCCATTCAACCAACAATGGACTTTTGATTTCCAGACGTTGAAGGTGGGGGGAGCTAGCATTTCAGGTTAACTACTAAATTAGCAGAATCCACAAACACAGAAGAGGTGGTCAATTTTAGTCACATGACTAGCTGGCTGGTGAGATCTGAACTTCCAACAAGGGATTTGAACTCAGAAAGCTCCTGGCTCCTGGTTTGAGAAGACCGCTTTCCTGCCTGCTCATCTCTCAGGGGACTGAATCTTGTGAAAACACGTGAAACTCAAAGAGAGAAAAGTCTCCTACATGAACAAGGTTTAGGAATACTGGGCCCCAACGAAAAGCAAGACTACCTACAATGAAATGAGCTCAAAGCACAGTAAACAAGAAACGCTTCTGAAATTGCCTCAAAACCCTCTCTACTATACTTTCCTCTCCTCTTTTCTGTCCATATTTGCATGTATATATTGCATGTGCATGCTAGCGTGGGCGCGTCATATATCCGTAGGCGTGAACCGTATTAGCGTTTAAGTCTAAGTTTTAATAAATTTCACTTTTCTCCTTTAAACCTGAGACAACCTGGTGTGTTGGTTTCTTTGCCTTATAATTGGAAAGCTGTGAACAAGGATTCATAAAAGAGGGAGCTTAAAATACAGTGTGTTTAAAAATAAAACCCTGCTACAAGAAGACCAGGTAAAGACAGCAAAAGACCCCTAGACACCTTTCTCACCTGGTCATAACACTCCTGGTCTATCTTGTCCTTTTCCATAATAATACTAAGTCTAACTGAATTCTGGTCACTATCTCCAAAATGGTCACCCACTGCTACTTCATCCACCTGCCCAGCTTCATTACCTAAGATTAAATCTACAATTGCACCCTCTCGTTGGGCTTGTTACGTGCTGGCTAAAAACGTTCTCGTGAATGCAGTTCAAGAATTTTGTGCCCTCTGTGCCCTTCACACTGTTTATATCCCAGTTGATAGCAGAAATACAAATTTGTTCTTCTTTCTCCCTCTCACTATTTGGGGATCTATAAGTACACTCCTAGTAGTGGGGCTGCCCCTTTTTTATTTCTGAGCTCAACCCATATGGCCTCATATGTTGATTCATTTGGCATATCATTCCTCCTCACAGCTGCAATTGATTCTTTAAACAATAATGCTACACTCCTTCCTTTTTTATCCCCCTCTCTATGCTGCCTGAAAACTCTATATCCAGGGATGTTGAGCTGCCATTTTTATCCATCTTTAAGCCACATTTTCATTATGGCAATGATATCATGCTGCAGTGTGTTTATCAGTGCACCCAGCTCATCGGCTTTATTTGCTATATTCCTTGCATTTAAATAAATACCTTTAATACTGCCAATTTCCTGTGCTGCACACTTTTTAACCTTTTTTTCTTCTGTCTTTCAGAGTTACTCACTAATTTTCTGCCTCCCGCTCCTTGCTCTGAATTTGTCCTATCTGAAACTGCCCCCAGGTTACCATCCCCCTGCCAATCTAGTTTAAACCATCCCAACAGCACTCGCAAACCTTCCTGCAAGGATATTCATCCCGGTCCTGTTCAGGTGTAGACCGTCCAGCTTTACAGGTCCCACCTTCTCCAGAACCGATCCCAATGTCCAAGAAATCTGAAGCTCTCCCTCCTGCACCATCTCTCCTTCCATGCATTCATCTGGTGTATTCTCCTATTTTTATACTCACTAGCACGTGGCCTTGGGAGCAATCCAGAGATTATTACCTTTGCGGTCCTGCTTGCTAATCTCTTTCCTAAACTCAGCCTGCAGAACCGGATGCCTTTTTCTACCTATATTGTTGGTACCAATGTGGACTATGCCTCTGGCCGTGCACCCTCGCCCTCCAGCATGCTCCGTAGCCGCTCGGTGATATCCATGATCCTGGCACCAGGGAGGCAACACAACATTCTGGAATCACATTTGCGACCACAGAAACGCCTGTCTGTTCCCCTAACTATAGAATCCCCTACCACTATTGTTCTCCTGTCTTTTCTCCTCCCTCCCTGCACAGCTAAGCCACCTATGGTTCTCTGGTCATGACTCTCGCTGCACTCTCCAGAGGAACCCTCTCTCCCATCAGTACTCAGAACTGAATACCGGTTAGAAAGTGGGATGCCCTCTGGGGACTCCTGCGCTACCTGCCTTGTCCCTCTTGTCTGTCTCGCAGCCACCCAGTCCCTCTCTGCATGTGCTCTCTTAATCTGTGGGGTGACCACCTCCTGAAATATGCTATCCACGTATCTCTCATCCTTGCGAATGCACGTCAGTGACACCAGCTGCTCCTCAAGTTCTAAGATGTGGTGCTCGAGTTTTTCATTTGGTGGCACTTTCTGCGCATGTAGTTGCTCAGGACATGGGTAGGATCCTGGAGACCCCACATGGCACAGGATGTGCATTCGACAGGTGTGAGCAGCCCTCCCATGCCTCGAATTATTTATTTACAGCACTAAAAATGGAAGTTAAATAAACACAATAAAATGAATAAATTTAAATACATTTACTAGCATACACAGAATAAGCATTTAAAAATAATTGTTTAGTATGTTACTTGGATCCTTGTCAAAATGTCAATATTCAACAAATGTTATTTCATTCAACGTCTAGTCGAACTTAAAGCTGCAATATGACAACTTACCACCAGATGGCAGGCTTAAACAACTCCCTCCATTCTGGCATGGTTCTCTTGCACAGGTGTCAGGATACAGGACACAGCCGAGTTTCAGTTCTGTCAGCCCAACCACTTCAGCAAAGTGACTGCGCTTGTTTTGGAGTGGCAACTGATTGTCATTAAGGACAACTGAGTCCAGGCATCCTTGAAACCCACCAAGGACTTGTGCACTCTTCTGGCTTGACAGGCCCTGAGCAGCTGGCACCTGGGCACCAAAATAGATGGAGCTGTCAATACTGAGAGTACGAAAGTTGAAAGGAGCCCGTCGACGCTCCACGTAGCTGTCATCAAGTGCAAGGCTTGTGAAATTCTTGTTGAGATCCAGAAAGACACTGTGCCATTTCCCATCATTAACCATTCTGCCAGAAATTCCCACAATGCCAGGCCCATTACCACAGTCCAATTGAAGCCAGAGTTTTCCATCCACAATCTGGTGCAAGTAACAGTTAAGAGAGACAGTGTTAAGAGTTTATATTTAAAAAATCAGCAAAACATTGCAAAATCAAAATATTCATTATCCTTGCAAGTAAAATTATTCAAAATTCTTCTACTGTATGACTACTATCAAATATCAAATTACATCATACACCTGTAGTCAATGGGGCCAAAACATATTTAAAATTTTATTACACATTGTTTTTCTCATTTTTTTGTTACAATGACCGTTTTAAGCACACCTTAATGTATTAAGTGTCAGCTTGGCTTAGTTACTGGAATCTCATCAATGAGTCAGAAGTTTGTAGGTTCAATCATTCGACAGACCTGAACACATAATCTACGCTGACACTTTATTGCTGTGTTGAAAGAGCCAACTATGTTGGAGGTGCCACCTTTCAGTCAAGATATTAATGCCAGACTTCTATCCGCTGAGTGTAAAAGATTCCATAGCCCTATTTAAAGAGTCGAGAGCTTTACCTGTATGCTCGATGACGTTCCTGCCTATAACCACCAATAAAGGTAAACCACCTGGTGAGTCTTTCATTTGCTGTTTTTGGGGTCTTCGTGTGCAAACTGGCTACCATGTCTTCCAATATAGCATTAACTTCTAAAGTAATTAATTGGCTATAAAGGTGCTTTGATCATCCTGAGGAAGTGAAAGAGCTGATATAATGCAAATATTTATATTTTATTCTAGAAGAATGT
The DNA here is from genome assembly GCF_036365525.1 of Heterodontus francisci. Taxonomy (NCBI): domain Eukaryota; kingdom Metazoa; phylum Chordata; class Chondrichthyes; order Heterodontiformes; family Heterodontidae; genus Heterodontus; species Heterodontus francisci. The sequence goes on along the minus strand of NC_090376.1, from coordinate 85,898,668 downwards.
CTTTCTGAAATGTACTGCATTTAAACTGATTGGGAAATATGTGCATGCAAGATTTTGACAAATCATTACATATCCTTTCATGTTTGGGTATAATTACTTCTTTTTAAAAGGCTCTCCTATTAATGAATGATTCAAGTACCTCTAGCATATCCATACTTAAAGGAGCACAAACCTTTGAAGGTAGCAGGACAGGTTAAAAAAATCAGTTAATAAAGCATATGGGATCCTGGAAATTGAAGCACAGAGTACAAAAGCCAGGAGGTTATACTAAACCGAAATAAAACGCTAATTCAGCCCCAGCTGGGGTATTGTGTCCATTTCTGGGCCCCACACTTTACAAAGAACCTGAAGGTTTTAGAGAGGTTTCAGAATAAATTTACTAGAATGGTTGCGGGGATGAGGGATTACAGTTATGTGGATAGACTGGAGAAGCTGGGGTTGTTCTCCTTGTTGTGGGGCGACCTTAAGAAGGGGGTCTACCTTAAGAATGGACCACCTTAGCAGCTGCATGTGAAGCTACAAGAGAAAGTGATATCGTGTCCCACATGGCCAGGAAGTTGTGAGTGGAGCCCGGCACAGTGAGAGGAGTTTAGATCTAGCTTGCGCAGTAACTATTTGTACGTATACATTCCAGTTCAGTTATAATAAAACCCACACTTATTGAGATATTACTTGTAGTCCTGTGAGTTTTACAACAGATCACACACAAAAGGGACAAGTAATATTAGAGCAGAGAAGGTTAAGAGGAAATATGATAGAGGTGTTTAAAATCAAGAAGCATTTAGATAGAGTAAATAAAGAGAAACTATTTTCAATGGCTGAAGGATCAATAACCAGAGGGAAAAGATTTAAGGCATTTGGCAAAAGAACCAGAGGCGACGTGAGGAAAATCATGTTTTTATGCAATGAGTGATTAGGATTTGAAATGGAGGATACAGATTCAATAGTAGCTTCCAAAAGAAAATTCGATAATATTTGAAGGCGAAAACAATGCAGGGATATGGGGAAAGAGCAGAACTCACTGGATTACTTTTCAAAAGAGCTGACGCAGACTCGATGCGAGGAAAGATTAGAGGAATTCAAGCTTTACAGTCGAGAAAGGCGGTTAAGGTAGAGATCATGTAAGGGTATATACAATATTCTATTCTATGATACTGATCCAAAGGTTCAACTGTATTCCAGGAATGAACACTATACAAGCATAAAGTCACCCAGCTTTAGTTCAAGTGATTTTTTTTGTGCTAATGCTAACAGAATTTCATGTAGAATACAATGATACAAATTTCCTAGTACAAGAATTTTAATTAAGTTAATTTCAATAAAACACCTTTCATGGCTCAAAAAACCAAAGTAATTTGTCTTTGTTAGCATCTATAGCATCTAGAGGAATCACAAGGTACTGAGGTTCCACAATGTTTGCTACAGTTTCACACTGATATCATTTATCCACTGGATATTAAGTCAGCTCAGAGGAAATGTGCAAAGAGGTATTGCTTATATTGCAGCCACTCCAGCAGAGCTGTGATTTCTGGGGATATGTCTGATGCATTTCATTTAACACAACTAGAATATAACAGCTAAAGGATATAAATCCTTTAAAGCTGCGAGGAAAGATCAGAGGAATTCAAGCTTTACAGTCTAGAGAGGCGGTTAAGGTAGAGATCATATCAAGGGTATATACAGTATACAATAGTAAATGGTATATACGTAAGGTAGACCCAGGTTGTTACTTCAAATCGAGCTAGAACAGTAGGATCAGAGACCATGGTTGAGATTTAACAAGGAGGCGGTCACCCTGCCCACCAGCTGGAAGGCTGGTGGGGCGGGCGGGTGCAAACAAGCCCACCTCCACTGGCTCCGGAAGCCACGGCCATATTTTATGGTCCTTGGGCAATTAACAGCCTGAGGTCATGGCTTCTGTCCCACTGAGGCAAGGTGTCCCACTGCCAAGAGCTGCCAGCCAAACAGAAGGCTGGCAGCTCTTCCGTCCCAGCAATGCCACTGGGAGTGGTGGCCACTGTTGGGACTGCAGCAGACCCTGGACCCAGCCAGCAATGGAGGCTGGAAAAGAAGGTCAATGGACTGGGGCTTACTGGGGCTAATTAACCAGGCTCCAGCGAGGAGTGAGTAGGCAATAGGCATGGCACCCCCCCACCCTATTTTATGCCCACCCTCCCCTCCCAGCCCACTCCCGGGGTGTGGGAGTGTAAAAAAGTCTGGTCCATAAATTGAAAAAGGATTTTTAAAATAAATATGTAGGTATTAGGAGAATTATCTATATCTAGAAAATTATACATGTTTAGAACAATCTGTCAGACAGCAAAGTAGAAATAAAAAGTTTTGAATTATTCAAATACTGAGGTAGTGTCCTGTTGATGAGCTTTGATGTTGTTCAAGGCTTATCATCTTTCCTTTTCTTAATTCCAATTTCCTTTAATAAATTATAGATGGAAATATATGGGCTGCCTCTATATTTTCCTACATTGTTACTAATGATAGTTAGTTTCCCAAAATGGATTTGAGCAGTCATGCTCGTGACTTGCATACTATTGAGCACATTATGAAGGCCAGAAAGCAGTTCAGCTATTTCTTTGTTATTTACAAAGTTGTTAAGATTCTTCGAGCTCACTGTAGAGTCCTTGATTGTAGGTAGCTCTTGCTCTTGTTATTTACAAAGAAATGGACAACATCTGCAAGTATTTAAATGCATTTTGTGAAATTAAACTCCAAGTATTAACAGCTCAAATTATTTTAACATCGTATATTTACAATATGTCACATATGGGTTGGAAGGAACCAGGCATACTTGGGATTACTGAGACATGGCTACAGAAATATCAGGACTAGAAATTAAACATTAAAATATATTTAGAATAGAGTGGGAAAGAGGGGAGGTGGAGTAGCTGTACTTATTAGGGATAACATAACCACAGTAGAAAAAAGGGACGCAGCTCTGAGCAACACAAAAAAAGAATTCATATGGAAGGAGATAAAAGATAATAAAGGATCAATCACACAAATGGGTGTAGTCTACAGACCACCTAATAGTGGAAGGGAGGTGGAGGAAGAAATATGCAGACAAATTAGGGAATTGAGTAGAAAACATAATCATCATGGGGCATTTCAACAACCCCGATATTAGTTGGACAGAAGAGGTAGGTAAAATGGGTAAAGAAATGAAGTTCCTACAATGTGTACAGGACTCCTTTCTAACCCAATATGTAAAAGGCCCAACAAGGCAAGATTAGCTAGTGAATCTAGTAGTGGGGACCGGAATTTTACTGTGTCACTGAGAGTTGGCGCAGAAACAGGGGGAGGCTATAAAATGCAGTCGGGGCACGTTCGCCCAGAAGTCTGATGTTGCAACATCACTTCCGCATTTTACGTGCGGTGGGAACCATGGAGGGCAGACTTCTCACCACAACGCGAACAGACTTCAATTAAGGTAATTTAAACTTGAATTTTATGGTGCTTTTAGAATATTATGAATGGGGCATGGGAACTACAGGGCTTCAGAGCCCTGCCTGGTTAAACAAAGCAACAGGGAAGTGAGAAGTCAGTGCTGCCTCTGCTAGCCAGTCATACTGACGGCCAACGAGTGGTGGAAGGGAGCATGGGAAAAGGAGGCCATTGCACTGTGTCATGCTAGGCCCCCACCTGCCAAGAATGAGGCACATCAATTTTGTCATGAACATTGATTTTAAACTGTTACTGGAGTGAAGAAAGGACTTGTTAAACAGATCAGGAGCGGCTGGAAAAGACATTTGCATATTAACAGATGGTGATTGGAAGGACAAAGGACCATTCCTTGACACACTCAACCCACAATGGACCTTGATCACCAGGTATTGTGTGTAAGAATACTGGGACCCAATGAAAAGCAAGAGCAACCTACAATCAAGGACTCTACAGTGAGCTCAAAGATTCGTAACAAAAACTATTCAGATATTGCCTCACATTTTTCCACTTTACTTTTCTTCTGCTCTTTTCTGTCTCTATTTGCATGTGTGTATCGCATATGCATGCTAGCGTGGGCGTGTCGTGTATCCGTAGGTGTTAACCAAATTAGAGTTTAAGTTTAATAAACTTAATCCCATGACCGCTACCAACTAGAAGGACAAGGGCAGCAAATGCATGGGAACACCACCACCTGCAAGTTCCCCTCCAAGTCACACACCATCTTGACTTGGAACTATATCACCGTTCCTTCATTGTCGCTGGGTCAAAATCCTGGAACTCCCTTCCTAACAGCACTGTGGGTGTACCTACCCCACATGGACTACAGCAGTTCAAGAAGGCAGCTCACCACCACCTTCTCAAGGGCATTTAAGGATGGGCAATAAATGCTGGCCTGGCCAGCGACGCCCTCATCCCATGAATGAATTTAAAAAATTCAACTTTTCTTCTTTAAACCTAAGAAAGCCTGTTTGTGCTGGTTTCTTTGCCTTATAATTGGAAAGAGGTGAACAAGGATTCACCAAGGGGGAGCTAAAAACACGGTGTGTTTAAAATTAAATCCTGTTACAGTAAGACCAGGTGAAGGTTGAAAGTGAACCCCTCGACCTCTTTCTCACCTGGTCGAAAGACCGGATGACAAAAGAAGTGTGGCTGAAGATGGCAGCACTAGCCGGGGGGGGGGGAGGGAGGGGGGCGTGGAAATGGCAGCATGAATGGGATGGGGGGGAGGGGGAACGGGGGGAGCAGGTGAAAGTGGCAGCACAAATGGGTGGGGGCGTGTGAAGGTGGCAGCACTAGCCGGGGGGGGGGGGAGGGAGGGGGGCGTGGAAATGGCAGCACGAATGGGATGGGGGGGAGGGGGAACGGGGGGAGCAGGTGAAAGTGGCAGCACGAATGGGTGGGGGCGTGTGAAGGTGGCAGCACAGCCCTGACTGGTTAAAGGAAGCAGCATGGAGGCAAGAAGTCAGTGCTGCCTCTGCCAGCGAGTCATACTGACAGCCAACGAGTAGTGGAAAAGAGCCTGGGGAACAGAGACCATTGCTGGACGATGGCAGAAGTGCGGGTGAACATGGCAGCACTAATGGGGAGGGGGGAGGGCGAGGGAAATGGCAGCACAAACAGATTGGGGGGAGCATGTGAAGGCGGCAGCACAATCAGGGGGGAGCATGTGAAAGTGGCAGCATTAAGTGGGGGGGGGGGTGCATCAAGGAGGTGACCAATTCCATGTTCAAGAGGGCGGGTGAGTACTACTGCACTGACCTGGACAGTCAGGCGGAGATGCTCATCAGCTTGGGGTCATCGCTGGATTCCCCTAGGTGCAGGGTGTGATTGACTGCATGCATGTGTTGTGGGACCACCTTAAGAAAGGACCACCTTAAGAGGCTGTAAGTGCAGGTCACCGGAGGAAATGATGCCACATCACACATGATCAGGGAGTTGTGGATGTAGCCCAACAGAGCAAGGTGTGTCTAGATGTGCTTAAAATGTTTTAGTTCAGTTATAATAAAAACCCACATTTTCTTTAGATATTACTTCTAGTTCTGTGAGTCTTACATTAGCTCACATACCAAAGGAACAAGTAATATTGCAGCATGTGGCCATCAAGGCCAACAGCCTTCATCAACAGGAAGGGCTTCCATTCCATCAATGTACAGCTGGTCTGCAACCATCAAAAGTGAATCCTTCAGGTGTGTGCATGGTTCCTGGGAAGCAGCCACAAAACCTACATACTTAGGCAGTCCCAGGTGCCAGAGCTGTTCCAACACTCTCCACGTGTTCAGGGATGGATTCTTGGGGACAAGGGCTACCCAAAGAAGACATGGCTACTCACACCAGTGAGAAGCCCTCACACTGCTGCAAAGTAAAGTTACAATACCGACCATGGGTCCATCCAAGCAACCATCAAGCAGGCCACTGGGCTGCTAAAGATGAGAGTCAGGTGCCTGTATCGATCCGGTGGAGACTTTCAGTGTGCCCCAGAAGGTCTCGCGGATCCTGGTGGTCTGCTATGCACTGCACAACCTAACACTGAAGAAGTGGGAACAGGGGAGCCCTTGAATAATGATGACATTGATTGCCACTCTTCATCCAATGATGAGGATGCAGAGGAAGCTGCTGAGCATGCAGCACAGGATGAGAAACCCCTTGGACCAAAGGCAAGGGCAAATGAGAGATGTGCAAGGGAGGCTCGGGACTATCTCATACATACACATTTCTTGTGTCCCTGATGCCCTTTCACAATCAGTGCAATAAAGATTCACCTGCATGCGGACATTCTATTGCATCCTTCATCTTGCACTACATCACCTGGCGCCCAGGTTCACAGCACACACTGACAAAGCTGAGGAGCTGACCAGATGCAGCCTACTCCAACACTAGCAAAGCTGTACATTACATTTAACAAGGCAGCAAGAATGGAAAGGATGACCAACATTTATTAAGTGGCACAACATAATAAAGCCTTAACATGTACAAAGTCTAAACACCCATGAACCCCAAGTGCATTTAGATGCTCTTCTTAACTCGCTTATGTGTGCGCCTATGTGGTGTGACCCCTGTGCTTGCAGCTGAGGTGGAGGCAGGCTACTGACCTTGCTGCCCAGTGGCTTGGGATGACCTTGGCAGCTCTCCTCCAGCTGCCTGAGGCTGGGAGGGCCCCAGCTGGCTTAGGGGTTCCTGCACAGAAGCAGGACCCTCCTTTGTCATCGTAGCTACTGGAGATGCTGGTATCACTGGCAAAGGGGCTGAGGAGCCACTGTCCACACCAGGAGCACCCTGAGCGGAGCCCCCAGAGGCAGAAGGTTAAACCGTGGGGCCACCCGATGTCCTCCCTTTGACATGGTTGCAGCAGGCTCCCCATCAGCTCTTTCAGGGTCTTTTGAACTGCTGGGCAGCTGGAGGGGTCTTCTGCACTTTAGGCCAGGTGGAGGGGTCTTTTGTACTGTAGGTCGGGAGGAGGGGTCTTCTGCACTGTTGGTCAGGCAAGTATTTCAACCAAGGCAGCAGTGCAGGTAGGGCTGGCAGCTCTTTAAATATGGGGCCAACACCTGCCCTTGAGTCAGCTGATGCCACCATCGGCACTGCATCACCCGCCTCTGCTCTTTAATTGGATGGGACCTGCACCTCCCCAGTTAATTGGGCAGCTGCTGTGTGATTGCGTTTGGCTGGCCACATGACGCTTCTGGTGCCGTTGCCGGGATCTGCAGCCTCCAACAAACGTTCAGCACACAGCATGAACCAGAGCAGGTAAAAGAAGTAAACATAGAGGAACTTTTAGGGCAATAGTAGACATAATATGATAGACTTTAAGAAGATAATAGAGGGACATAAGCATGACGAAAACCAGGTGAGTAAATTGTTGAAAAGCTGATTTTGTGGGACTGAGAATAGAACTTAGGAAAATAAAATGGGCAACAATATTGGCAAACAATGATGTAGAACAATACCAGGAAACATTTAAAACAGTGTCCAACAGAGTGCAGGAAAAATATGCTCCATGAAAAGGAAAGAACAAATTAAACACTAGTGAGACTCCATGGATGAATAAAGACATAAGGGAAAAATTGAGGGTTAGGAAAGAGGTATCCATTAAGTGCATAAACAGCAGAGGAGTACATGTTAAGAGAGAATATGATGAGATTAGGAGAGAAGTCAAAAAAATCAGGAAGGCAAAGAGGACATATGAAGTTAAATTATCAAGAAATATAAAACAAAATAATAAAATATTTTACAGGCACATAATAAAAAAGGAAGGCTGTGATGGGAATAGGACCATTAAGAGACAGACAGGATAATACCACAGGTAATGATAGAGATGGCAGAAATATTAAATAATTATTTTGCTTTGGTGTTTATCAGGGAGCTAGAACAGGTAGATATGTCATTGGATGATAAGACGAGTAATGAGAAACGTGCATTTAAATATAAAAAAGGGGATGTGTTGAAAAAAGTAATCAAACTCAAAAACCCTGCATCCACACATTTTAAAAAATCTACGGAAGAGATAGCAGAGACATTATTACATATACTTAATAATTCATTGGCAAAAAGTGTAGTACTAGAGGACTGGTGGATAGCTAACATAATTGCTCTATTTAAGAAGGGAACAGAACATGCTCAGGGAATTATAGGCCAGTCAGCTTAACATCTCATAGAATTTTCTGAAAAGGTAACAGAGAGAGTAGACAATTGTAATGCAGTAGATGCAATTTATCTGGATTTTCAAAAGGCCTTCATTAAGGTGTCCCTTAATAAGCTAATGAATATGGTCAGAGCATGCGGAGCCAGGGGACAAGTTGCAGAATGGATTGCTAGCTGGCTTCAAGGTAGAAAGTGGGTGGGAGAACAGGGTAGTTATTCAAAGTGGCAGAAGGTGGGAAGTGGTGTTCCACAAGGATCAGTGCTGGAGCCACTGCTGTTCACAATTTATATTAATGATTTGGACTTTGGAATAAAAAAGACATTAATAAACATGCAGAAGGGGCAATATTTGGCAAATGAAGCTCAACACAAATAAATGTGAGGTAGTACAGTTTTGTAGGGAGAATAAGGAGGTCATTTATTACCTAGAAGGTGTGAGTCTAGGTGGGGTAGAGGAATAAAGGGATCTTGGAGTACAAATACACCAATCACTAAATGTCGTGCCAAAGGTTAGCAAGGCCATAAAAAAAAGCAAACCAAGCGCTAGGCTTTGTTTCCAGATGGATAGAATTGAAAAGTAGGGAAGTTACACTAAACATGCATTGAACCTTGGTTAGACCACACTTAGAGCTGCATGTAGTTCTGGTCGTCATATTACTAAACGGATATAGAGACACTGGAGAGGTTTCAGAGAATATTTACAAGGATTATACCAGAAATGGATGGGTATACATATCAGGAAAGGGTGAACAGTCTCAGTCTCTTTTCTGTTGAGAAAAGGCCAAGGGGTGACCCAATAGAGGTTTTTAAAAATATGAAAGGTTGTAATAAAGTGGATAGAGAGAGGATGTTTCTACTTGTGGGGAAGAGCATAACTAGAGACCATCAATATAATATAAAATAAAAACAGAAAATGCTGGAAATACTCGCCAGGTCTGGCATTATTTGTGGCGAGAGAAGCAGTGTTAATGTTTCAGGTTGATGACCTTTCATCAATATAAGATAATCACAAAGAAATCCAATAGGGAATTCAGAAGGAAATTCTTTACCCAAAGAGTGGTGAGAATGTGGAACTCGCTGTCACAGATTAAGAGTTAGGACAGAATGCCAGTAAAATATTAATATTTCTAAACTTCAACATCCAGGCTGATCCAAGTTTTGAATATATATATGGAATATTGCCAATTTATTGCATTGAAGGTTTTAATAGGAACACAAATTAATATTCAATGAAAGGGCAAACAATTCATAGTCAATGGGCCTGATAATCCAGAGACAGGCGCTGAGTGGGCAGGTGTGTTTTGGGGGTGGGGGGGAGGCCAATAGTGGGTGCCAAACCCAAAATAAGTTTCAACACGTTGGAATGTTTGATTAGAAAATAATTGCCTAATTAAAATTTTACTTCTGGACTTCATTGGTGGGATTTTTCACATGTATCATTAGCCAAGTGTGAAAGTATATCCTTTGTCTCCTAACAGCCACCCCTTAAATCTGCATGAAGGTACAAAGAGTTTTGGACTGCTGCAGAACTGATAAAAGGTTGTTGAACTGAAACGTTAACTCTGTTCCTCTCTCCACAGATGCTGCCAGACCTGCTGAGTATTTAAAGCGCTTTGTTTTTATTTCAGTCGTGAATGATGATAGACATTAAACAACTAACTGGAGGAACATGCTCATTCTCAATGATGGCAGAGCCCAGCACATTAGTGCAAAAGAGAAGACTGAAGCATTTGCAACAATCTCCAGCTAGAAGTGCCGATTGGATAATCCATCTCGGCCTCCTCCTGAAGTCCCCAGCATCACAGATGCCAGTCTTCAACCAATTCGATTCACTCCACATGATATCAAGAAATGACTGAAGGCACTGGATAGTGCAAAGACTATGGGCCCTGACAACATTCCGGCAATAGTACTGAAGACCTGTGCTCCAGAACTTGCCTCACCCCTAGCCAAGCTGTTCCAGTACAGCTGCAACACTGGCATCTACCTGGCAATGTGGAAAATTGCCCAAGTATGTCCTGTTCACAAAAAGCAGGACAAATCCAACCCAGCCAATTACTGCCCCATCAGTCTACTCTCGATCATCAGTAAAGTGATGGAAGTTGTCATCGACAGTGCTATCAAGTGGCACTCGCTTGGCAATAACCTGCTCAGTCACGCTCAGTTTGGGTTTCTCCAGGGCCATGCAGCTCCTGACCTCATTACAGCCTTGCTTCAAACGTGGACAAAAGAGTTGAACTCAAGAGGTGAGGTGGGAGAGTGACTGCCCTTGACATCAAAGCAGCATTTGACCAAGTATGGCATCAAGGAACCCTAGCAAAACTGGAGTCAATGGGAATCAGGGGGAAAACTCTCCGCTGGTTAGAATCGTACCTAGCACAAAGTAAGATGGTTGTGGTTGTTGGAGGTAAATCATCTGAGCTCCAGGACATCACTGCAGGAGTTCCTCAGGGTGGTCTCCTATGCCCAACCATCTTCAGCTACTTCATCAATGACCTTCCTTCAATCATAAGGTCAGAAGATTGGATTTTCGCTGATGATTGCACAATGTTCAGCACCATTCACGACTCCTCAGATACTGAAGCAGTCTGTGTAGAAATGCAGCAAGACCTGGACAATATCCACACAAGTGCCAGGCAATGACCATCTCCAACATGAGAGGATCTAACCATCTCCCCATGACATTCAATAGCATTACGATTGCTGAATCCCCCACTATCAACATCCTGGGGGTTACCATTGACCAGAAACTGAACTGGAGTAACCACATAAATACTGTGGCTACAAGAGCAGGTCAGAGGCTAGGAATCCTGCAGCGAGTAACTCACCTCCTGACTTCCCAGATCCTGTCCAACTTTTACAAGGCACAAGTCAGGAGTGTGATGGAATACTCTCCACTTTTCTGGATGGGTGCAGCTCCAACAACACTCAAGAAGCTCGACACCATCCAGGACAAAACAACCCGCTTGATTGGCACCCCATCCACAAACATTCACTCCCTCCACCACCGATGCACAGTGACAGCAGTGTGTACCATCTACAAGATGCATTGCAGCAATGCACTAAGGCTACTCAGGCATCACCTTCTAAACCTGCAACCTCTACCACCTAGAAGGACAAGGGCAGCAGATGTATGGGAACACCACCACCTGCAAGTTCCCCTCCAAGTCACACACCATCCTGACTTGGAACTATATCGCCGTTCCTTCAATGTTGCTGTGTCAAAATCCTGGAACTCCCTTCCTAACAGCACTGTGGGTGTACTTAACTCACATGGACTGCAGCGGTTCAAGAAGGCAGCTCACCACCACTTTCTCAAGAGCAATTAGAGATGGGCAATAAATGCTGGCCTGGCCAGCGACACCCACATCCCATGAAATGAATTTTAAAAAGTCTGTGTGCTACCAATGAGACCTTGCACAATGTGGGATATGAGGTAAGAGGAAAGGTGGGTGGGGGGGTCAAACTGTACAGAGATTGCCTACACATACAATGTATCCACTGGAACTCTATTCTCAGTATAGCTACTATTTATTTTTAATCATAGCGCTATAGTCTCCTATCTCTGCCATCATCCTGGTGAATCCCCACAGTACATGCTTTATGGATTTCATGCCCATAATGTGGTGCCCAAAACTGTAAACCCCAAATCCAAATCATCTATGTGTACAGTGAACTAAAGGGTGTCCAGCATCAATGGCTGGATTGTACAACGTCACACCTTTTCCAATATAACCAAAACCCATTTCCCTTAAATTTTTGTTTACTGTGCTATTATTATTTTACTTGTTATTCACTACTATAAGGTCTTACTATTTCCTTTTATATTACCTGCTACTTTTTTCACTTTCCGTTTTACATCTTATTATCATTCCTCTCACTTTCCCACAACATTTTCCACATTCCTCATAATTACCTTTGGTATTGTCATGCCAAATTTTATCATTTGGCTTTGGCTGTAGAGCTCCCGACTAACTACCACTTTCTTATTCCAGCAGTCTACCAACCTCTCACCCACTTAGGTAGTCTCTTACTCCAAATTGTTGCAATATTTGCTCAGAGTCACCAGCCCCTGAGTAACCATCACTGTTCACCTCATGCTTGTTCAACACTAAGGCCGGGATACTATTCTGGCGGTGGCATCTCGACATTCGGAAAAATCGACGCTGAGATCCTCGCGTCGCCTCTTCTTCAGAAGGCCCGCCGAACCTAATGCCAATTAGGCACTTAAGTGGACAGCAGCGGGCCTTCCACAGGATCAAGGAACCTGTTGCCGGAAGTCCCGCCCTTGGAGAACTGCCGGCCAATCGGAGGCCGACAACAGCAGCACCATCGCGGAGGCAGTGGGTGCTGCCGGAGGAGTATCTACCGGAGGCTGAGGAGCCATGCTAGACGCAGGCCACAGGTAGGTCAGGGCGGGAGGAGTTTCGAGGGGTGGGGTCGTGGGGAAGAGGGGCGTAGGGAGGTCAGTAGCAAGGGCAGGAAGGTGGCTCTCAGCAGACCCACCCGCTTGCCGATGCCAGGTCCCTTGTTCAGGCACTAAGTGCCTTTTGAACGATGGACCCCACCTCCCCAACCCCCAGGAAACAGTCCGCACGGTTTTTTGTGCCGTGCTTCCCATGCGATAACAGGGCTGCCCGCAGTGTGGGAAGAGGCCCTTAATTGGGGTTAATTGCCCAGTTAAGGGCCTCAACTAGTGATGGGACAGGAAGGCCTTCGTGTTACGAGATGAATTTTAACTTCCAGTTGGGAAGGCAGCCTACCTAACACCCTGTCTGGCATTGGCAGTGGGAGGCCCTTCTGATCTTAATGACCTCATTAACAGGCCACTGATTGACTTCCCAATCAAATCAGACAAAAAGTAGCTGGCAAGTGGCAGAAAATCAGACAGCCTGGAGGCTGAGTTAAGAGCAGGGATGGGGATTCCAGGGTAGTGGTACTGGAAGTCTGAGCATGGGTACTCGGACTTTGGGCAGGGGAGGCCTACAGTTTCCTGCTGCTCTTCCTGGCCTCACAAAGGGCAGTTTTAAATTTATCTTACAGGGCTGCTTTGTTGCTTTGATCAGGTTGTTGCTATGGCGTTGACTGACTCATGCACACTACTTCCTTCTTTTGGGATCCAATTGCTAGGACCCAAATTTGCATAGATATCTGAGATTCCTGACTGACACAGATTGGGCACCTAATATGATAGAAAAGTCTGGTAGGTAAAACTTCCAGCTGAGTGGGGATGGAATAACTAATGTAACCCCTCCATTTTAACCACCCAGTTTCTGCCAGACAGTAGAAATTCCAACCCCCACCCCACAACATGATTTCTGAATTCGGCAAGTCATCCCTCATTAAATCTTGAGCCTTTGTCTTTCATCAAAAATAAAACAACTGGATTTGTTTTTAAATTGGTAGGTTGGGGTAGGGTGGGGGGAATGGGGGTTGGTGGATGAGGAGGGGGAGGTGGTCTAGTAATGGACTGGTGGGGCAACAAGCACTAAAAGTGCTTGTTCTATCATAATGATAGAAATTAAAAAGCCAAGCTGAAAAAAAGGGAGAAGCTATTTCACCAAGTAAAAAAAGAAAGTGTGGAGGTGAAAGTCACACAGAAACTGAGATGAGATGAAAGATTTATTCCCCAGGTAATGTAATTCATTTGCACTTGGGTAAGTGTGAAATGGGTAGGAATACTTGATGTTAAATTCATGTTAGTCAGCATTTAGCCGAATAACCTTAGGCTAGCAAAAATTCTGTCAAACTTTATTATAAACTTCTAAGAGTTGGCAAATGGCTCTTTTCAAAAAGGATTCAACTTATCAAGTGTTTAGCTTAGTACTGGACTTAAGTGAAACTTTAACAAGGGTTATAGAGAGCTTAGAGAGGCTTACTTTGCAAAAAAAATGGTTATATAGAATTTTACTCTTTAAAATTCATTGGTCTGCACTATGCCACAACAGCACATTCTATAGGATTTTTTCACTTGCTTCAAACCTAATTCTTTTCTAACTTTTGCCAGTTCTGATGAAATGTCACAGACCTGAAACGTTAACTTTACTTCTCTCTGCACAGATGCTGCCAGACCTGCTGGGTTTTTCCAGCACTTTTTGTTTTTGATCCATTTGTCATTGTTATTTGAGCCTTCAGTCTTCAATGACAGCAGTTTCTTGTTTGCAGATTTTTTGCCCTCTCTTTGTCTCGCACAGTAATCAAGTAGCATGAAGGAGTCCCCACCAATGCTACTCAAAGGGACCATCAATTACTAACAGGTCAGTTGCTGGTTGATTTCTTCTTGCTGTTGCTCCGACTCTACAATTACTTGGTGCTTTCCATGGTTGGTTCAAGTTACAAATGTCTACAGGGAGTGGTGTGGCACGTGCTGAAGGAATGTTTGCTGACATCAAGATTGCTGCAAAAACCAATTGTTCCCAGACATGGATGCACTAGTTGGCCTTTCCCTTGGAGTACAGTATGAATGGGAGAATGAGCAGAGACCAAACAGAGCAGCACAAACTGCTAGAAGAGGGAGGAGGAGGAGGATGAGAAGGGCTCTCAGCAGGAGGCCATATCTGCCCAAGGTATACCCAGGAAACAATTCTCCTACTTGAACCTCATCAAGGAACAATATGTGAGACATCTGCACTTTAATAAGGAAGTTTTCACTGAAGTTTCCAACCTGCTGCAGCCACATCAAGGACTGAATTGTCTGCCTGTGAAGGTGACCGTGGTCGATGAGCTTTTATGGGTCTAGTTCCTTCTAGGCTGGAGCTGAAGATATTTGCAACATCTTGCAGCTTGCTGTCCACTGTTGTGTAAGGGAGGCCACTGAAGCTCTCAATTTAAAGAGAGCCAACGACATTTCATTCTCTCTTGCCAGAGACCAGCAGGCAGAGTGAGGTTAAGAATTTGCTGGGATTGCAGGCTTAGTGCCACTGACTGCATGCACATGGCTTTGCAGATGCACATGTCAACTCTGCCATGCAACAGAACTGAAAGGGATTCCGCTTCCTCAATGTGCAACTGATGTGTGACCACAGGCAGAAAATCATGCAGGTCAATGCCTGGTATCCTACTCGCAGTCATGATGCCTTCATTCTGCGACAGTCCACTATGTCATCTGTAATTCAGAATCCAAAGGGTGCCTACTGAGGGAGAAGGGCTATCCATTGACGACATGGAATATGACTCCATTTTAAAACACATGCACATTGTTACGAAAGTGCTTTCATTTTTTGTTAAGTCTTTCTGAGGACTTGTGTTTTAAAACTTAAAAGATTCCATGGATGTGATTTTTTTTTACAAAGTCTACTGAAGGATACTTGAGATGTTGTTTGAAAACATCTTTGTTGGAAATCAAGTGCTTTAAGCTCAATAAACAACAGAAACCTTGGTGACCTGGAGAAGATGTTTACAGAGAAGCCACAGGTTATGGTTTATGGAGGTCAGGAGTTTGCCTTTTTTGTTTGAGGTTTGGATATTGTTTTCAGTTCAGGTGGGGTGTAAACTTTTTGAAGATGCTGCACTTCATGAGGGAACAGCTCTTGCGACGAACTATCGCCAAGCAGCTGAGGAGTAGGAGACAGAGGAGGAGGAGGAGGAAGGGAAGCGCAAAGCTAGACAGCCCCTTTCTGCCTGGGCTGTCCGTGAAGAACTAATTTGAGTGCGATACCAGCATCTGCAACCCCAATTTCTCCTTTGACTGCAATCCTACACTCTGTACCTTTCCTCTGTCATTGACCAATACATAATCCTTTTTGCCACAATGCGTAAGTAAAAGGCGCCATAAAAATAAACATAGCAAGCAAAATGTATAAATTAAATCATGCTATATTCCATACACAATTAGCCTTGATAATGATAAGGCTGAATATGTGGGCTGCAACATTACATGCTAAACACCAGATTTATCATTTTCAAACACTTCACGTTCCATTACTTTACAGAGCTGAATAGAGGTGATTTGTGGCTCTAATAAAAATTAACTTCTTTTCTGGGGTACATGTACTTAAGACATATAGGAGATGATCGATCTCACTGTCCACTCATTATTAATGGAAGCCATGACCCCCAGGAACATCTGGTGCACTCATTAATGCTCTGTATGTAGAAGCAACTGCAACTGTTCCAAAAACAAAACTCCGTTTACTAGGGGATTAGGCTTTGCTTGCATTGCAGTAGATGCAGCTGACACTATTACATTAGCCGCTGCTTTTCTGGATCTACCGCGCCAGGGAGCCCACTACTTCTCAAATACATAACCCGACCCAGCATGAGTACCCAAAGAACAAACACTCGACTTGCACAGCCTGTATTGTACTTTTTGCCCTTCAGTGTCATCAAAAAGGTCCAAAACATCAGCATATTCAGAGATATGTAGAATTCACATTTGTATTGGTCAGCTTTGCATGCCCTCAGATCCACTGAGATATAGATTTTACAGCAGCATCAGAGTTCACTCTTCATCCATTAAAGATTTATAAAAGCACCACTGCAAGAATTACACTTTTGCGTACTTTAATTTTCCATACAACTGATATAATATCCAGCACAGGGATAGCTTGAGTCATGGCACATTCATGCACCATGGCACTCCAATTGTGAATAGTTTTTTGTATGTCACATGAGGGCATTGGATGTCAGCTCTCACAAAAAAAAACTTAACTTGAGGATTGTGATCCTAACACACTGTTAACAATCTTGAAATCGAATGTAATGAAAGGGAAAATTAACGAATCACACATTTCAATCCCAAACAAGAATCTTAAACTTAAACAAAGCCAATTACGAAGGTATGAGGGGAGAACTGAATGAGACCAGCGGTGTTTAAAAAGTGCAGCCACAGTGGGAAAGAAGGAGACTGTGTGAGACCAGCGGTGTTTAAAAAGAGGAGCGGCAACGGGAAAGGAGACTGAGTGAGACCAGCGGTGTTTAAAAACTGCAGTGACAGCGGGAAAGAAGGAGACTGAGTGAAACCAGCGGTGTTTAAAAAGTGCAGCAATAGCGGGAAAGAAGGAGACTGAGTGAGACCAGCGGTGTTTAAAAAGTGCAGTGACAGCGGGAAAGAAGGAGACTGAGTGAAACCAGTGGTGTTTAAAAAGTGCAGCGATAGCGGGAAAGAAGGAGACTGAGTGAGACCAGCCGTGTTTAAAAAGAGCAGCGACAGCGGGAAAGGAGACTGAGTGAGATCGGCGGTGTTTAAAAAGAGCAGCGACAGAGCACCTGAGTTTTGAAAAAAAAAAGCCAACAGTGACATCACAGGAGAGCTGCAAGGTAATTGGTTGGTGAGTAGCAGCTGTTAGAATATCTTAAAAAAAATAAGGGGCAAGTTGTTTTTTTGTTGAAAATAAAATCTCTGGTGATAAGGTGAGTACTACTAAAATGTTTTTTTTTAAGGACTTTAGATTGAAGTGGGTAGAACAAGGTCCCTAGTATAATTAGAATTTTTTAAATTAAGGGAGTAACTAATTAACCTAAGGGTAAGTCATGGCAGGAGAGCTCAGCCCCGTGATCTGCTCCTCCTGCGCTATGTGGGAAATCAGGGACGCTTCCAGTGTCCCTGGTGACCATGCGTGCAGGAAGTGTATCCAGCTGCAGCTACCGGCTACCTGCATTACAGAGCTGAAGCTGCGGGTGGATTCACTGTGGAGCATCCGCAATGCTGTGGAAATCATGGATAGCACGTTTAGTGAGGTGGTCACACCGCAGGTAATGTCTGCAAAGGCAGAAAAGAGACGGGTGACCACCAGACGGAGTAGTAGGCACAGGCAGGTAGTGCAGGAGTCCCCTGTGGCCAACCCCCTCTCAAACAGATATACCGCTTTGGATACTGTTGGGGGGGATGACCTCCCAGGGGAAAGCAGCAACAGCCAAGTTCGTGGCACCACAGAGGGTTCTGCTGCACAGCAGGGGAAGAAAAGGGTTGGAAGAGCTATAGTGATAGGGGATTCTATCGTAAGGGGTGCAGATAGGCGTTTCGGTGGCCACAAACGAGACTCCAGGATGGTATGTTGCCTCCCTGGTGCTAGGGTCAAGGACATTCTGAAAGGGGAGGGTCAGCAGCCAGAGGTCGTGGTCCATATTGGTACTAATGACATAGGCAGGAAAAGAGATGAGGTCCTGCAAAGTGAATATAGGGAGTTAGGCAGAAGGTTAAAAAGCAGGACCTCTAGGGTTGTAATCTCAGGATTACTCCCTGTGCCACGTGCTAGTGAGGGTAGGAATAAGAGGATTAGGCAAATGAATGCGTGGTTGAAGAGTTGGTGTAGGCGGGAGGGCTTCAGCTACTTGGATCATTGGGATCTCTTCTGGTGCAGAGGTGACATGTACAAGAAGGACGGGTTGCATCTAAACTGGAGGGGGACCAATATCCTTGCGGGGAGGTTTGCTAGTACTACTCGGGAGGGTTTAAACTAGTCTTGCAGGGGGGTGGGACCCAAAGTAGTAGCCTCTCAGATGAGATAGTTGAGGCAAATGTAGAGGTTAAAGCAAACAACTCCAGTAGGCAGGCTGGGCAGGGGCAGGACAGGGAGCGTGTAAGGTCTGGTACGCTAAACTGCATTTACTTTAATGCAAGAAGCCTTACAGGTAAGGCAGATGAACATCAGAGCATGGATTGGTACATGGGATTGTGATATTATAGCTATTATGGAAACGTGGTTGAGGGATGGGCAGGACTGGCAGCTCAATGTTCCGGGGTACCGATCTTTCCAGCGTGACAGAGATGGACGTAAGAGAGGAGGGGGAGTTGCACTATTGATTAGGGAGGATATCATGGCAGTACTTAGAGCGGATATCCCGGGGGGAATGTCCAGCGAGGCCATATGGGTAGAACTTAGAAATAAGAAAGGGGTGATCACTTTAATGGGATTATACTAAAGGCCCCCAAATAGTCAGAGGGAAGTGGAGGAGCATGGGTTTTCTCCGGGTGCTCCAGTTTCCTCCCACAAGCCAAAAGACTTGCAGGTTGATAGGTAAATTGGCCATTATAAATTGTCACTAGTATAGGTAGGTGGTAGGGAAATATAGGGACAGGTGGGGATGTTTGGTAGGAATATGGGATTAGTGTAGGATTAGTATAAATGGGTGGTTGATGTTCGGCACAAACTCGGTGGGCCGAAGGGCCTGTGTCAGTGCTCTAATCTAATCTAATATGTAGGGAAATCACAGATAGGTGTAGGAATTATTGGGTTGTAATAGTAGGTGATTTTAACTTCCCTAATATTGAGTGGGACTGCCTTAGTGCTAAAGGATCAGATGGGGAAGAATTTGTTAAGTGTGTCCAGGATAGTTTTCTGAAGCAGTATGTGGATGGCCCTACTAGAGAAGGGGCTACACTCGACCTCCTCTTAGGAAATGAGGCTGGGCAAGTGGCTGATGTGTCAGTGAGGGAGCACTTTGGGACTAGTGACCATAACTCTATTAGCTTCAAGATAGTTATGGAAAAGGATAGGACTGGTCCTCAGGTTGAAGTCCTAAATTGGGGGAAGGCTAATTTCGATGGCATCAGACAGGAACTCTCAAAAGTTGAATGGGAGAGGCTGTTTACAGGTAAAGGGACGTCTGGCAAGTGGGAGGCTTTTAAAAGTGAGATAGGAAGAGTTCAGGGCCGGCATGTTCCTGTTAGATGGAAGGGCAAGGCTGGCAAGTTTAGGGGACCTTGTTTGACGAGGGATATTGAGGGTCTGGTCAGGACAAAGAAGGAGGCATATGTCAGATATAGGCAGCTGGGATCGAGCGAGTCCCTCAAGGAGTATAGGGGATGTAGGACTACACTTAAGAAGGAAATTAGGAGGGCGTAAAGGGGCCATGAGATTTCCCTGGAAGATAAGATAAAGGAGAATCCTAAAAGATTCTATAAGTATATTAAGAGTAAAAGGATAGCTTGGGAGAGAGTAGGTCCCCTTAAGCATCAGTGTGGCAATGTGTGTGTGGAGCCATGGGAAATGGGCGAGGTCTTAAATGAATATTTCTCGTCCGTATTTACCATGGAGAAGGTCATGGAAGCTAGTGAGTTCAAGGGAGGGAACACCGATATCCTGGAGCATATCAACATTACAAAGGAGGAGGTGTTGGAGGTTTTGAAGCGCATTAAGGTGGATAAATCCCCAGGGCCTGACCAGGTGTATCCTAGGATGCTCTGGGAAGCAAGGGAGGAGATTGCTGGGGCCCTGGCAGAGATTTTTGTATCATCGTTAGTCACGGGTGAGGTACCGGAAGACTGGAGGATAGCTAATGTTGTGCCTTTATCTAAGAAGGGCAGCAGGGATAAGCCAGGGAACTACAGGCCGATGAGCCTTACATCAGTGGTGGGAAAGCTATTGGAAGGGATTCTGAGAGACAGGATTTATATGCATCTGGAAAGGCATGGGCTGATTAGGCTTTGTGTCATAGGAAATCATGTCTCACGAATTTGATTGAGTTTTTCGAGGAGGTGACCAAGAGGATTGACGAGGACAGGGCAATGGATGTTGTCTACATGGACTTTAGCAAGGCCTTTGACAAGGTCCCGCATGGTAGGCTGGTCCAGAAGGTTCGAACACATGGGATCCAGGGTGAGCTATCAAATTGGATACAAAATTGGCTTGGTGATAGGAGGCAGAGGGTGGTAGTGGAGGGTTCTTTTTCAGATTGGAGGCTGGTGACCAGTGGTGTGCCGCAGGGATCGGTGATGGGCCCTCTGTTGTTTGTCATATATATTAATTACTTGAATGTGAATGTAAGGGGCATGATTAGTAAGTTTGGAGATGACACCAAAATTGGTGGTATAGTGGACAGTGAAGGTGGTTGGCTAAGGTTACAACAGGATATCGATCAACTGGGAAAGTGGGCAGGGGATTGGCAAATGGAATTTAATGCAGACAAGTGTGAAGTGATGCATTTTGGGAAGTTAAACCAGGGCAGGACATATGCAGTGAATGGCAGGGCCCTGGGGAGTGTTCTTGAGCAGAGAGACCTTGGGGTGCAAGTACATAGTTCCCTGAAAGTGGCAACACAGGTAGACAGGGTGGTGAAGGAGGCGTATGGCATGCTTGCCTTCATCGGCCGAGGCATTGAGTACAAGAGTTGGGATGTCATGTCACAGTTGTACATAACATTGGTTAGGCCGCATTTGGAGTACTGTGTGCAGTTCTGGTCGCCGCACTACAGGAAAGATGTGATTAAGCTAGTGAGGTTGCAGAAAAGATTCACAAGAATGTTGCCTGGTTTGGAGAGCTTGAGTTATAAAGAGAGATTGAATAGGCTGGGTCTGTTTTCCCTGGAGCAAAGGAGGCTGAGAGGGGACATCATGGAGGTATATAAAATTATGAGAGGCATAGATAGGGTAGATAGCCAGAGTCTGTTTCCAATGGTAGGGGTGACTAAAACTAAAGGGCATAGATTTAAGGTGAGAGGCAGGAGGTTTAAAAGGAATCAAAGGGGTAAATTTTTCATACAAGGAATAGTGGGTATCTGGAATGAGCTGCCTGAGGAGGTGGTGGAGGCAGGAAGAGTAGTGACATTTAAGAGGCATCTGGACAGGTACTTGAATGAGCAAGGCATAGAGGGATATGGAATTAATGCAGGCAGGTGGGATTAGTATAGATAGGCATTATGGTCGGCATGGACGTGGTCGGCCGAAGGGCCTGTTTCTATGCTGTACGACTCTTTGACTCTATAACTGGTTAAGGATAATTGGGTAAATAGACTGGAAGGTATGGCGGTAAATGAACGGTGGGAAACATTTAAAGAAACAATTCAAAAGGTCCAACAAAAGCACATTTCGTTCAAAAACAAAAACCCATCAAGAAAGAGCCATCTGTGGCACACTCAGGAAGTTAAGGAAAGTATTAGACTAAAAGAGGCTTACAATGTTGCAAAAAATAGTAGCAAGTCTGAGGATTGGGAACGTTTTAGAAACCAGCAAAGGGCCACCAAAAAGTTGATAAAAAGGGAAAAAAATAGAATGAGAGTAAATTAGCCAGTCATATAAAAACAGATTGTAAGAGCTTTGATAAGTACATAAAAAGGTAGAGACTAGCTAAAGTAGATGTTGGTCCCTTAGAGGCAGAGACAGGAGAAATCATCATGGGAAATGAGGAAATGACAGAGGCATTGAACAAATATTTTGGGCTGAATTGTATGAGTGCGCCGCAGTTCGCAGCAGCACACTCTAAGAACAGCGTGCATCCCGTTCCTGAGCCCCTCATTTAAATCGAGGGGGCGGAGCAGCCACCCCGATGACATAGAGGGGGCGGCCTCCGCGTTCCCGTCAATGACATCCGGCGCCACCACTCAGGCGCCGACGCCATTTTTAAAGGCCTTTAAACCCGCACAAATAAATTTAATTTTTAAAGAGTATAAAATAAAAGATTTTTAATACATTGAAAGATAAGTGATGGAGGCCCTTCCCCAATGCCCCCAAATGGTCATTTCAGGTAATGAAATGACCATCAGTTGTTTGGTCCAATACCCGAACTTCACCCCCCCCGCAACCTCCAATCTTTTGTCCTTCAACCCCTTCCCCACATCCAATAAAAATTGATTTCCCCACTCCTCCACCCCTCCCGCCCTGTAAATTTTATCCCACCCCCTTCCCCACTAGGTTCTCACCCGGAACTCCGTATTGAATTCAGAAGGCGCGCGGAGCACGAACGGCGGCTGTATTATCACAGTGGGACGGCGCCGTCTGCAGGTAAGTTAATTTAAATATTTTACATGTTCATTTACATATGCTGATTAAAGGTCCTCCGCCAGGCAGGCCTCTCCCCGCAGCATTTTATCGGCCCCCACGCCACAACCTGAGGCGTCAAGGGGCCGGTAAAATTCAGCCCTTTGTGTCTGTCTTCACAGTAGAAGACACAAGTTCCACACCAGAAATAGGCAGTAACTTAGGGGCTAAAAAGAGTGAGGAAATTAAGGATATTGATATCAGCCGAGAAAAAGTATTGGAGAAACTTGAGGAACTAAAATCTGACAAGTCCCCGGTACCAGATGGCCTACATCCTAGGATTCTAAAAGAGATAGCTGCAGAGACAGTGGATGCACTGGCTATGATTTTCCAGAATTCCTTAGATTCAGGACTGGTCCTGTCAGGTTGGAAGTTGGCAAATGTTACGGCACTTTCCAAGAAAGGAGGTAGAGAGAAAACAGGGAACTACAGACCAGTTAGCCTAACATCAGTCATTGGGAAGATGCTAGAAACTATTATTAAAGAAGTCTTAACATTGCACTTGGAAAAGCATAGTATGATTAGAACAAGTCAACATGGTTTTTCTAAAGGGAGATCCTGTTTGACAAATTTATTAGAGGCTTTCTGAGGATGTAATTAATGGGGTAGATAAAGGGGAATCAGTAAATGTAGTATACCTGGATTTTAAAAAAGCATTCGATAAAGTGCCACATAAAAGATTGATAGGCAAGATAAGGGCTCATGGGGTTGGGGTAATATATTAGCATGGATACAGGATTGGTTAACAGACAGGAAGCAGAGAGTGGGCATAAATGGGGCATTTTCAAGTTGGCAGGCAGTGAATAGTGGGGTGCTGCAAGGATCAGTGCTGGGGCCTCAGCTAGTTACACTCTATATTAATGACTTGGATGAAGAGACAGAGAGTAATGTATCTAAGTTTGCTGATTATAAAAAGCTCAGTGGAAAAGTAAGCTGTGGGGAGGATGTGGAGAGGCTGCAAAGAGATATAGACAGGTTAAATGAGTGGGTAACAAGATGGCAAATGGAGTATAATGTAGAGAAGTGTGAAGTTGTTCACTTTGGTCGTAAAAATAGAAAAGCAGAATATTTTTTAAAAGGTGTGAAACTGCTAAGTATTGATGTTTAGAGAGACTTTGGGGTACTCGTACAAGGAATCCACAAAGTTAACATGCAGGTGCAGCAGGCTATTAGGAAGGCAATGGCATGTTGGCCTTTATTGCAAGGGGATTGGAAGACAGGAATAAAGAAGTTTTACTAAAATTGTACAGTGCTTTGGTGAGACTGCACCTGGAATACTGTGTGCAGTTTTGGTCTCCACATTTAAGAAAGGATATACTTGCACTGGAGGCAGTGCAGCAAAGATTTACTAAATTGGTCCCTGGGATGATGGGGTTGTCCAATGATGAGAGGCTGAATAAATTGGTCGTATATTCTCTGGAGTTTCGAAAAATGAGAGGTGATCTCATTGAGACATATAGGATTCTGAAAGGGCTTGATAGCGTAGAAGCTGAGAGATTGTTTCTGCTGGTCAGGGAATCTAGAACACAGGGACAGTCTCAGGATAAGGGGTCAATCATTCAGGACTGAGATGAGGAGAAATTATTATACTCAAAGGGTTATGAATCTTTGGAATTCTCTACCCCAGAGCGTTGTAGATGCTTCATCATTGAATACATTTAAGGCTGGGATAGATAGATTTTTGGTCTCGCAGAGAATGAAGGGATAAGGGGAGCGGGCACGAAAGTCGAATTGAAGCCCAAGATCAGTCATAATTGTACTGAATGGCGGAGCAGGCTCATTTGGGCCATGCGGTATTCTTCTGCTCCTATTTCTTGTGTTCTTGTGTAATCAGTTGTCTTGAAGCAGTAATCTTGGTTACAGGCCTTTATACGTGACTATTACTCAGCTGTAAGTCCTTTGTTTTTTGACTTGTCAGTTTTTGAGGCTGTGTCAGCCTTTCTGAATCTTTTTTTTAAAGTTGGCATGTATGCACACTGCAAGAGTGAATTATAGTCTTGCTCATACTAATGTTCCTAGAGAGGTTTATAAATTGCATCATATTGCTGTACATCACCTATATTAAATTAACAAAAAGCATGAGTACTTTGCTTATGTTACTTGTGACTATAGAACAACTTGAGCTATTTCTGTATGCATCACAGTGGCCAGTTCAAGAGTAAGAGAGACCAGGAAATAGATTACTTGACAGGCTACTTAACAAGTAACAATGTGCTCTGAGGAGAAATAAAAATGGGAAGAATTCTTAAAGACAAGAATTAAATACAAAGGCAACCATCAATTTAAGACACCATCCAAAATGTAGCGTACCATATTTATTGATCCTGTAAGCCATACAGTGCAATAAATGCGCTGGCATTGATAAAGTTCACTTACCTTCAGAATGACACAGTATTCTCCTTCGGCATACATTATTATTCCATTACTCTGCAGTGTTCTCAAATGCAGCCCTAATTTCAGTTCATCTCTCTTGCTGTTTTCTGCCACCCGATACTTAATGTAGCTGTTTCCAGCAAAACTGAGGGATGCGTGACCTGAATGGATAAAGAAAAGCCTTTGTGAGACATTAACACTGCACTCATATGACATTTTGTGAACACATTATTCTAAACATGTCATAATATTAGATTTTATTACAAAATGTGATTAGATTTCTTTGCACTTTTAACAAAATATAACACTATTTATCAATATTATTCTTTAAGTTTCATTTTAAAGTAATCAGTAACTAAATTAGTAATAGCCTGGGGCAATTTGGTATATTTACCCAACAATGCTGTTAACATCAATGCAGAATATACTAGTGGAGTGAGAACCTTTTAAGGAACAACCTGAAAATTACAGAATCTCGACTGTTTACTTCGGTGGTGAAATTATAAATGAAAACCAACAAAATGAGAGCCACGTCATGTCAGAAAGAGAGTAAGCTGACAAATACTTTTCCTCATGTTTACCCATTTTTAGCATAGATATCAGCCTTTCCAGTTTATTCCCATCATAAATTGCTGAGAAGAAATTAACTGAAAACATGTCCTCAAAAACAATTAAAGCTTTGTAAAAGGTCACTAAGGAGAAACTCATACAGAATTATGGAGGGAAGATTTAAGCAGAGAGTGCTAAACTTCAACTCGGAGATGACATTCGATGTATCATACTGAGTCTATTGAATGGCATATGTAATTTGTGCATTGATTTTAAAAATGATTAATAACTCAAATTAATTTTGATTTTGTAGCAATAAGAATATATTTACACCACTTTGGACCAATGACCATGCATTTTTATGGCATCTTTCACACCCACAGGATATCCCAAAGTACTTCACATCCAATAAATTACTTTTAAAGTGCAGTACTGTTGTAGGTAAATGTGACATCCAATTATCATTGGATTACTCATTTTTTATTATTATTGAATTTAAGGAACAGATGTTGGCACATAATTTACTCTGAGGTTTGTGACATGCATGACAATTTCAAGAAAGCAGAATTAAATGGACATGAGAAAATTTTGATGTGTGTATAAGGACAGGAACATTTTCCATGTAAAACACAATGGATTATTCTGCTAAAGAGAAGTTAACCTGTCCTATATCCTTAAGGCCATGCAGTGTTATCGCAGTAAACAGATCATCTTCAGGCACATAATGAGATCAATAGATCAACTGAAGGAGCATATCCTGAAGCAAAGCCTTCCTTATTTTTTCTGAAAATCAACATTTTTAAAACCTTTCTGGCACACCCTGAGCCTCAGACTCGATAAAGAGACTTCAGCTCAGCAATAACAAAAATAATTGCCTGGCACACACACTCAAGACCAAGTCACTTTTATTTCATACTAGGACAAGAGGTATCTTGAAAATGTTATTTATGTATTAATTAAAAATATGCATAATTATACAGTTGACTTTGCATTATTCCCTGACTGCAATTAAAAGACACTTGATTTCTCAAAAGGTTTCAATGTTTTAAAATCTGAAATGCAACACACCAAAATTAGCAACAAACTTTTGAAATTAAGATGATCTTGAACTTGATGCATAATAAAGTAACTTGCTTGCATTTATTATTTTGCTTGCTGCTGATCTCCTTTCACTGCTTCCCTCTCTTTTTGTAAACAGTGGTCCGCTTCCTGCTAAGCACCGGCTCGCTTGAAAACACCGCACCCACAAAAAATCACATTTCTCACTCTCCCAAGGGCAGAATGTGCAACTGTTACTACCACCCAATTAGATAGCCACACTATGTCAGTCAGGTTAAACGGTCAAAAAACCACATTGAGCAACAGATGAGACAGCCATCAGCAGCTCATGATCTGGGTGTTGACAATAAGCAAGCTCAAACTGTGGTAGAAGAAATTCCACTTGGAACAACTATTATTCATGACCCCCAAGGTCGGAGACCTAGTAAAATTCAGCCCGATGTTTTACTAATGCAAGTTTGAGGATTTACATTTTATGATTCACTGAACTGAAATACGTAAGATTACTGAAGATGTTTTTTCTGAGCTGAGATGCAGTAGAAAGTTCTTTTATTCAGTCTTTCTCACCTGAACACTCTCCCAGATTTCCTGGCGGACACTGACAGATATATGGTCCACGTCCTACACTACCTCGAACACAATGCATGTCACTTGGGCAAGGCTGCTCTTGGCAAACATCAGAAACAACAGGGCAGAGGTCACCTGTTACAGAAAAAGAACAGTTTGGAGAAATAGTTTTATTCAATTATTCTGTGAGGCTGTAATTTTATATTATTTTAAACTGATATCACTGTAAATATATTTCATCACTTAATAGGTCAAGATATCCATCCTTTTGTCTTCTTTTTATTTGACATATTTTAATCAAAATTATTTTTTCCCTAGATTATTCACCAATTCTATCAGGTGTTAAATGAGGACTGTCAACTTATTTATCTTAAACTGCAATGTTGCTGAAGGATTCACTGCTGACACTAATAAACTGAAGTCTTTAAGGATACCCAAACAGACACTGACATCATACAATTATAGCCATGTTTCTTTTTCTTTCTGAAATATATCTATTTAGTTGTTGAAGTCATTTAAGATAGGATAAAAGTTTTGCAAGTTATAAATTACTCAAGAATATTACACATCAAGGTTTCATTAACATAAAATATGGTAATAGGTTCGTAAATGCACAGACTAGCATGATACTGAGCCACACAAATATGGAAGGTCCCAGGTTTGAGTCTCGGTCTGTGCTTAGCTAGTTGAGCCTCACCAGGGCACTACAGCTAGAAACTGTATGTCTGGATTAGAGATGGGAAAAGAGAAGTGTCATGCAGGCCCTCACCGCCAAGAATGAGGCACACATTATTTTGCCACATGAACATTAAAAACTTAAAAATGTTGCTGGGAAGAAAAGAGGGCCTATCAGAAGGAATTGCCAGGTCCCTCGCCGGAAAGACCTTTTTTGCATACTAGCAGACAGTGTTGGAACAAAGGACCCAGTCCCTGCTTCTCCAATACACAGAAGACCTGGTCAGACCAGTTCAGTAACATGACTAACTGGCCGTTTGAATTTGAACTTGTCACAGAGTGTTTGAAACTCAGAAAGCTCTTTTCTCCTGGACTGATAACACCTTGCTCCTGTCAGCTCCCATCTCTTTCTCACAGAACTGAAGACCCATTGAAGACACATGAACCCCAAGAGAGAAAAGTCTCCTACAGTGAACAAGGTTTAAGAAGAATACCGGGCCTCAATGAAAAGCAAGAATTACCCACAAAAGGACTACAGTGAGCTCAAAGCACAGTAAAAACCCCTCTTCAGAGATTGCCTCAAACTTTTTCACTTTATTTTTCTTCTGCTCTTTTCTGTCTCCATTTGCATGTGTGTATCGCATATGCATGCTAGCGTGGGGCGTGGCGTGTATCCGTAGGTGTTCTGCGAATTAGAGTTTAAGATTTAATAAATTTCACTTTTCTTCTTTAAACCTGAGCTCATTTCTTTGCCTTATAACTGGAAAGTGGTGAACAAGGATTCACCACATGTGAGTTCAAAACACAGTGTGTTTAAAATTAAACTCTGTTACAATAAGACCAGGTGAAGACAGTAAAAGACCCCTAGACACCTTTCTCACTTGGTCATAACAGAAGTTAAAATTCCTGCTCGTGACAACTGCTCAGTGGTCCATGCTGGAAAGGCACATGCGTATCTTTTACATACACATTCAAACACACACGTACAAGGGATTATGACAGTAGTAGTTTGATTGTGCTGATCTTCCAGTGGTTAAAAAAATAACTTGCCAACACTTACTGTTGAAGTCAAGATATGAAGAAAAGCGATTTGGCAAGATACTGGAGGCTGGCCAAGTTCATGGAACCGTACTTTAGCATGAATCTTCATAAAGTTGGACAGGGGTGAGAAACATAGAGCTGAATTTTACCAAGATGACTGATGTCCTGTTGCCAGGGCTGAAAGCGGGAGACAACCGTACTTAGGTCAGCAGCAGAACAGAGAAAAGTATCTTCTCAGCGGTGGCCAATTAAGTGGCAGCCACAGGGACTGCCATCCCTATTAAGGATGGTGCTCTGCCCCCAAGATCTGCAGGTACAATCAGAGGGCCAACAGCTCAGCAGCAGCACTGTTAGCTTGGGCTGGGCTGCACCTGCAGGGTGAAGATGCATTGATGACCTTGCATCCTCAAAGACAGATAAATGGGGGTCAGGGGACGCCAGGGTTAGGCAGGTCCCTGGCGAGGTGGGTGGGAGGGGAGGTCACTGAGGGCAGGCCATTGCTGCTGAGGGGGCCTTCCATAGGCCATGGAGTGCCCAAAAAGGAAGGAATCCCTCCCTTCCAACAGCCCCCGAGCCTGCTGGAAGGCTGCCAGATTTTCCCTGGACAGTCTCCCAAGTGGTGGCAGGACCTCCACCGCTGGTAGAATGCCCATGGAGGTGGGAAGAGGCCCTTAATTGGCCACTTCAGTCGCTCAATTGGGCTCCTGGTAGGGGACATATCTGCCAGCATTACCACTATTGACAAAATGGCATGGCAGCATGCCCCCGACGCCTTCCCGTGCCATTTTGCCAGCCTTTCTGCCTCCCAGCCCATCATAAGGGGCTGGTAAAATTCTGGCCATAGTCATGACATGCATCAATCATACTTAAACAACAAAGCATTAAAAATAGAGAAACAAAAACTAAATAATGTATGGAAGACAATGTACATTATATACACAAAGGCAACATCTGTAAACCAAATCATGACAAAGCTGCCAAAAATGACA